>NC_056507.1:5596248-5608889 GCF_014905685.2 Nematolebias whitei
ACAACAACAAAAGTAATGTGCAAAAGATTTCAGCACGCGCACAAGAAAGTATCGCTAAATAGATAAATAAATTGTTAAAATTACAAGTTCTTAAAATTTCAGAAAGTTATAATCAAGAAAGTTCAATTTTAAGTGTTTATTTATCTATTTATCTATACTTTTTTGTGGGGGTGTCTGCAGTTTTGGGTGCTGAAATCTTTTGCACATTACTTTTGTTGTTGTGTGTGTTTGAACTACAGAAACACTCCTGGTTTAAAAGGATGAATACAAATCTTCAGAAACATAAATGTCCTTTTACATCTGATCTGTACAATATTCACAAATTTTAAACATCAAGTTTCAAACAGCCTTAAACGTTTGTTAAACTGGAGTTTTTAGGGCATTTCTCTCTGCGGTTAGATATCCATGAAGGATGAAAACATTTCCCTAAATTAAAAAAAGACCTCAATATTCTCTCAATAAAACCTGAGAGATGATAAACCATCTGGAGATGCTGCCTGTGCTCCTCTGGATGCTCTTGGTGTAATCATGATGCATTTTGGTGAAAATAATTGTAAATTAAAAAACAAACTACATGAGGGTATCAGGTGAAAGAGGTGTTAATAAAAAACAGCTTCTTCAAATGAGTCGACTTAAATGGGATCTGAACCTCCTGCAGAGTTTCATTCAAACTAAACCTGAGTCAGCTGCTTGTGACGGAATGATCCAAATGTCAAGACCTGACAGAGTTTGAGTCTAAAACAGGATCCAGCAGCTGCGTCTGTGCGTTTGGATCAGTTTTTACCACGAGAAGGAGTCAAACGTGACTGAATTCACTGACAGAAAGGGATTTATTGAGATTGTTTGAACCACCTCAATGATGTCCAGTCATCTTTTCTTTCTATTTTTGTTTTTAAGAAATCTATTTATTTACATTTTACATAAATCTGTTTTTATTTTCAGCTTCTAGTTTTCATATATCACATGCGAGACGAAGGATTACATTATTTTAATGAGCTCAGGCTAAAATAAAAAGACGGTTTCATTGTTTTTATTTCTTTAGATGGTATTCATTAAACAGAACGGAAACTTGTGCAGCTCGTGAGCCACGTCCAGTTTTACCTGCCTGTTCTGGGATGAGACATGGGTGGTGGTGGTGGTGGTGGTGGTGGTGGGGGGGGACGGAGTGTTTCCCTCAAACGTGACTTTCTTGGTTTTGGGTTGTGCTTGTTGAAGCAAAGAGTTCCCGCTCGCCCGACCTCTTCACTCTCTGTCGGGTCCATCATTCTCCCTCTGTCTCCTCCCGCTTCGTCTTCCTCCTCCTAATAATACACAAAGTTTAAAAACATTAAAACTCTTGAACACACCCAGAGGAAGTTTCTGGTCAAAAACAAACAACTGAGGTATTAAAAAGCATAACAATGTTTTTAATTCACTTTTTCTTTTCTAAGACAAATTTTGCTTGTGCTGCGGGATTATCGTGAAACATGCACATAATTTTATAATAGCACATAAACAACAGGGTGAAAATATTTGTTTAGATAAACTGACAAGTTCTGCAGAACCTGAAGCTTTCCTTCTCACAGGAGAGCTGTCGGACGTTACAGAAGCTTCTCGTGAAAAGCTTTTTATTATAAATTCTTTAAAAATCATCAGCATTCATTTCACACAGCAAGATGTGCTGATAAACAACACCCCCCCCCCACACACACACACACACACACATTAACAAAAATAGCTTCAAGTTGAAGTAAACATTAAAAAAGTCAATTTTACTGCAGATAATCGAACCCGCCTTTATGTGAACATGTCAAAGTTGTGTGTGTTGTACAAACTTTCAAAGCTCTTAAAGAAATGACAGCATTTTACAAATACTTCATCTGCAAGTAAAATTTGAATTCACTGTTTTACTTTACAGTTTGAACCAAAAATTACATGTTTAACATAAAAAAACCTGAGTTTTCTTCTTATTTTTGCCACTGGCCGTTTTAAAATCAAAAAGAAGTTCAAGTTTTGGTCAGTTATTGTTCAAGACATACAAATAATGATCATAACCTGTATTAATCAAGTTATGGCCAAATGTTTTCATTATTGATTATAGTGAATGAAGCAGAATTACCTGTAACTGAGACCTGGTGTGCAGATTATTCTTTATTTGCTTTTATATTTGTTTAAAATACCATAAAAAATGTAGAATATCACAAACAGAACTCTGGATCCTGTCTTTGTTGTGGGGACACACACACACCTGATCACATCAGAAAAACCACACAAGACTTGCATTTTGTTTTTTTTTTAACTCTGAATTAAAGTTAAAAAATAAAGAAAAACACTAAATGATCGCTAAACTGAATAAACAGCAACAGTTTCAGATAAAAATATTTCAACAGCATTATTCAAGACTTGACCAGACTTTACTAGTAAGATTTCTAATCTAACATGTTCCTGCTCTTATTATTTATATATATATATATATATATATATATATACATATATATATATATATATATATACATATATATATATGTATATACATAATTTTTTGTGTGTAAAAAGAAACAAAATATCTTTGAAACTAGTTTTTTTCTTTGAAAACCAGAAAAAGAAAAGAGGTAAATAGCATGTCAAGCGAATTACTTAGAATTGTTTATTAAAAAAATTAAATAATATTTATTAACTGACATATATCTGTTGTATGTTTAATATTTGTCCCTTTCTCTTGTGTTGATTAAAAACTCTCACACACAGACAACAATCTGGTGTGTGTGCAACTCAGGCCAAGTGTTTTATCGTAAATGTGTGTTGATGGGGTTTTTGTATTTTACATGTAATTGAAAGACAATTTAAATCTAAGTTTTACCCAAAATAATAATCACAGGAAACAAAATGAGTTTCAGTGAGCGCAAACTTTATTTTAAGATGTTATTTAGTGCAGCTTGTGTGCAGCGTGAGACACGGTTTCAATATTGTTACTTTTTATTAAAGCAACATTTAAAACCATCCTGCGGGCACCTTTTACCCAGTTTTTCATTTAGTGACATTAATTAATGTTTATGTGGACGCAGATCAGTGCAGACACACACACTTCAGTGCCGGTGAACTGCAGGTGTCTCTAAAACATCTATCGTGTCTGTAAATAAACTGTGACTTTGCTCAGGTCTGATTCAGATTTTACTTGACCCAAGAAGTCAGTCTGTAAAGTTTATCATCAAATATATGTCATAAATTGTGCTTTACATTAAAGTTTGTGTGACTTATTGGGGCATACTGCAAATAGCTTCTTTATTTAAATCTGAAAACAGTTAAAAAATGTCATCCTGACTAAAAAAAATATGCTTTTTTTTTATGACAGCTTTGGTAAAGAATTTAAAGAAGGTGACTTCTACGTTATGGTAGGGCAAACGTTTGGCTCTTTATAAGATCTGTTTCTGTTCTGGTGCTCCTCCAGGTGTGACATGAACTCAACAGAAGCATTTCACACATTTAGGAGGCATGAGTGAATACAGCAAGGCAAATATTTATTCTGCTATTATTAATGTTAAAGGAGGTTCTCAGTGGATTTCATGAACAAAAGATGCCTGAGAATTTAAAACAATAGTTCCTGCAGAAATATTAGGTGCTATTTGAGAATCGGAGTTTTTCTGAACTTCTTTTTAATGTCCATTTATGACAAGGGTTACATATTAAATTAGCTAAAGGTGTGCAGATCAAATATTATATTCACTTCAAAATACTTTGTTAATCCCAAAGGGAAATTAGATGTTGTAGCTCATCATTCTGGTTTCATTAGAGTTGTTCTAGATGCTGATGGCTGTGGACAGGAACCACAGCAGTCCGTCCCACAGCGAATCTGAAGAAAGTGGCAGCAGATGCTGATCCGGGCCTCTCAGTTCTCCTGGGCAGCAGAACCTGAATGTGGGGCAGAACTCCTCCCCGAGCGATGGCCACTCCTCCCAGCAGCTTGTTGAGCTCCTCATCATTGCAGACAGCCAGCTGCAGGTGTCGTGGCATGATCCTCGTCTTCTTATTGTCAAGAGCCACGTTTCCTGCCAGCTGCAAGGATCCCAGCAGTCAGTCACTCGAGCACCTATGCCAGGTTGATGGAGATGCATCCACGGTGCCTCCTTTATAACTCATTTGGGGCTGTATTTGAGGTAATATTTGAGCTTTGAAAGTTAATCAACCTATCCGGTTGTAAAACAACAACAATAACAAAAAACACACCTTGTTGTCATGGTTACGCTTCATAACAAATGTCCAAAAGTAACAGGGTTTTCATTAAAAATAATTCCAGCTGCACAGCATCCCATACCAGAGAAAGTAATCAACCAAAAAAAGCCATTTACATCCAGGAAAAAAGAGGAAATAAAGTTTTCAAAATCAATATCACAGAGTGAAAGTAACAGCTACTCCAACCGTGAGCGGCGCAAAATATGTGCCACAAAAATCATTAGTTCATTCATCCTGTGGAAAGTTTGTGACAATAAAACACATAATTTCAGATCAAACTGTGCAAACTCATAAAGTCCACGTTCTTTTGTTTTAATTAAACTAAACTTCCTGACAGGGTCTGAGAGGGAAAACTGGTGTTTAGTTTGAAGCTCAGACAGATTCAAACCAATCAGAGGCTTTTATTAAAATAGTTTCAATAATCTAAAAATTGTGTTTTTTTTCTCAGTGCCCAAACTAAAACTGTACGATTTTGGAGGTTCCTCTCAGAACTTTGAGCACATTACGTCATCTTACATCATTAGACCTGATAACTTCATCAAACCTCAGCCCAGGTGGAGCTTCCACGCTCCCCATACGCTCCTTCTAGATCTGAAAGAACCCCCACCGTTAATATTTTGAAGGAAAAGGAAAATACATGATTATGTATTTAGAGTTTGAGCATTTTCATCTACTCTTTGTCTTCACCCATGCATGCTTTTGATGAAGTTTTTTTGTAGTTTTGTGTATGTTTGAACAGTAATTCTGTTCTTGTTGGAAAACCACGTTGGGTTTGTGCACGACATGTGCAACATGTAATGTGACTCGACTTGACAGACGTTTTACATTCAAATATCAGCCGTCTTCAATCTGAACAGTGTTTAAGTACAAGCAGAGCTCACAAACCTGAAGTTATAAAAACACAACATTTTATTTTTGAAGGATTACGTTTTGCTTCATCCATCCATAATATCTCAACTATAGCCCCAAATCTCAAATGAGGTGAAAAGGATGTTCTGTGGATGCATTCTCATCGACCTGCTGGCTGTGCTCGAGTGCCTGACCACTGAGATCCTGGAACTAGCAGGAAACACGGCTCGTGACAGTGAAAGGACAGGATCGTCCCTCGGCACCTACAGTTGGCTGTCCGCAGAGACGAGGAACTCGGCAGACTGCTGGGAGGAGTGGCCATCGCTCTAGTAGGAGTTCTTCTCGGCATTCAGGCGGTCCTACAGCCCAGGGGAACCGAGAGACCAGCCGAGTCTGGACGGATCAACGTCTATACAAACCGGATTCCAAAAAAGTTGTGACACTAAACACATTGTGAATAAAAACTGAATGCAATGATGTGGAGGTGCCAACATCTAATATTTTATTCAGAATTTAACACAAATCACAGATCAAAAGTTTAAACTGAGAGAATGTATAATTTTAAGGGAAAAATCTGTTGTTTCCAAATTTCATGGCGTCAACAAATCCCAACAAAGTTGGGACAAGTCCATTTTAACCACTGTGTGGCATCCCCCCTTCTTCTTACAACACTCAACAGACGTCTGGGGACAGAGGAGACCAGTTTCTCCAGTTTAGAAATAGGAATGCTCTCCCATTCATGTCTAATACAGGCCTCTAACTGTTCAACCGTCTTGGGCCTTCTTTGTCGCACCTTCCTCTTTATGATGCACCAAATGTTCTCTATAGGTGAAAGATCTGGACTGCAGGCTGGCCATTTCAGTACCCGGATCCTTCTCCTACGTAGCCATGATGTTGTGATTGCTGCAGAATGTGGTCTGGCATTATCGTGTTGAAAAATGCAGGGTCTTCCCTGAAAGAGATGACGTCTAGATGGGAGCATATGTTGTTCTAGAACCTGAACATAGTTCTCTGCATTAATGGTGCCTTTCCAGACATGCAAGCTGCCCATGCCACAAGCGCTCATGCAACCCCATACCATCAGTGATGTAGTCTTCTGAACGGAGCGTTGATAACAACTTGGGCTATCCTTGTCCTCTCTGGTCCGGATGACATGGCGTCCCAGTGTTTCATAAAGAACTTCAAATCGTGACTCATCTGACCACAGAACAGTCTTCCATTTTGCCACACTCCATTTTAAATGACCCCTGTCCCAGTGCAAACGTCTGAGCTTGTGGAGCTTGCTTAGAAATGGCTTCCTCTTTGCACTGTAGAGTTTCAGCTGGCAACAGCGGATGGCACGGTGGATTGTGTTCACTGACGATGCTTTCTGGAAGTATTCCTGAGCCCATTCTGTTATTTCCTTGACAGTGGCATTCCTGTTTGAGGTGCAGTGACGTTTAAGGGCCCGGAGATCACGAGCATCCAGTAGAGTTTTACGGCCTTGACCCTTACGCACAGCGATTGTTCCAGATTCTCTGAATCTTTTGATGATGTTATGCACGGTTGATGATGATAACTTAAAAGTCTTTGCTATTTTACGCTGGGTAACACCATTCTGGTATTGCTGCACTATCTTTCTGTGCAACAATGGTGGAATTGGTGATCCTCTTACCATCTTGGCTTCTGAGAGACACTGACACTCCGAGAAGCTCTTTTTATACCCAATCATGTTGTCAATTGACCTAATTAGTGTTAATTGGTCTTCCAGCTGTTCGTTATATGCTCAATTTCCTTTTTCCAGCCACTTATTGCTACTTGTCCCAACTTTTTGGGGATTTGTTGACGCTGTGAAATTTTGAATCAACATATTTTTCCTTTAAAATGTTACATTTACTCAGATTAAACTTTTGATCTGTCATCTATGTTATACTATGACTAAAATATTGACATTTGCCATCTCCACATCATTGCATTCAGTTTTTATTCACAATTTGTTTAGTGTCCCAACTTTTTTGGAATACGGTTTGTATATATATATATATATATATATATATATATATATATATATATATATATATATATATATATATATGTATGTGTGTGTGTAACTTTTTCTGCACTTGCTGCAGTGTTACCATGAAACAAACACCCAATTTTCTCATTTAAGTATTATTTAATGAAATTATCTGTTTAGATACACACAGAAATGTGGTTGTTTGGTCTCTTGCAATTTCTTAAAACATATTTCAACAGTTATACTGCAGTGTAGATTAGCCCAACTACTTTGAAAATGACAGCTTCACACTTTTTTTTATTTTATTTTTTATTGTTTACAATATTCTGAACTCTTTTATTTACTTTCTCCACAGAAGTTTTTGCCGCGATGTTCTCCAAAGACCACATGTATGGAATAACTGGTTGAACAAATCCAGCAGGCGTGCAGTCACGTGTGTGCCTAATTTAAAACAGACCATTCAGGCAGAAGCTCTGTATTGTTAAAGCAGTGGAGATGGATTTGGCACAGTTTTGTTTTATTATTTTTTTTCAATATGACACTTTCCAAAAGATATATCCTGTGAAATTAATGAAATGTGACCACTTCAGGCTGGGTGAAGAGATGTCGTCTTATTTATGTATTCTTTTGTATTGTTTTCCCAGCAAGTATTGTAATTGTACTATATTTTTAACAGTATTTTCAATCTTTTCATCAGTCCGCGTTGGTCTTGTGTTGCGCTGCCTGTTGAGTTTTGTTTCTTACTCTTTCTGACCTCACATACTGCAATCATAAAAAAAACCAAAAGATATAATATTGTTTTAGATTTAACACATCAGTGTGTAAATGCTTAAATAAACCAAATATTTTGAACAATGTGTCTGATATGGCAAATATATTTACACCTGATTTTATTTCTTCTTCTTTCGGCTGCTCCCTTCTTCAGGGGTCACCACAGCGAACTTAATCGCACGAAGACTTGGTGATTGTTTTTGAGCTGGATGTCCTTCCTGACACAACCACAGCCCTCTGTGGAGCGGGGAGCTGCTATGGGGCGCCCGGGGGAGCAGATGGTGGGGGTTAGGGACCTTGCTCAATGGCTCAGAGTGGGACAAATGAGGGTGGAGACAGGTGTGGGCGCTTCACCTATTCCACCAACATTTGTTTGATGTTGTCGGTTTGGGGGACTTGAAGAAGCAACCTTCCAATCACAGATTCGCCTTCTCGATCCTCTGCGCCACCACTCCCCCTTATATTTATGATTGCATTTGAGTGTATCAGGTTTTTTTAAGAACTAATGTATATTTTACACAAGTGTTTAATTTTATAGGATTTGCTAACTCTGTGAAGTGCTTTGACAAAACTTGGTTAGTTTTCAACATAAAATTTTCCAGAATCTGAATTTGCCTTCAGCGCACAACAACATTATTTTGAAGCAGCTCCGGTACCTCACAACGATCAGACAAAAAGAATGAGTTTGTTTTAAAGGAGAAGCCTCGTGTGGAGCAGCAGCAGCTTCCCTTCAGACCTGTTGGTCGGCAGCTTGAACAGATTCAGTCGAGCGGCTCTGCCTTGAACAGGCAGCCATTTTGTGTCACACTGCAGAGCTTCACAGAGCATAATAACCTGCTTTACCACGAAAACACGCCCCTGGTCCAAACAGACAACAGACGGTCCATCCTCTCACATCCTGGATAGAGAGGAACAGTGGTTTGAGAGGAGTAAAGGAGGCCATCTTTGTGAAAAGAAACCGTCCATCATTAAACAGGGGCGGAGCCTCCGGGTTCAACTGTCCCCCTCTTACAATGCTGTGATTGCTAGTATCACTCAGCCCTCTGTGAGTAGTAAACAGCCATCAGTTGCTAATGATCCATTGTTAGGCTGATGGTCCTCCTTGGTCATGTGACCAGCTGGTTCTGGTTGTCAGCAGCAAACTGGTTGATCCACTCTGAGAAGGTGCTATTTAAGAGACTGAGCTGAATACAGCACCTCAGACTGAGGAAGTCTTTTGGATGAAACATGAAACGTTTCTACAATTTTTTTTGTTTTGTTTTGTTTTGTGTTTTGTTTTTTTTTATGTCCAGAGGACCAGATTTAACTTTTTTAGATTTAAATGAGTTAATTACCTACAGAAAGTTCAAAAAGTTATAATGTTTATATTATTTATGAGCTGACAGTTTTCACACGACTTCTTCCAATGAGAACACAGCAGTGACTCAACCCTGAGCTGTGATGCATTTCACATCTTTATCAGCAGCAACCTGAGCTGAGATATTAAATAAAACAAGATTTAAATATATCGCACGCGCACCGTTACAATGAAGGAATTTCTATCTCATAAGCTGAAGTTGTTCAAAGGTGATCTGATAACTCTATCATTGGTCAGTTTATGTATTTATTCTTGTATTTAGTGAATTTTTAATCCTGTCCTATTATGAATTTTTGGATTTACACATTTTATTTTGAGTCTGATGAAGCTTGAAGCATTAAATGTTTGCATATGTAAATAATTTAAACTGAACGTTATCTCTTTGTTTTGAAAAATCAAATAAAAAGAAAACGTTTGTGGAACTTCCTAAAATTTTCAGGAATATTCTGTTTAATAAAAGAAAAATATGACAAATTGTGACACTTCTTCAAAAATTCAAAGCTCATTCTTTAACTTTTTTAATCTGAAATATTTAATTTAATTAAAGAAATTCATAAGAATTCAATCTTTTATTTAAAAAAGTGCATTTAGGCTGCTTTTAAGAAAGCAATGTAAGAATAAGCTAAATTATTGTTTACCTTTATTAGTGCATACAATTATTATTGGTAGGAAAGTTTAGCTGTTCTTGTTCAAGATTAATTTTAAATAATTTGTTTACTGCCTCAACAAAACACAGAATGTTTAAAATAAATAAAAAAAACTTTAAACATTACAGACATAACTTCTTAAATGGCAAAGACAGTAAGTTCAGAGTGTGTACGAGAGTTTTAATCACTTTTAAAGGGAAAAAGTACATAAAAACTAAAATAGTTGTATTTATTTTAAACATGTATTTTAATTTGATTTTACTATTCCATCGGATGCTTTCAAGCTCATGATTAAAATTGCGTAAAGAAAAACAATTAGAATAAAGAAAAGAAAAACATATTTAGAAGTTAATGTTTAACATTTCCCTTTAACAAGCAGCAAAAATAACCTGTTTATTTCTTCCTGGAAAATAAATCTTACAAGAATTTTACGCAGTGTTTGTGTAAATGCCTTTAAAATGTTTTACCAGCTCCGACCGCTGATTATAGGATTTTATACGACAGTTTCAATCAGATGAAAAAGCAGGAAAGTTTTTAAAATTAAATACAACAAGTCATAACGTTTAAAGGCAATTCTGCTAAATACTGAAGCAATCGATAGAAACCTGTGACTTTGAAAAAGAAAAACAAATATTGCACTTCAATTTTTTAAATCCGCACATAAGTATTTAAAATGATAATATTTCTGTTAATAAATCCTCATTTTTGTTTCTCTTTATTATATTTGTTGGGACTTTTAGACTACAGACGTTTGTTTTTATAGTTGCAAGATGACGGGCAGGCCACGTTTTATGATTTTGCCTCTGTATGGTTGATTGCATCACTCTTAAAAAATAATCTGACAAACCACTAGTGATACGTACTTTCAGAAAGTAGTCATTGGATGTGCATCAGCTGTTCAAGATGGCCACCAAAGCTAATCAATCTAAGCTAACGTGAATGGCTGAAAGTCAGTCATTTTTACAGATATTGAGCAACATTTTGACCTGGTAGTAGTTGAGTGTCACCTTCAATGCATACTCCGAGTGCTAACATGTTGCACAAAATCATATAATGTCGTGTGAAATTCACAGAAGGTTATCTTCCAACGTTTGACAAAATCAAATATAAGTCCATCATTTTTCATGAGAGGGTGAACTCAGGTCATAACGTTGGCATGAGGGCAGCAGGTGAGCTGCAATTCCTTCAGGAAAATTAGGTTTTTAAGAGATTTTAAAATTGTCTTCCTGTAATCAAAGCTTTATGGTGATAAAGACAAAGATTAAAGTAAAAAATTTTCATATATTTTCAGGTCTCTCTTGTAAATGAGTCCTCGAGGCTCAATGGGATTTACCTGTATAAATAAAGGTTGATTGATATATATTGTACATTTTTCTAAGATCTCCTATAGGAGAAGACCTGTCTGTACCTTCATGCTGCAGCATGAAGCCAAGCAAAGACGATGGGCAGAAGAAGCTGAAGTAAAGCAGACCAAGTCTGTGCACAGGAAGCTGGAGCAGGTGGTTCAGAGGAGAGTGGCAAATGTGGACTTGAATAAACGGAGGAGGGCTCGTCAGGCAGATTTTCTTCAGTCAGGATTTCCCCTCTTTCAAACCTCATGTTGGGCGCCTGAGCGGGAGGGAGTCAGTAAAGGAGGAGTGAGAGGAGGAGAACAGGAGACAAATAAACTCATGGTGATGTGTTTTGCATACCACGCTGTATGTAGCCAAGTAAAAATGTCTTGTGTAGAAAAATCAGCACATACGAACACCATCGTTGTCTTGGTTTTTGTTTTTCTTATTTAGTTCAATTCAGTTAGTTTACATACATGTAGCACCACATCACAACAGAAGTCATCTCAGGGCACGGAACAGAAACATTCAAATACATTTAAAGTCAGTTAATAACGTTATTTGTCAGAGGAGCCAACAAATTGTTCTGCATGTTTTTTGCAGTTTATTTCTGCATATTTTGTGTAATTTTACCCATCTATACATCAAAACAGACAACTCTTTCAGGGTCTTATAATTTCAGGTTTTGCAACTTTTAGAATTGTTGTATAATTTAATTATCCCATCATCAACTCATTAATCAAATAAGCCACACAGAGAAATGTGGGAAGATTTTTTCAGCCCAGGTTTAATCCTTGCAAGGGGGTGCAGCACTGAAAACAGGCATACACGATGTTACACGAAGCCCTGATCACAACGTCTGCCCGCGGACAGCGAGTTAGTAACAGCTTAAATACTCGTTATCAGCAGAGGCGAGGTCAAGACGACCTCTGCTTCACAGCTGTTGTGAAAGGTGTCAGGAGTTATCAGTTATCAGGCTCCTCTCTGAGTAGACAGAGACTCTCTTGACTTCACATACATGGCCCTTTATTAATTTAACATTAGTAAAACATCCATGACCTTTACATAACTTCCCCCATCACAAAGTGTTTAACTTTATTTACAAATATTTTCCCCAGAAAAAAATCATTGTTCTCTTCCAAACTTGCCTCAGCAAATTTTTAGCTCTATTTTGTTTCCTTAGACTATTTTTAGTTATTAGTTACCATTCTGCTACTTTTGGCTTTCAGCTAGCCTTTTGATATTTTTAGCTTCTATTTAGCATTTTGACAATTTTAGCTTTTAGTTAGTCTTTTGATATTTCTAGCTTCTATTAGCCTTTTGACATTTTGAGCTTCTAGTTAGTCTTTTGAAATTTTTGCTAGTAAGTCTTTTTATATTTTTAGCTTCTAGTTAACCTTTAGACATTTTTAGCTTCTAGTTAGCCTTTTGAGATTTTTAGCTTATAGCTGGCCTTTTGACATTTTTTTAGCTTCTAGTTA
>NC_056507.1:5608899-5610728 GCF_014905685.2 Nematolebias whitei
TTTTTAGCTTATAGCTGGCCTTTTGACATTTTTTTAGCTTCTAGTTAGTCTTTTGACATTTTTAACTTGTAGTTAGTCTTCTGACATTTTTACCTTGTAGTTAGTCTTTTGACATTTTTAGCCTCTAGTTAGTCTTTTGATAATTTTTAGCTTCTAGTTAGTCTTTTGACATTTTTAGCTTGTAGTTAGTCTTTGGACATTTTTAGCTTGTAGTTAGTCTTCTGACATTTTTAGCTTGTAGTTAGTCTTTTGTCATTTTTAGCTTGTAGTTAGTCTTTGGACATTTTTAGCTTATAGCTGGCCTTTTGACATTTTTTAGCTTTAGATGGATGGATGGATGGATGGATGGATGGATGGATGGATGGATGGATGGACAGACAGATGGATGGATGGATGGATGGATGGATGGATGGATGGATGGACAGACAGACGGATGGATGGATGGATGGATGGATGAATGGACAGATGGTTGGATAGATGATGGATAGACAGAAAAGTTTAGGAGAGTTCAAAATGGATTCTATATCTTCACAGTGACTCTAAAATATTTACTAAACTACTTTTCTCTCTAAATAACAACAAACATGTTTTTTAAATAATAACACAAGAACGACGTCCTGCAAGTAAAGTGAAGAAACTGGGAACCCCTGCGAACGTCACAAGACGTTTTGGAAACTTACAAATGTTCATCAAAGTTCATGCTCAGTAATAATCCAACAATGTTCAGTCAGGTCATCTGGACGGTTTCTTTTTTTTTGCTGAGACGTTTCATCCTCCATCCAAAGGACTTCATAAATCTGAGGAGCCAACCAACAAACTGAGTCCCACAAACAGCGCACTCCCATCGTGGAAAAATAACAGTTTGCTGATGCTAAGATGTCCTCCGGGGCCCGCCCTCTCCTCCGGGACCCGCCCTCTCCTATGGGACCCGCCCTCTCCTCCGGGGCCCGCCCTCTCCCCCGTCAACTCCTCTGAGACAGTCGTGCCAAAGTGGTTGAAAACACCTTACAAATGTCGTCCACATTTTGTCACCTCCAATCACAAGCCAGTGAGATACTTGAAGTGAAGTTGATGAACTTCCAGTTAGTTTGACCTGGCGTGTGTTGTTCCTTTACGCTAAATGCTTCATTAATCACTTCCTCCATCAAGCCTCACGTCTCCTGTTCTGAAGTTATACCTGTAACTATGGAATCATCCTGCATCATATGGTTGTTTAATAGGATTATTTGGGTTTTGAAAAGCATAAAACAAGCACCAGCTAGTTTTCTACTGAAGCCCGGGGCACTCCTGCAGGAATAAAACTAAATGTCTGATGGGGAAAAACATATATGTGAATTTGAAAATGATGTAAAAGTTCACAAAACAAGTGTTTAAGATTAAAGCATCCCACTTTGGTCTTGGCTCCACTCAGGCTAGCTGCTAGCTCCTCAGTCTGGTCAAAATTAAACTCAATTCCCCCAAACTGAGATCATCCAAAGAGTTATCTACAACAGGTAAGATATTTATAGCTCATAACGTTTCAGATTAATACCAACAAAATATACCAAACTGTCTTTAATTCTTTGTTTCTAACCAAGAAAAGATCTCCAAGATACACCTCTGGCCTCTTGTCATGTGGCAACAACAAATGTGATGTGGACTCAGGAAACATTTTTCAGTGGCTGAACGTGTGTGTGTGTGTGTGTGGGGGGGGGGGTGCAGGCCTAAAATATGTGGAAATGTTAGAGAAAGGGTCTGACTGGCCTTTTGGACAATCCAAAAAAAATCATGAAATGCATGTTTTGTATTGTATTACAGTGTGTGTGTATGTGTGTGTGTGTGTGTGTGTG
>NC_056507.1:5613345-5626003 GCF_014905685.2 Nematolebias whitei
ATATATATATATATATATACAAAAACAGGCATTTACATGATCAAGAATCAGGAAATAAAAACTCTAAACATTTTCTGCTTTTAGTGTCAAAATGCACAAACCTGAGCCACAGGCGAGGCGCTCCAGGACATAACCTCACCCAAAATGAGCATTAGAAGAAAACTTGAGTTCACCTGTAAACAAACAGATGACAACCAGACTTTAGGAATAAATATGTCTCAAGTAATGTATTTTAAAATAGAGCTATCAGGCTATTGGTAACAGACTTGTTTGGTCCAGACCTAAACTTGGTCTGTTTTGTGTTGCATTCACTGACTGTTGGACTATAACACTACATTTTGCATCATGATGAGACATTATTTAAGTCATTGATGGGGTGGTGATGACCAGTTTACTCATGAAACCACTCAGAAATGCTTATTAAAATATAAGGGGCTAATGGAAAGAGCGAACGACCATTTTTGATTGTTCAGAGGGTTTTCAGTCAACCTTTACAGGTTAGTCTCATTGAGTCAAGAGGAGACCTGTTTTAGAAAAAACTACAGATAAGGTACACATGACAATAAACAACCATAAAATGCGTATAAAATGAAAAGTAAATAAAAGTAGTGATATAAAACTAAATAAAATCAAGCTACATTATGAACCAAGGTAAAAATACTAAAAACAGGAACATGTCTGCGTTGATTTTTTTCATTGAACTTAACAGATGTTTACAATCCTTTAGAGAGGTCAAACCTGACAGCTTCAGATCTATTTGTAAGGTGTTCCAGGAAACATGAGCAGAATAAGAAAAGGCCTTTTTGCCTAATTCAGTCCGCACTGAGGGGACACTGCAGGTAATGATGTCTTGAGAGCGCACGCTGTAACTACACTGACGACGTGACATGTAGGAGGAGATGTATGAAGGCAACAGATAAAGAAGTGATGTAAAGATGAAAATTTACCAGTGAGAGACTCTGCGTGAAGGTAATAATGACCATTTAACCAGTGAATACAGGGTGCAGTGATGGGTACGGTAGTTACAGCCAGTTATGAATCTTAGCGCACCATGATAGACAGCATTCAACATCTGCATTCAACATCTGCCAGGTGCTTGCAGGAGCATTCATGTAAATAATGTCACCGTAGTCAATGAACGGAAGGAAAGTAGCAGCTACAAGGCGTTTCCTAGCATTCAGAGTTAAGCAAGATACATTTCTGAAAAAGAAACCCAATTTTAAATTCAGTTTCTTTATCGTTTTCAACATGAAGCTTAAAAGGGAAATGTGCATCGACCAGGATTCCCAAGCATTTGTAAGAATCCACAAACAATAGGAAAACCATTAATAGATAAGATAGGAGAAAGGACTGATGGTACCAACTTCCTGCTTGAAAACAACATCCATTTGTTTTTTTCAGCATTTAGTACCAGTTTGAAACAGAACAAGTCTGACTGAATGATGTCAAATACAGACTGTAGAAGCTGGAAAACCTTAGCAACTGTTCTAGCTCGACAATAAACAACTGTTTTTGTCAGCATAGGAATGCTTCAGGAATTATCTGACCTACATTACTTATGTAGATTGTAAAGAGGGTGGGTCCTAAGACTGAGCCTTGTGGTATACCATTATTGACAGTTCAATAACTGGAAGAAGTACGATTATGTTGAACATATTTTAAAATGGTTGTATGAAAACACTGTGCAACTAAAATATATTGGTTTGGAAGTGTCAACAGTGCAGAGCTAACTTTTCAGTAGTGCCTTTTTTTTTTTTTAAGTGAGAAGTTCAAAAAACATAATTTTATGTAAACATTTAAATGTTAGACCACTCTGCTATAATAGAGCCAGAACCATTGGCATGCAGTCTCCAAACTCATGCTGCTTGATTTAATACTGTTAACATTATTTTGATGTTTACAGTTGGCACAAAGGAGCAGAAAAGCTCTGAATGTGACCTGTAAGAAAGGACATTCAGGAGGGGAAATACTAAATACTGAGAAAAAATAAATACAATTAATGTTTTAGTTACATCAGGTTTGGGGAAAAAAACTAAGTTTTCAAGAGCTGATCACATATTTAAATTGTATCTACAGGCACAAATTTAAAAGCATCAAACACATGTTTAGCCATTAGATTAAAATTCACAGTTAAATGACAAAGCTGAACAACTGTGTGTGTGTTTGTGTGTGTCTGTTTGACTGTTAGCAAAATATCTCATGAAACAATAGATTGAAACTTTCAGAAAATAATCTGGATGTACATCTTCAATTAACCATTACAGTCATTCCAATTAAAAATGGATTCCACGGCAAATTGACCTTGAAAACCACAAAAATGGCTACGCCTCAATTTGATGAATATTGATCTGAAACTGGGTGTGGTAGTAGCTGAGACTGATGCACTAAACATACTCTGTGCACGAACAAATTGCACAAGATCTTTGTTTAAAAATGAATTATTTGGAGTCAGTTTTGTATTAGAGCTTAATGTATCTTACAAAATACTGGATGGATTTTATAGAAACTTCCAGGGAGTAATGATTGGATGTTATTTCCCCACAGATCCGTGTGAGTCAATCCAATCCAACATGGACACCACAGCTAATCAACATCAGCAGTTTGTGCGCATATTGAGCTAAAGCTGGATGTGTAAGCAGCAGAGTCATTCTCAGCACATATTCTGAGGGTGACATCACACAGTAACGTTAGAGAATTCACATTATTTTCTAAACAGCTTCAACTTTGTCGCTTCTTAACACGAAATGATCTTGGTGTAAAACTGTCGTGAAAGGTGAAGGACGATGTGCAAGAAACGCCAAGCTTTTCCTTATTTTTAAGTTACGTGGACTCTTTGTTGGACATCCAGGCTCGGTTTTGTCCTGCTCTGTGAACTGTGGAGCCTCCTTTCCACACGAGTGATCCAGATCCTTTCAGTGTGCCATGAGGTGAACCACGTCGGGTTCAAGGCACGCTTTACAAATGGCAGCAATGAAGGCTTTATTTTTTTAAGAGAGAAACTATTTGTAATGCATTTAAAGACAACAGGTGAACATTTTGATCTGGATGCTTCAGCATTATTAGGATCTGCTTCAGTGCCTCTTTCTGTGGGGTCCCAACAGGGCTCAATTCTCGGACTCCTTCTGTTTGCACTCTGTCTGCTCCCTCTGGGGTCTATCCTGGGGAAACACGGTCTTTCATTTCATTGTTATGCTGATGATGGTCAGATTTATCTGCCCTTATAACCTAACAGTTTTTGCTCCATTCGCCCTCTGTTGAAATATCACGATGACTTCAAGGGATGAATGGCTTCAGATGTTTTTAAGTTTTGATGATCAGAAAACTGAAGTTGTGTTTAGTCCTAGCTCTACCGCTGTCACTGATCCTGTAAACCTTGACTCTTCAGCCTTATCTTAAGCAGTCTGATACAAATCTCAGGATGGTTTTAGACTCTGACTTTAAGTTTAATAAACAGATTAACTCCGTTCTACAAAAAAAACTTCTTACAGTTCAGGCAGATAGCTAAGCTTAAGTCCATGCTGACCAGATGTGACCTTGAAAAAATAGTCCACGCCTTCATTACAACCCTGCTAGACTGCTGTAACGCACTTTATGTTGGGGTCAGTCAGGTCTCCCTTTCACGTCTCCAGCTCGTCCAAAATGCTGCAGCTCAAGTCCTAACAGGAACTATAGGTTTGATCTTATTTCACTGGTTTTGTCCTCCCTTCACTGGCTCAGCTTTCAGCTTTTTCAGTCGTGGGCCCTAAACTCTGGAACAATCTTACCACCCAACATTAGACAGACCACTTCACTTCCTGCTTTTAAATCTCTCCTAAAAACACACCTGTCCCTGACGTTTAACACGGTGTGATTTGATTTAGTATTTTATTGTTTCTCATTGTTTTTTGAGTTTTTATTTTTGATTCATTTTGATCTTATTGTTAAGCACTTTGGTGACAGCTGCTGTTTTAAATGTGCTTTATAAATAAATTTGACTTTGGCTTAGTAAAACATAGTAAATTAAAGTGAGCGCTGCATTTGTCTGACTCGTGCATTAAAAAGACAAACGCCAAATAACGTCAAATACATGGAGGCTGGGGTGGATAGAACAACAAATTAGATGTGGGTGTAAATGTGAGTTTATCCAGGGTGTGTCCTCCCTGTCGCTCACAGTCAGCTGCAGGTCAGCTCCTAAACAATAAGGCTAATGGAAGATTTTTGGCAGCTTAAAATAATTATTCATTTGCAATGACTCTGTTTCTGTAACCCCAGCACACAATAATCCACATCATAATCATCCCCCGACCATATAACCTTTTACATGTGTATACATTTACGAAAGAATCAAGCAAATTAATTTTGGGGGGTATATTTCTATTCCTTTCTATTGTTTTATTTTTATTTTTTGGAGGAATGACTGCTTATATAGGAATGACTCAAATTAAAAGCCATGCTCAAAAAAGTGACGCTCAGAGTGGAAAATGTTGCTCCACTGGAGACACAGCCTAAACTGATTATTGCTTTAAAAAGACATTTTTGCAGCTTTTTTTAAACACAGATTTGTGTTTGACTGAGCTGCTGCATTTTCCTTTTCTGTGCTTGTGAAGATGTAACAAACACAACGTATATGCATTACATTTCTTGTCATTTTTAAATAGCAGCACAAATTTTAATTACTCTACATTGAATAATAATAATATGTTGCGGTCTTGTTTGCATGGGAGAACTTATCTGTGTTGTATATTTCTGCATCAGATCTGATGAGTCTGAGGGGACAGCAGCAGCCGCTGGTCAAACCCAGGGTGAGGTTTTAGATCTAAGCGGCTCCTCAGCTGAAACTGAACGGGTGTCCTGCGTGATTTCACCTTCCACAAAGAGCACGTAAAGCAGCACGACCTGGTTTTATTCCTACAAATGTAATTATCTGTTGTGTGTGTGTGCGTCGTGTTATTAGCAGATGCTCTTCCATCCTGCCTTTTCTTGCTCGTGTCTTCAAAGCCCCTTGGTCTCAGTTTTAACCGTGACGTCATTGTCCTAAATATAGCTTTTCACTGGTTGCTTGTATTAAACAAGAACGGTAGTCAAAGGATATTTAGGAACACGTTGTGATTTATCGTAAGGCACGAGGGGCTGAAGTCTGGACACAGATGTTTTATTTACTTTAACCATAAAACCTACGACGAGAGGGGGCCGTTAAATTAAAGTCCTCCTGTACTTTTTAATGCACTTGGTGAAGAAGCCATGTTTAAAAGCAGACTAATACGTCGTCGTATTTGGTGGGGGGGGTTTTTTTCAGCCACACCATTTTGCACCCAGATGTGAATCAAGGTGTGATGAATGAAATATTCCTCTGAGCTCAAACAAAAACGGCCCCGCCAGCGTCACACGTGGGGACGCTAATGAAAAGCTGCAGATCGTTGTGAGCAAAAAGTGCACAGGCACAATAAGTTCATAAAGAATTGATTCAATAAAACAGAAAATAGTGATTGAAATATATATTTTCCAGTAATGGAAACAAATTATTATTTTCACAAGAAAGCTGCAAAAATGTTTAACAAGAAGTCCATTATTTTACAAAACGAGAGCAGTGAGGCTGCAGCTCAGCCGTGAACTGAATCTGTATTTTCTAAAAGAGCTCTCACACTTTAGGTTCTGATGTATATTTTTGAGTTTTATTTATTTATTTTTTACAATTTATGGGTGATTTGTGCTAGTTTCTGTCCAGTTTATGTCTGAATGAGAACTGCAGGGACTGACGCTCACACTGCATCAAAAATTAATTCAGACTCTTAACAGCTAAATATTCAGCAAAATATTAAGATTTACACGTCGACAGAAATTATTTGCACGACTCTATAACGACAAACGATATTTGTTCTAGATTTAGCTGCAAAATTGTTTTAATTTAGCTTTAAATCCTTCTATCAAACGTTGCAGATTTGCAAAAGAAACCACCAGATGTAAAAAAACAGTCTTAATAATTTAAGTGAGGGGTCCGCAACCTGTGGCTCTGGGGCCGTATGTGGCCCTTTGGTCCCTCAGCAGAGACTTTTTGCAGCTTTGAGCAAAAATAACGTGAAATGAACCACATTTGTATTAACTGAAACAGCTAATTTTGTTAGTTTTATCCAATTTTATGCAAATCTGTAAAAAAAATAATAAAATTTAAGTGACAATATAGTACTGATAATATAAAGAGCAAAACACATTGTTAACTTTACGCTAGTAGCTTGTTAGCCTGTTAGCCACTTCATTAATCCAACTTCTCGTCATAAGTTGTGGTTATTCTCTGAAATTCATCAGAAAATTCAACATTTTTACATAGATGACTGTTTTGTATATTATTCTTACGCGATCTGGTCAGTCTTTTAAAATTCAATTTAATAATTCATTATAGAAGTATATGTTTTATCATTACAACGTGGAATACTTAAAATATTAATTTAACCTAAATACAGCGAGGACTCACGTTTACGTTTGACCTAAGGGGATACAACTAAATGTATTTTCCCCTTTTCATAAATGTTTGTTCTTTTCTTCAGTCCGAACATGTAAAAATTTCCATAAATGTGAACAATATATAAACTAAAATGTTCATGATGTAACAGTTATTTATACGACTCCTAATGAGTTGTATTTATTTTATGCTTAAAGTAATGAATCTGGACAAATATAGAAAAGAGGCAGAAATGTTATTTTTATTTTGTGCCATATTAATCCCTATGTGGAAATTAATTATCTGTATTTTTCCCATAAATTTCCCATTTTTCCCCATTTTAGAAACAATTCATTAAGTGAAACTATAGTGACCAGCTGACTCAACATTCACCAAACTTCAGTTTTACAAATAAAACAAGATGTTCTGCAACTCTTTGGCCACTCACACATTCACAACATAATGTAAACGTCATTTTTTCACCGCATCTTTGCATAAGGAACGCCACCAGAAGTTTTAAATTACGCTCACAGACACGTTCCTGAACACGATTTCCTTGCTGTTCTCATAATGAGATGGTGGAACCTGAACGCAACTTCCTGTGAAGGAGACGTAGCCTGAACACACCATCACTGACCTGCCATGTTCAGACTGCAGGTTTGACACAAGTCATCAACGTCTTTTTACCTGATCAATCCTTAAACACTAGATACAGAAACAGGGAAGAAGGAATTGATCTTTTTTTTTTTACCATTTTTAAAAGACCAAGTCACATCTCCTCTCCTGATTACATGAAAGCACACAAAGCTGATGTCACACTGAAATATTATCTAGGATGTGGTGCCTAAACGCTTCCAAAAACAAAGTGCATGAAGCACATAGACAAATGATGCAAAAACACAGGTTTACTAATAACAAGACTTTTTTTTTCCAGTTTTACAACAAGCTTTAATCTGATTTAATTTAATTTTTCTAAATAAAATATCAGAACAAATGCTTTAATTTGAACATTCCTGCTAGAACATTAGAGAAAAGCCTAATCTATCAAAGCAACACTGAAGCATTTGACATGTTATCAGAACTAAATTACAGTAAAGCAGAATGTGACTTGCATAAAAAATTGCATCTAAGTACATTTTGTTCCCTACACGTGAGACGGCCCTGAAAATCCTCTACGAGGTAACAAAACGCACCCGACACGCAGCTTCACTTCTACGTGTTTGAAATCCCATCAACAAGTTGAAAGAGAAGAGCAGCCAGCAGCACAGTGACCCTCTGCAGACCCTCCTCCAGCTCACGTGCACCGAGCGGTCGGGATCATTACGCGCCGTGCGCAGTTAAACGGGTGATTTGGGTTTGACGTCAGCCCCTAGACAACTCGTGCGGTTTACCTTTTGTTGGGATGAATCCGAGCAGAAGGACGAGAGGGGAGTCGCTCTTTGTCAGTCGCTCCCTCAAGTGCAAATGTCCACAAACTTAGTAACCATGTCCCCCTCCCCGGTGCATTGCTGGGGGGCTCCAGCAGCAGAGTCCACGCTAAACGCATCTCTGATCAGTGCATGTTTCTGCCAGGGTTTCCACCTGTAAGACAAAAAGGCAAGACAATATGAGTTAACCTCTTAAGTTCAGGCCTTCACAGTCATCAGTGGGATGGGGGGAACATAAACGCCTCTGACTTGGTGTAGGAAAGGAGAGTCAGCATCCTGCAACACACACATCACACACACTCTGTGCCTTTAAGCGCTGCAGACATATAGAGAAGGCTCTGGGGGTCAAAGGTCAGGTGTTTTTTGCTTTGCTTCTTTTAAACTGTCAGTCCATCTGTGACCTGCTATCACTGAACAAAAATATAAACGCAACACTTTTGTTTTTGCTCCCATTGTTCACGAAAGATCTGACTTTTTCTGTCTACACAAAAGGCCATTTCCTCTCAAATGTTGTTCACGTATTTGTGTCGATCCGCACTTCTCCTGAGATAATCCCTCCACCTCGCAGGTGTGACATATCAAGAGGCTGATTAGATGCAGGATTATTGCTCAGGTGTGCCTCAGGCTGACCACGATAAACGGCCACTCTAAAATGTGCAGTTTCATCACACATGACGCCACAGATGTTGTACGTTTTGAGGGAGCGTGCAGTCGACATGCTGACTGCAGGAATGTCCACCAGAGCTGAATGTTCATTTCTCTACCATAAGCCGTCTCCAAAGGCGTCAGAGGATGTGGCAGTACATCCAACCGGCATCACAACGGCAGACCGCGAGTGACCACAGCAGCCCATCCACATCCAGCATCTTCACCTCCAAGGTCTGAGACCAGCCATCTGGACAGCTGCCGCAACAACTGGTTTGCATAACTAAAGAATTTATGCACAAACTGTCAGAAACTGTCTCAGGGACGCTCATCTGCTGCTCGTCTGCTGCTCATCGGGGTCTCCACCTGACTGCAGTTCATCATCATAACTGACTTGAGTGGGCAAAAGCTCACATTTGATGGAAGATGGCAGGTTGGGATCAATCCTGGTTTTCACTGTACAGGACAGATGGCAGACTGTGTGTATGGAGTCAGGAGCAGTTTGCTGATGTTGTGAATTGCGTGGGGCATGGTGGCGGTGGGGTTATGGTATGGGCAGGCATACGTTATTTGCAACAAACACAGGTGCATTTTACTGATGGCATTTTGATACCGTGACGAGACCCTGAGGCCTGTTGTTGTACCACTCATCCATGCTGCAGCAGCATGGCCCCATGTTGCAAGGATCTGAAAACATCCCAGTTCCTGCATGATACTCACCGGACATGTCGCCCACTGAGCATGTTTGGGGTGCTCTGGGTCGAAGTATAAGGCATGTTCCAGTTCCTGGCAACATCCAGCAACTTCACGCAGCCACTCAAGAGTGAGGTCACAGTGAACAACCTGATCAACACTATGTGAAGCCCCGCCCCCACCACACACAGTATTCGAGAGTAAAAGGCCTTTTGTTTACATGTGACTTGTAAATGAGTCCTCGTGGCTCAATGGGACTGTAGCCTGTAGAAATAAAAGGTTGAATCAATAGAAAAGTCTTTGATCTTTGAGGTCAGTTCATGAAAAATGGGAGCAAAAACTCAACGTGTTGGTTTTTTTTTGTTCACTCTATGTTTCTCTCTCTTTTTTTTTTTTTTTTCTGGAGCATGAGCGTGCATTACTTCACCCCACGTGCGCTTGAGGGACGAAGGATGATCCTTGGACATCGTGCACGCTGTTTTCCTGCTCTGGCCGGGTGTGCATTCGCGCGAGATTTGTGGTCAAACGCATGTTAATTATACAATATTTTATCTTTTTGGTTTTTATTTCCATATGAACTTCCTGCTTTAACTTTTTATTATAGTTGATTTTTTATGACGCAATGAACACATCATGTTTGTAACTTTACTGATTAAAGGTTTATGAAGGTTTCTGCCTCTGCACCTGAAAGAAGGTTGTTTTTTTTAATAGTGCACGTTTGTCTGTCACGACCTCCCCCTTCAAACCTGCTGTTTTGTTGTTGTTGTTGTTTATTTGTGATGGGACAGCAACAAACACGCAAAACAAAAACAACTCGGTAAACTCGCGTGCGTGTTTGTTCTCGGGACAAATTTGACTCGAATCCCGTTAAGTTCTTTTTACTCTATCTTCTAATGGCCTGAAACGCCACGTGTGACTTTTATTTTCTCTGATGTGCACGCTTCATGCCGCTGCACGAGCCCGAGTTTTGTTCTGCAGAACTCGCATCGATGGAGTCGTGACGCGCAGGACTTTTAGCCTGGATGAACATTTTTATTGTGTCTTTACATGAGGGAGGGATTGTATGTGTGTGGGGGGGGGGGGGGGGGGGGGGGGGGGGGGGGGGGTCAGACTTGAGGGTCATCGTAGAATCTGTGTGCGTGTACGTGTGTGCGCGCGCGTGTGGTCATTGTAAGGACCAGGTAACAACGTTGCTTGAAGTGGATTAAACGTTATTCACAATCGGAGGGAGACACGTGCGCGTTTGCAGCGCACGTGTGTGTGTGTTCAATATAAGGCTGCTTGGATGCACGATGCACGATCAGTGTATGTGGAAGGGGTTGCAGCTGTTTATTAACCACCACACACGCGCACTATTTGTTAGGGTGGTCCGGGGAATCCCTTCCCATCGTGCACTTTATTTACAGCCGTGTGTGCGCACCTGCGCGTGCTGTAATTTTTTAAGTAGATGGTTTAAGGTGTGCAGGTAAATTAGCACCCCACCCAATTAAACAAGCACACGACCCTGCACGTGCACCTTCCAAAAGGGGTGGGCTCGTGGTGATGGAGGGGGTGATGGTTAACCTCTGTTCTGTTGGGGGGGCCCTATGTCACTTGTGTGTGTGTGTGTGTGCGTGTGTGTGTGTGTGTGTTTGACGGAAACAATGACTTGGTGTTAAACAACTCAAAGTTTCGGCTCCGACCACTTGTTTGATGAGAAAACACCAAATTCGTGCTTTCTGCGCGCACGAGTTCGAGTTCAAACTTGGCGTGTATGACGTGGCGTCAGAGCAGAAAACTGTTGAGTGGGAGCAGGAGGGAGGAAATACATTTACAACCGAGAGGGCAAGAAAAACAACAATGACAAAAACGTCACTGCTGAGGGAACGACAAGAACACCAAGAGTAAACGAGGAGGACAATTACGCAAAAGCAAAAACAAAGGAGGAAAAAAGAGATCAGTTCTTTCAGGAGGAGTGTAAAATTCCACGAGCTCGAGTGGAACGGTCTTCTGCTGTGGATGTCTCTGCGCGGCGATTGCGCCCTCCGCAAATGCTTTTTGGGGTAAGGGCTTCCCAGATTAATAGTTATGAACAGCAAGCCCAGACCGCAAAAAGATTTGTGAAGGACATGATCTGCTGCTGGAGGCTCCGTGCACGCGGGCAGCCTCCTCTGCCTCCATGGCTTCTTCTCCCATCCCGGCTCGCTCGATTGTATCTCCAGACTTTGGCAAACCCGATGCGAGTGTTTCCTCCTCCGACATGCGCGCGCAGCAGAAAGAAGAGGATAGATGGATGGAAGACTAAAAAGAAAAAGAAAGAAAGAAAGAAAGAACAGGCGTCTCCGAGCTGCTGCTGCAAGCGAGAGCTGTCCAAGGTCCCCCACTCCTCCAGCTTCAATTCTCCTCTACCCTTCAACCATCCCTTCCTCCTCGTGCCCCCCCCCCCTCCCCCACCGCTCTTGTTTGTCTATTTTCTCCCCTCTCACTCATTGTGCAAAGCCCGCGTGAGCGCTGGGAGCTGTGCATCGATGCGTTTTGTTGTCAGTGTGCACTCTCTCCGGATTAGATGGTGCGCCGCGCGCTCTGCAGCCGCTCCGGAGCTGCTCTGGGTGAGGAGGGAGCAAGGCTGTAAACTGCTGGCAATAAATAGAAGAGCAGGGAGGGATCTGATTGGAGCAAACCAAAGCTCGTCATCAACCAATCGGCGTCCCGCTCATATAGGGACCCCCCTTTTTTTGAAATGGAATAAAAGGAAGGAAAGAAAGAGGGAGAGACGGATAACAAAAATGTAATCTATACCAGATATATCTGCACGTCATTTTTAATGTTTCCAGGAGGCATGGAGGGATGTGAATCGTGATAAGTGACAACATATTACCATCAGGAAAAACACAACAGTAAACAAGTAGTATGACAGCTGGAATGAGCCAACTCATCCACCCCCCCATGCCCCGCCCCTTTTCATTTCCTCACGAGGCATCATGGAATGATGAAGAATGCAAACAAGCAAAAAGGGGATGGCATTATTATTATTATTATTACTAATAACAAATAAATGTCTACATCATCACAACACAGCAAAACGCCTTTAAGACGAGTCCCGCCCATAAAACCCTGAAAGGGGGGGGGGGGGGGGGCTCAGAGAGAACTTGGGTTAAGACTAAAAACAACCTAATCATTAAAATGACTTGTTCACTGCTGCACTGCAAGAGCTTTCGGTTTCTGCAGCAGCAACAAAGTGGAATGAAAGTTCACACGAAACAGACACGTCCGTGAACGTTACATGGAGATCCGTGAACGCGTCATTCTCACACAAGCAAACTTTAGCTGGTCAGTCAGTTGAAGAAACAAAAACTTACCTTTGTATGTCTGTTGCAACTTTTCCCTTAATATTTCAAATTAAATTACCCTCCCCACCCACAGTCCGCACCAACAAACAAACTAATTAATACCTCTCTCTCTCTCTCTCTCTCTCTCTCTCTCTCTCTCTCTCTCTCTC
>NC_056507.1:5626013-5629550 GCF_014905685.2 Nematolebias whitei
CTCTCTCTCTCTCTCTCTCTCTCTCTCTCTCTCTCTCTCTCTCTCTCCAGCATCTTTGATGAAACTCGTCTGCGTTCAAGCAGGCTGCCAGCGTGCCTACAGCAGCAGGGCGCTCACTTAGGACAAGCTAGTGTGTGTGTGGGGGTGGGGTGGGGGGGGGGGGGGGGGTCTGTATTCGGGACTAAATGAAGGAGATGAAGAGATAAATGGTCAGTGCTAAGTTCATCCAAAACCCAGAGTACACCCCTCCTACTCCCCCTAACCTGTCGGTATTGGCGCAATTTGAGCTTCGGAGAATGCCACAGTTGCTGCATGTCCAACCTCCATTTATGCGTGCTCGTGCGTGTGTATGTTTGAATAGCAGCGTGTCGCAAAAGGGATTTTGGATAGGCGGTCGGTGTGTCTATTTTTTTTTTTTTTTTTTTAATCCTTCCTCCTTTTACGCAGAATTCTGGTGAAATGTGACCGAAGTTGCGAACTCATGGTGGACTCTGGGGTCCCGGACGGACTGCAGAGCTGAGCATGCAGGCGCCTCTTCATCATCCCTCCGCTGATACCTTCATTAAAAGGGTGATTCCTCCAATACCTCACCTGCGCCCTCCCCTCTTGTCAGGAAATAAACTTATGATGGGCAGAGCTCGTAAACCACAACAAGCTCTGATGATGGAAAAAAAAAAAAAAAAACTTTCTTCAGTTTCTAATTCTCCACGCACCCCTCCTGTTTCTGGTCATGAGGCAAATTAAAACCTCTCTGGGCGACTCTTGTGTTCTTGGTGTCTCCAGTCATCGGAAACTTCTTAAGGAGGCGCTGTGGCTTCAGAAGAAGGGACTTCCTCAAAGCGGTGAGGCTGAACTGGTTCCCTCGCCGGAGTAAATAAAGCTTTTGGCTGCCAGAACCAACACCAACTCTCTTTCTTTCTCTCTCTTTCTCGCTCGCTCTCTCTCTCACACACACACACGCACGCACAGCACACACACACGCACATTTATATTGCTCACTACTGCCACTTGGTGTAGCTTCAGCACCACTGCTGCTGGACAGCTCCCGGGTTTCCCCATGCGGTGCGCCAGGTCTCCGCCGCAGCAACAAGCTCCTCCACTCCCTCCTCTTCCTCATCCTCTTCCTCTGTCCTCTTCAAAAGCAAGACAACACCGTCCTTTTTAGAGGAAGGTTCCCCGAGCTCTTACGGTTTGGCAAATGAATGGGAGGAGGAGAAAAAAAAAGAAACAAACAGAGACTTTGTGTTTCTTCTTGCGCTGAAAGGGGGTGATTCCTGATCTGCAGGAAGGGCTGCCACGGCTCAAGAGGCATGCCAGCTTAAAAAAAAATAAAAAATCCATGCTCACGACTGAGAGGGAGGAGACAAAACTCGTGGGTGGGGGTGGGGGGTTCGATGGAACGGGCGCCTGGACGCATGCAACAGCTCAAAAACACGCACAAAGTATTTGAAATGTGCCACTCACCGTGGATCAGGCGCGTCCTGTGGCTCTAACTGCAGAGAGAGAAGCACAAAGAAAAGATGGAGAGTTTAGAGAAAAGCCGCAGTAAGAGTCCGGAAGAGAAGCAACAGATTAACTTGTTTTTTTATTTTTATTGTTTATTTCTTCCTTGTTCTTAAATGCAGGCTTACAGTGGTGCGTCCAAGTTGGATCGCCCCCTTATAAATGAAAAAACAAACATACACTCCTGTCTATTTCTGGAGCACGATCAAAACCGTGATGCTATTTTTAGGTCACAGGGAGAGAGGAAAAAACACTCACGAAGGATGGTTACGTGAAGTGCATGTAATGTGAATTCATTTGGCTTTCTGCCTCTCCAACTCCGCTCCAAGAGACTCGATTCCTCTCCGCTGCACCATTGCAGAGATTAAACGCGCGCGCACGCATACACACACAAAACCACCGTCACGTCCTCCTCATCCTTTTAAAAACAACTAAAACCTGCAACTTATCATCGTCAGTATTCAGTGTCTTGTCGCCCTCTTCAGACGCTTCTGGTCCCGCATCAGATCAGCAGCTCCAACTCTTGGGAAGAAGAAAAAAAAAAAAGTCCAAATCACGCAGAACCCCCGGCGCTCCCTGAGAAGGATTTCTGCTTATTTCTCTATTTTTGTGGAAGGACCCCCAGTGACTAAAGCAGAGGCGATTAAGCTTTGCTGACGAGAAGAAGTAGAAAGAGGGAATAAATAAATAAATTAAAAAGGCATTTTATGTTCAAGGGCTGCGTCAGTTACTAGGCATTGACGTCACGTTCAGATTCTCTCACTTCTCCAGCGCGTGGAGCCAGATTAAAGGCTGCCGCTCTGCGTGCAGGCGCTTCCAAAAGGTGCCAGAAACATAAATAAAAATGTGACATACAGTGATTTAAAAAGAGTGAGAAACAGGGGAAGTTAATTTGGATGCGCGGCTTATGGAGCGGGTTATCTCCAGGTAAAACAACTGGAGCATCTGGGTTTCCAGCAGCCCCCCCACCCCCACCCTCTCCCTCCCTCCCATGTGTCGGTGCTGTTTTGCTTCTAGAGAATTTATATCCCCAATCATCCAGTGGGTTTTTTGGCGGCACGGCGGGAGGAGCCGCAGCGCACACTTGCTTCCACGTGAATAAAGCTCCCTGCACCTCCTGCTCTGTCACAACCTGTGAGGGCTTCTCCTCGCCCTCTGCTCTGTCCACCCGGACATTTATGAGCGCGACGGGACAGGGGGGGTCTGTGGGTGGTGTTGGGGTCATTAAACACCGAGGCAGTGAAGATCCACCGAGTGGCAGCAGACAGAACTCGGCTCTGAGAAGAAGGGGGAAAGGGCTGCGCCCGTCGCATCGGTGGGTGCTATTTTTATCCCTGCCAACTGTATACGGCCGTGACTGGCGCGTGCGTGTACGGGGGGCGGGGGGGGGGGGGCTTTTAGAGCACATTTAGCATACACAAAGTTCACGTCACGTCAACAAGGACACATAAGGAAATGTACAATTTGCCATCTTCGGATTTTTATTAAAAACCGACGCGCAAAAGAATGAATGAAAAGTTGAACACCGACTTGCTCAGCCTCAAATACTGAGCAAGGATTCTTCTACAGTCAGAGTCGCATTATAAACACAGATTACCCAGTGAAAGGGCAGCCGCATCGACGATGTGCGCGTGGATCACCGCAAGGTGTCGACAAATAACATCACGAGAAGCTTCTTCAGCTGTCCCCCCCCCCCCCCCCCCCCCCCCCCCCCCACACCCCCACTGTGCGTCCCTCCCCAGAAAGTATCCTTCTGAGGATACAGCAAGTTTGTAATCACAGGGGGAACACCCCCAACCCCCCCACCCCTACACACACGCGCGCGCGCGCACACACACACACAGTCCGACATCATGTCACAAAGAGAAGAGTCTAAAATGTTGCAGCACTCTTTTGCAGACCGTGACCACTAAAGTCGATGTACTGGGTTTTAAAGGAAGAAGTAGGTAAAGATGATGGATGGATGGATGGATGGATGGATGGATGGATGGATGGATGGATGGATGGATGGATGGATGGATGGATGGATGGATG
>NC_056507.1:5631714-5695674 GCF_014905685.2 Nematolebias whitei
TGTGTGTGTGTGTGTGTGTGTGTGTGTGTGTGTGTGTGTGTGTGTGTCCCTCTTCTCCAGCAGTGTGCTATTGACCTGTATTGACGTCATTGCGTCATTAGGTATCCCTTAGAAACACCGAGTTTCAAAAATAGTATCAAATTAATTCAGCTGGCAAGAAGATGGGGTGGGCGGGGCTTACGCGTGCCAAGGGTTGGGGCGTTCGGGAGTGATGGGGAAGGTTTGTGGCTATGGTAGAAATACATATATAATTATTATTTTATTATTATTATTATTATTTTACCCCATATCCACCACACACCTTCTCCCCATTCAGCACCATCTGTGGTGGAGCGATGGAGCAGCGGACACATTAATAGCTCCACGCCACGAATAGCTCGCGTAGTCCCAGGAGAGGTGGAGACACGCCAAAATAACTCCAATCCGAGCAGAATCTCACTCGCGCGCGTTATTCGTGCGGCTGCCAATTATAACAAGAGCGTGAGAGTAAAGGAAGGAACCCCGCTCGAGACGGTGAGAGACAGCAGCTTTACTGGGTCAAAGCGGTCAAAATAGATTTGTCTCTTACTGTCTCTGTCTCCCTCACGCTTTCTGGCGCCTCGGCTCTAAATATATCCTCCAACCTGCAGCTGACTGCACTGAAACACATCCCTGTTTAACCTGCAGCCCTTTAGGAGGGAATGCACGTGGGATACACGTTCTTTATACTCAGAGAAAACGGTGGGGAACTGGGAAGGGGACTGAATGAAGTGGGAATGAATGGGAACTGATGAGTGGGAGGACAGAAATAACAACTATATTAATATTTATTTTTAAGAAACGCTCAAATTGACATAAAACACAAAGTGAATATTAGCAAGTGGTTGAATTATGCTGCTTTTGAACGCTTTGTTTCTTTGGAGATGGTTATTTTGAAGCAAAAATGAATGGAGACAGTGAGTCAGAGAGGATATGGGGAAAAATAAAAAGAACATAAATAAATAAATTAGTGTCAATGTTGAGAATATTTTAGTTTAGATGGTTGTTCAGGAGCTGCAGGGTGTTGGCTCGGTTCGTCTCCTGGAGCTGTCCATGGTGCTGAAAGTCATCGAGGAAACCCCTCCCCTGAGTTTTTACTTGAATTCAGAATTTGTTGGTCTTTTTTCACTTTATGTGGAGTTCTCATAAGAATGTTCAAGAACTGTAGACTGGTTTTAATGGTGGGAGGGGTGGCTGTTGTTATTTTGACCAGGCAGAACTTTTACCTTGCTGTGACGTAAAGGGAACGACTGAACATCAGGAAATACAACCAAATAATTTGAATAAATATCATTTTACATGTCCTGCTTCAGGGAAGCACACTGGCTCAGTTGGTAGAGCTGTTGCCTTTTACTGAGAAGGTTGCCGGATAGAATCCCAGCTGAGGACCTCTCTGGGTGGAGTTTGCATGTTCTTGTGGGTAAAGATGATGGATGAATGGATGTCCTGCTTCCCTTCTGCCCAGTTCCCCTCTGCTGTTGGTGAACCTCCCCACAGCATGATGCTTCCACTACAATGTTTCACTGTAGATGTTAGGCTTGGACCAGGGATGGTGTTAATCATGGACAGCACGTTTTATTTTAATCTCATCTGATCACAGCACATGTTTGTAAAGCTTACAACTAAGTCTTTTGGTCAGTTTTGAGCTGACCACACTTCCATGACAACTGGCTAAATAAAAATAAAAAATATCTATAAGACACAAACCTGAGTGGTTCCATGACTTGAAGAAAAACAAATATTACCTGCAACCAAAAAGGAGACCATGTTTATCCATGTCTCTGTATGTGCATGATTATGTCTGTCAGCAAAATATTCCATGAACTAGTGGATAAATTTAATTAAAAGGACAGGACAGATTTTAATGAAACGTTTACTGGATGCACGTCTAACTGATTAACTGTTAGAGTTAGTAAAATGGCTAATCAACATTAGCAACAATGTCTATAACTCAAGCATTTTTACAGATATTTGACTAAATGTAATGTGGTAGTAGCCGAGAGTTATGCCTAACACGTACTCTGAGCATGGCAGCTCCCAATGTTGCTTGAGATAACTCATGTTATTCTCAAGGTTTGACTAAAACACAACTTTTGGAATTTTGGAATTTCTCCATGTAAAATAATCTTAGTCTAAAACGCTAGCATTAAAAAAAAAAAACATTAATTCCTTCAAGTAAAGGTGGGCTTTTAATTTTGTAAATCACCTACATTTATCACCAAGATCCTTGGTTTCATTTGGATTTTTGACATTTAGATTCATAACTCTGAAGAGTTTGCCTACTTTAGTTACCGTATTGTCTTTTCATGGGGGTCTGTGCTAAATTTGTGTTTCTATGTGTTGTTTGTGAGGAGAGAAAAAGAAATGAAGACCAAAGGTGTGAGGCTATATACAGTATCAAGAGGGAGGAAGAAAAATAAAACAAAAAAGAGAGAGACTCTGTGGCAAAAGACTGAATAAGGCCTCATGAATCATCCTTTGGAGTTAGAGTCTCACATCTGAAACGTCGAAGGACCATCTCATCACCAGTAAATCCGTTCATAACCACACCTCTCTGGCTTTTTTGCTGCGATACGTGTGCAGAACATGCTAAAATAAGGGTGTGAGTGCTGTTGGGGGGGTGGGGGGGGTGGAGGGTGGGATCAACAACAGAAAGATTCACCGTTGGTGCACAAATACACAAAATGTGCTGCTGCGTGAGAGAAAGGTTGTTTACAACCAGATTTTGATTTGACTGAAGATCTCTAACTCAGCTCTGAAGAAATGTCCCGGTCTAGAAACAGCAGCTGATGTGGATTTTAAAGAAAAACTAACAAGTAAACAAGCATTTATTGTTTTTTTGAGCAGATGGAGAACATAGATGAGATGTGTGATCACAGGACATAGAAGTATGGAAAGAAATGTATCACAGGAGGACGTCATCGGCACCGGAAGAAGTCACGCAGCCGTCAGGGGTCAGTGCCAAGACTGACGACACAGACACAGATCCTGGGTGTGACTAACACACTCCAACAATGGAAAGAGAGACGCACTGCACTTTCCTCCTTCATAAACTCACCAGTAAACATGGTGGAGGGACATTTGGTCCATCTGCTTTGGTCCTTTTTAAGTAACCTTCCAAAATGTTTTCTCTGGATGGAACAATGGTTGCCATCTTTTCTGTTCTGATCTCTGCTTGTGTGTGTGTGTGTGTGTGTGTGTGTGTGTGTGTGTGTGTGTGTGTGTGTGTGTGTGTGTGTGTGTGTGTGTGAGAGAGAGAGAGCAGTAGTTGTTGTAGACACAGGTCCCAGTTTGTTTGACGTCCTCTCTCCCATTTGCCTTGTTGCTTTCTTCTGTCGTAGGCTTCATCTTTCTAGGAATCACTGTGTGTTTTTGGGCTAATGTTTCCAACTGGGTCCCAGTGAGTACTCTGAAAAAATATACAGCTACAGCTTTAAACTTTAATTAATACAACTATGAAGCTCCAAGAGTAAAATATAATAATAATAATCAGTGTAGTGTCTTCCGGTGTTTTTTTGATTCATAAATGGATATTCAAAATAAAACTTGAAACAAATCTAATTGTAATCAAGAAATATTCTGAAGTTTAATCTTAGTAGAGATGGTTGAAAAGAAAAAAAACATTTCATTCCTTAAGCTTATAAATGTGATTTTATTTTTTATTACTGTATTGCAAATACACGGATCCACATCTCTCGGATCAGACACATCGATGCTCTTGATAGTCAAAAAGTTTTATTTTAGTTATATGGCGTTTTGCAAAATCCAAAATGAGTTGCCATTTCTTTTGATGAGTGTCTTTTTGTGCTACTCTTCCATGAAGCCCAGCTTTGTGCAGCTTATAGTGGGCGCAAGAACAGATCCGAGAGCTCAATCAATGTCGTCTTTGGCCTCCTGGATGTTTCTCCGATTAGTATTCTCCTTATCTGTTTTGTAAGTTTGGGTGAATGACCCTCTTCTGTGTGGTCGTCCACATTTATCATAATAATGAATTTAATGGAGTCTTGTGGGATGTTCAGAGTTATACTTCACCTTGATCTGGACTTCTCCATCAATTTGTCTCTGACCCGTGTGGAAACTTCTCTAATCTTCACGATGTCTCTTGCTTGGTGGAAGTCCATACTACAGGTGTTGATAGTGGGGGTGGGGGGCTGTAACAGCAGATGTACCGGGATCATTGAGCACTCAGGCTGCGCACATGCAGCTCTTTTTTAACTTGTCAACACAAAGGGCTTGAAAATAACAGTTTCAGGTTTTTATGAAACAAAACGTTTTTGTCTTAATTCCACTTCATTAATCCAAAATATTTATTATTATATAGATTAATCCATTAGTGCTCCCCTTTTTTCTGAAAAGCCACTTGCATTTCAAATTATGGTGCAACCAAAAAAAAATTTTTTTTTTTTTAATTAATTCAACCAAAACCTGGAAAATCCGTGACCACCCTTTTCTCCTCGGAGTGTTCAGAGGGATGGATGGGCAGGTTTTCTGTGAATTTCAACCCCCCCCCCCCCCCCCCCCACACACACACACACACACACACCTATTTATTTTTCCATCTCTGCCTAAATGATGTCAATGGAGGCAGAGCTATATGGCTATTTATAGACGCCCCCTCCCCAGCACGCGCACACACACACACATCGTCAGCATCGTGCACACACTGTGTGTGTTTGTTGTCCATGCTTGGTTATTGCTCGTGCAGCCGCACTTCCCTTTGAAGGAGAGAAGAAGAAAAAAATGAAAGGAGGAGAAAAAAAAAAGCCATTGAGAGGGACAGGGGCGATGCGCGCGCACCCCTGCGTTCTTCTTCATTCACTCACCTCTAGCAGTCATTCATTCATCCATTTCCCTCTCACTCATTCACACATTTCCTCCTGCAGAGCTGTGAATGGACTGCTTCAACACTTTTTCTCTGCTCGTTCGGCAACAGCTCTGTCGTTTGTTCAAACAGAACTGGAGCGCGTGCACGTGGTGCGCGCGCGCCTAGGCACACGGGTGGATGTGGTTGGTGGTGGTGGTGTGTGTGTGTGTGTGTGGGGGGGGGGGGGGTACCTAAGGTTTTTAAGTCTCGCGGGACAACAGGGTACACGTCGTTCTACGGACAGGAGTTTTGGGAGCTCTGTCCAAGAGTCGCATTGGATCTTGACATTCACGTGAGAGATTACGTAAAGTGGATGAAGGGCGTGTGCGTGCACGCGTGTGCCACTGTCCAACACACACACGCACACACACGTTAACCAGAACTGCACACTTTGTGCTGCACAAGCGACTCGGAAGGATTCACGACCTCTTGTGGTGTTTTTTTTTAAGACTGTTCTATTTTGGAAAAGCAGTCGTGATAAAAATAAACCTCCTCCTCCTCCTCCTCCTCCATCACCTCCCCAGCCCGCTGCAGGACTCCTCATCTCACACTCGCCCTCATCAACAGGACGGTGGAGATTTCTAGCAGAGAGAAGGCGGCAGCTGATCCGTTTCGTGGTCAGAGGGGGGTTTAGCTTCACGTCCTGTTCAAATCATCACATCCAGGAAGCAGAGGACGAACATCTGCAGCTCCGGCTGAAAGATGATGCTCCTCACTGCTCCCTGTTCGTTTCCTTTGTTTCCTAAATGAAGCAGTCCCTATATGTGGTGTATGTTCAGTTGCAGAAAGTAAATTATGCGTGATGTGATGTTAGCGTCACACGTGCAGCAGCAGCAGCTTCCCTGCTGAAGCTGACATGTTAACACTCACTGGCTGCTATATTTAGCCCAGTCTTGCAGTGCTGTTACTATTCCCAGCTTTGTACATGAGGGGGCGGGGTGGTGGAGCTTCTTTCTTCTTCTTCTTCTTCTATTTTTTTTTTTTGTTCTTTTTCCTGAAAAGGAAGAAAAAGTTTCCACAACACATTTATTTTTACATTTTCATCCACTGACACCGAATTAGTTCAGGGGCACTGCAGTTGATGCAAACACCAGGCTGCTCTTCACTCAACCATTTCCTTTCTTATTCATTTAAAATAGCCCGTTTAAGAATAAAGGCCTAATATTCCTTGGAGGGATGCTTATCGCCCGTCACCTTCTCATGTTGAGCGATGGAGTTACAGTAGTCCCTCGCTACTTCGCGGTTCGACTTTCGCGGACTCACTCCTTCTCGTTTTTTCTGTGATTGTCAACTTTAATATTACTCACGTAATTGGGACGGTACGGGATAAAAAAGTTAACAAAAAAAGAAAAAACATACTTCAGGCAGGCGCCAATTTTTTGTAGTTTTCTTTCAATAAGCCTACACTGCAACGCAAGTCAAAAAACTACACTACCCAGAAGCCAACAGTGCTTCCAGCTGCTGCTTTCTGCCAAAATGGAGGGAAAGTTTTGCAACCCAAAGTCAGAAGTAACGATCGATCTCTGCCGCTCACAGAACTGGCAGGAAAGTCACAAATAATCCTGAAGCTACATTATTCATGTGCACACCGACCTGGATGGGGCGGTGGGCTTCTTCGCTGCAGGGTAGGTCTGCAGAACCGGAGCCAAGCCCGACCGGAACCGAGCTGCTGTTCTGCAGAGCTGGGGAGGACATTTTTGCAGTACTGTACAGTACATATACGTATGTTGTTAAAATTATATAGGTTTAAGAGTTTAGAACGTTGCAAGAGTGCGGGAAGGGTTTATAAAGTAATATATGTAAAAAGACTAAAATAAATACAGTAGTCCCTCGCTACTTCACGGCTCGTTTATCGCTGGCTCATTCTTTCGCGGTTTTTCAAAATAAGAGTGGACATGACACACAATTGACTGACTGATGGATGAGCCGCACGGTCAGCATGAATAATTTTAAATTATTTAGCACCTGCTGCACATTTGTGCAGCCCAGACTGCAGGATAAACTTCCTGCTGCAGCTGATCAGCTGTTCAGCGTGCAGAGCGGAGAAGTGGGCGTGGCCAAGAGCCCTTGCAGGTGGCTGAGAGCAGCGGAGGCAGGGAGCTGAAATCATGACATTCTGTGCTCTTGCAGAGCATTTAGTGTTTAGAAACATTTTTTAGAATAGCGCAAAAGTGTGGGAAGTGTTTAAAACACACACATGTGTGTGTGTGTGTGTATATATATATATATATATATATATATATATATATATATATATATATAATATATGTGTGTGTGAATAATAAAATAAACTACTTACTACTTGTGCTACTCTTCCTACTTGGCGCTTTTTCACTTATCGCTGGTCGTCAGGGTACGAATCCCCCGCGATCAACGAGGGACTACTGTATAGCCTCCTACTTTGCTGTTTTTCACTTATCGCGGTGGTGTGTGGGACATTACTCCCACAATACTCGATAATCGAGGGACCAAGGAAAACGGGGGAGCCATCCAGACTACCTTACAGCTTCTGGGCCAAACAGAATTGCTTAGTTTTATGCTTTTTGTTGCTGGTAATTAAATAAACTGATTATAAATGAAATCTTAACTTACAGATGATAAAGTTATAAACATAAAGCCAGTGGCTTTCCACTGCGGTATTTGCACCAAAGCTGTGTTTTCCTCTGCGCAGCACCTGAAGAGTGTTTAAAGCCTGAAGACCAAAAGAGCCTCATGGAGACAACAGTCTGAATGAGGGGGACACCTTATGATCATTTTAGCTCGTGCCCCTGCTTGTTTGGGCACAGTATGTTTGTTTTATAGCCACAAACAGCAGCCCCCCCTCCCCAAAGTCTGTTAATGAGGAGGGGAAACCCACCGAGTGCTTCAGGACTATTGATTTACCTTCACTTCTCTGTTGCTGCTTCTTCCTCTTCCAGGGTCTTCGCTGCTTCCACCGCCGCCCACTCCTCCCCGACACTTGATTATTTTCAGCTCCGCGTGCGCGCGTGTGCGTGTGCCTGTTTGGGAAACACCTGGTCACGATTCACGAATGGAGGGTTTGTCGCGGTTTCGCGGCGCCCCCTGCCGCCCAGATGGAGAACTGCAGCTTCAAAATCATCACGATGCTGTGGGAAAAACATAAACAAACAAACAAATAAATAAATAAATAAAACTTATGTGATCTCAGATGATATTGCCATATATTGCGTGACTTGTTAGCCCTTGAAGTATACGTTTAGGATGACTCTCAGCTACTTCCACGCCACATTTCAGCACAATTAGACAATTGGAGGCATTTTTGTTACTCTACGGTTGATAAGCTTCCATCTTGAATGGGGTTAACTCCAAAAGATAATCAGTTATAGATGTACATTCAATTCAATTATGTTTATTTATATTAGCACCAAGTCACAACATTTTTTTTTGTTTGTTTTGGCACATTGTTTTGTACTATAAGTGCTTAGTATATTCCTAGTTTAGCTTATTTCTTAGTTCATATTTTATAACTTATCACTGTTTTTCTTTACAAATTGTATTTTAGTTGGACGTAACTGGGACCGTGTACATAGTTTCGTTCCACACATGTGATGATAATAAAGACACCTTGACCTTGAGAAGTTATCTCAGGGCACCGAACAGAAACATTCAATTACAATATTTAAAGGTAGTGACGTGTACTCAGCAGATTGTGTTTTCATCATTTTGTCACAGTCTCTCATCCTGAGCAAGCACAAAGGCAACAGTGGAAAGGAAAAACTCTCTTTTAACAGGAATAAACCTCCAGCGGAACCAGGCTCAGGACAAGCGGCCATGTGCGGCCACCGGCTGGATTTGAGAGGACAAGAAGGAGAAACGGGTCCAGAATGGAGGCGAGCAGGTCCCTCACTGGGAAAACAAACAAAACACATGATAGGATAGAAATAATTACTAATACAAACTATTCATTTGTAACTATTCCTTTGATGAAATGATGTCCATTTGTCCTCTAGTCTAAGCAGCAGCAGGATAAGGGATACATCCTGCATCTTCTGAAAGTTTAATTAAAATCTGTCCACTGGTTCATAACATATTTTGCTAACAGATCAGATCAACAACCAAAAAAACCCATACAAGATAAAAAAAACAAAAAAAAACATTATTGCATTTAGTGGCGGGTAATAATAATAATTATTAAGATGTTTAAAAAATGCATATACAAATTCATACGATTTGTCTATTCAAAAGCTTTACATTGTCGATAAGCCCAGAATATTTATAATGAATAACTTCACTTACAGGTTTTGTTTTGGGTTGTTTTCTATATTGCATGTACAAAACTGCACTCCAGTTGTACTGGAAGTTAGAATTTCGACTGGAACTCACCCTGATGTCGGAATTCTGAGTCAGAAAGTCGGAGCAACATGACCCAACCTGACCTAGCATGAACAGTAGTAATAAGTATTTGTTGGCTTTCTAACCCGGCCATGCGCACCATATTGTTGTTAAATTCAATTCAGTTTACTTGCATAGTGCCAAGTCACAACAGAGGTCATCTCAGGGCACTGGACAGAAACATTCATACCACATCAGAGACTCTACTTCCTCAGGCGGCTGGGACGAGCTGGACTGGGAAGCTCAGTCCTCACCTCCTTCTCCAGGTGTGCAGTGGAGAGCATCCTGTGCTCCAGCATCAACGTGTGGCATGGAGGCTGCACAGCTGCAGAAAGAAAAGCTTTGCAGAGAGTGGTGAAGGCTGCACAGAAGATGTTGGAGTCAGTCTCCCCACCATCACAGATGCATATCTACACCTCCAGATGCAGGAAGAGGGCCACCTGCATCATGAAGGACCCCACTCACCCAGCACACACACTTTTTTGCCCCGCTCCCCTCATGCAGGAGGTTGAGGAGCATAAAGTGTAGAACCACTAGACTGAGGAACAGCTTCTACCCTCAGTCTGTTGGACTCGTGAATCTCTAACCAGAATAATCACTATGAGAAAAAAAAAAATCACATCGTGAAGCTGCGTTTGTTCGTGCTCGTCTGCTCGCGCGGACTCACATTTGTGCTGCTGTTCGGCTTTTTGTTTTTATACTACTTGTGCTTAGCGTATTTCTAGTTAATGCTTTTCTTGTTTCATATCCTGGAACCCTGTGTACACAATTTTGTTCCACTACATGTACCATGTGGTGCATATGACAAAAACATTTATATTTATATATTTTAAGTTATATTTCTAAGGAAATTTTATCAGAGTTCTCCTGATGGTGGACTCATGAACATTAATGTAGGAGAGGCCTTCAGTTGCTTAGAAGTTACCCCGGGGTCCTTCGTGACCTCGCCCACTATTCCACACTTTGCTCTCGGAGTGATCTTTGTTGGTCCACCACTCCTGGGGAGGGTAATTTCTTCCATTTGTGCAGCATCTGTCTGACTGTGGATTGGTGGAGTCCAAACTCTTCAGACATGGCTTTGTAACCTTTTCCATCTGATGAGCATCGGCAACTGTTTTTCTGAGCTCCTCCGAAATCTTCTTCGTTCCTGCCATGATCCACTTCCACAAACGTGAAGAGCAGACTTTGATAGATCCTGTTCTTTAAATCAAACAGGGTGCCCACTCACACCTGATCATCATCCCATTGATTGAAAACACCTGGCTCTAATTTCACCTTCAAACGAACTGATCATCTTAGAGGTTCACATACTTTACAGATCAGTGATACTGGATCATTTTCCTCAATAAATAAATGACCAAGTATAATATTTTTTTTGTCTCATTTGGTTTTCTTTAGCTACTTTTAGAACTTGTGTGACAATCTGATGTTTTAGGTCGTATTTATGAAGAAAAATAGAAAATTATAAAATCTTCACAAACTTTCAAGCTTTTGTTATAAGAGTCTCCTCGCTGCAAACGGCTGCTGCAGTCCAATTAGAAAGCTCGGTGCCCCCTCTCACCTTCCTCCTCTCTGCAGTCTCCACCTACACACCATCACACGCGTGTTTACATGAAGACCTGTTGCTCCCTCAGAGCTGGCTGCGTGTTCTCTACTTCCTTTTCTTGGATCCTGTCTCTTCTCTTCATTCATTGTAACACTGAGTTGTGCTGCAGGTTGCTGCAAACAGTCATTTGAATGTATTTTCAAATTACAACCGTTAAAATGCTATTTATAATAATTTGATGATCAGTAAAATGCAAATATACTGTATGTGCATCAAAGATTGAGAACGATGCTTGTGTTGAGGCAACATTTGATTTTTTTTTTGTTCTTTGACTAAAACTAAGTCTTTGCTTGTGTTAAATCATTCAGGTGTTCGTGTACTGTCAGAATGTTCCTCAGAGAACTGAAGGCTCCACCACCTGGCTGTGTGAGAAAGAAACAAGCCGTGAACAAGACAGGAGCTATTTATAGCTCTTTCAATAATTGAGGGCCTGATTCTCGTATTTACCAATTCACACACTATCTGTAGACAGGAAAGGGGAACACTAACGGATTCATACAGGACCCTGTGTGGTAACATGGGGATGGCAAATTGTGAGCTAAAGTAACCTTCATCCGGCGAGGAACAGAAACAAGAGGTTGAACAGAAAGAGGGAAGAGAGACGTTGATACAAAGGAATGCAAACGTTTGCGTCGCATGGCCTTGTTTCTGATTATTACTGTACAACGTAAAATTTAAATGATAGTGGACCCATTCAAAGTGCTTGAGATGAACTTGATTTAAATCATTTCAACAATCATAAAAAGGTGCATGCCTACGGTGAACGTCACCACCCTTTGCGTCAGTTACAGCATCGTCTCTGTAGGTCCGTCTCCACAAGCGTGGCACATCGAAGCCCCAGAACTTCTCTCCATCCTTCATAACCAGACTGCTGCAGCTCCTGCAGGTTGGATGGGTCCTGCTCGTCTCTGCTGAAGAGGGACACCCCACAGTATGATGCTGCCACCACCATGCGTGGTGCAGGGATGGTATTCTCAGCACGCCGAGCGGTGGTAGGTTTTCTCCAGATATGCTGTACTCAACCATTGTGCCACATTTCAAATCTTTTTTTTAATTTGTGCAGCTTATAGTGGTTGTATGAACAGATGCTACCACCTCTGCAGAAAAGTTGCCCAGCTCCACCAAGGTCATGTTAGACTATATGTTTCTGATTAATACCTTCCATACCCAGTACGAGTTTAGGTGGATGAATGTCTCCCAGCAGTTTGTCCACATTTTTCTATCCATCTTCTTTATCCGCTTCTTTCCAGGTCACAGGCACCTATCTCCACCAGCAGTCACTGTGTGAGGCAGGTAGATCCTGGACCGGTTGCATGCCCATCACAGGGACACACACCTGGGGTCAATTTAGTTACCAATGAGCCCAACATGCACGCCTTTGGTCTGGGAAATCTAGAGTACCCAGAGAAAACCTGTGTGTGCTCAGGGTTGACGTGCAGTGCAGCCAGGAATCAAATCAGCAACTTTTGTCCTTTGAAGGAACAGCTCAAACCACTGCTCCATCATGTACAACGTATAGTAACAGATTTAATAAAGCTCCATGGGATAATTAGGGTTCAGAAATATTTAATTCTAACCCGTAGCTGTATATTTCTCCAGAGGTTTGTCTTTGACCTGTGTGGAGTTCCTTCGTCTTAATGTCTATTATTGGGCGGTAGACCAACACGTACAATTAGTGAACTGGTGTACATTTACTGAAACCAACACTTACAATTAGTAAACTGGTGTACATTTACTGAAACCATCCGACACTTATTGCCCACAGGTGGATCCTGCTGAACACTACCCATGTGACTTCTGGAGGTATTTGTTGAGACTTTAAAGCATAAGGATAAAATAATATGTACCGTATTTTCCATCGTACGTCACATCAGTCCAAATATGGCTAATAAAAGGGGAAAAAATACATAAATACATAGTTTCACCATATAAGTCGTATCTATTATGCGTCACCGTTGACAACCCAGAAACGTGGGCCAGGTGACCGCGGGAGCGTGCACGTGACTGGAGAACAAGATTAACACTTAAAAACAATTATCTGTTTGCTCGACCTTATAGTAAAGGTGTGTCTCAGTCTAACTTTTCCTTAATAAATGCACTTTGATGATCAATTCAGCTGCAGCAGAATTGATGTTTACTCAAGGTGGGCTGTATGGCAAGCCAAGTGTCTCATTAATAGCCACTTTTACCTATTAATGAGACACTTGGCTTGCCACATTGGTCGAGGGCCCTCTAGTGGCTGAAAATGGTAGTGTTCAATATTTTCCATGTCAGAATGAATGAAATCGTCAGATCTCAGCCAAAAATTGGGTTATAAATATGGGAGAAAAACATAACGTACAAGTCGTAGTGTATGAAAATTAGACAAAAAGGTGCAACATATACACCGGAAAATAAGGTACACAACATTTTACAGCTTTTTATGTTTTAAATATTAAACAATAAACCTTTCCACTCCTGTTTAAAGTCATTATTTTTGGAGGATTTTCCCATGTTTATTACTTAAAAATAAACAGAAAATCCATTTGCATTCCTGGTTGAAAGGCAGCAAAGTAGAGGGAACACCATGGGAGGTTAATGCTTTTGCAACCCGGAAGTGTGAAAATCAGAAACCGCGAAGAAATTTTGGCATCAAAGACAAAATTTGTGATTTAGGAAGGAAATCAGTCAGTGGATCGTATTCCATACAAGTTTATGATAAAAATCCAATGAAACGGCATCAATAATTATTACAAAGTAGCTGTCAGCCAATTCAAATTAAGCTCAAACAAAAACAAGATTAAATAAAAAGAAATGGATGCATTTACCGACATGTCGCAAGACAAGACGATCTTCATTTATTTTTCTGACAAGTATCTAACAAAATTAATCACAACTTGGCAGTCTTGTTTCACAAAAATATACGCTTAAAGGTTTGATGAAAACAAACAACAACAAAAAAAACAACACATTTGGATTTACTATCACCTTGGCTAAGAGGAATAAAGGGAGTAAATATCGACATGGTGAGTAAAAAAAGTCGGAGCCGGAGCTTCAGACAACAGGAAAACAACCCCTGCCCTCCCCACCCAAACTAAAAACCAAACCTCGAGAAAGTGAACCCTTAAAAAAAAAAAATACAGAAGATGCGAACTGGTCTGTGCTGCGAGGAAAAGATCCTGATGTGATGCAGTTAAAGAGCAAAGCGTACACTCAGTAGACTCGGCCCCGGCTCCTGCTGCCTCTGGCTCCGAAGCCTCGTCCTCGGCCGCCCCGAAAGCCGCCGCGCTGCTCTGGAGAGACAAAATGGAGAAACAAATCAGTATAAACATTTTATTTTAAACTTAATTCATAGCCGAGCTGCCTCTCCTCCGTCTTTCAAGACTTGTTCTGTTGTGAAAACGTATAAAAACAGATTTGCGACCGCTTCGTTACAAACAAAAACACGCTAATTAATTTACCGGGCAATTTCAGGGATTTCCTTTCCCCCCCACCTAAGACAATTAAAAAAAAATCTAAATTAGCTTGCATCTTTAGATGTACTTCTTTAAAAAAAAAAAAAAAAAAAACTCTTGGCATATCAAGCACAGTCCAGAGCAACAGAGCGCCTTGAACATGCCCTGAGGTGTCCGACTGCAGCGCTGCTCTGAAGCTTTTGAGCACCCAGTGACTCGTTATCAAACAGCTGCAATCAACATTTGACAGCTGCACAGAAAATAAACCCCACATTTTTAGGAACGTTCGGTCTTTCTTCAAGTCAGTTTCTATGTAGTTGCTTCTAACTGGTGAACAACATTTGTAAGGAGGTCTCCAAAACGTCTTGAAATGTTCATGGGGACGCTCAGTTTCCTGTCCCGTCACAGATGCTTGCAATCACCAGTGCTGCAAACCCAAGAGCGCCAGCAGCCGTTTTTGACAACTACAAGACGGCTCTCCTGACAGAAAAACCTGAGAGAAAGGTCTACGTCTAAAAACCACAATAATGAAATAATCCAATAGATTAATAAATCGGAAATGTGGCACGGCAGCCATGGTGTGCAAACTAGTCGAGGTGGGTGTAACGTGGGAAACACAATAATGTGTAGGGATAGAAAACACCGTTTTAACAGTTTCATGTTTCTGTCTGCACCTGACCTGTTCAAGAAGATAATTGCTGTTATTTTTATATCTCTCGTGTGATTCCTTGTGTCTGTTCCTTTGTACTGAAACTCTGGCACAATCTCCCGTGGGATCAATAAAGTTCCATCTTATCTTAATACAGTTTTGCAGGCCGTGCCCTAAAATAGGCTGCGATGTTCTTAGAGAAACAAACAGGCTGTGTGCTCCTGCGGCGGTTCGTCCGTCTCTCTCTTGGACTCGGAGTTTGGTCACGCGTGCAGGTTGCACGTCTGCACTATGACGACGAGGCTCCAAACACATTAACATTTAAGACGAAGTTAAACTTTAGTTACAGTCAGCATTACCGTATTTTCCGCCGTACACGTCACATCAGTCCAAATATGTCTAATAAAGTGGGAAAAAAACAAATATGTTGCTTTGCCGTATATGTCGCATCTATTTGTTTGCTCAACATTATAGTAAATGTTTGTCTCAGTTGAACTCCTTAATAAATGCACTTCATTGGTTAAATTAACTGCATTTCTCCGATGCAACAAAATGAAGCTGATTTGACGGTTGCGATTACATGACACAACGGCATGCCACATGACTCGAGTACTATCTGGCAGCTGAAAATGGTAGTGTTCAGTGAGAATGAATGAAAACGCTCGTATCTCAGCCAAAAATTGGTTTATAAATATGAGAAAAAAATCCATAAATATGTCGCTTCAGCGTATGAGTCGCAGGGCACGCAACTTATGCAAAAACCGTGACTTATAGGCTGAAAAATATGGTAGTATGCATGTAGTTTAGTTTAAAACGTTTAAACATTAGACTGGAACTGTATCTATTTAAACTCCAAACTCACAACGACTCATGTCCCATGTGCTCTCGTCGCCTGAAACGCCCACTAAAAGTGAAGATTAAAAAAAAAAACGTGCATAACACTATGAGGGGAGTGCCACCCTGCATTCCTCACCAAAGTTGCCAATAGAGGCACTGTACTTGCCACTGGGGGGGTTGTAAATTTGCCGTGCGTCCCGCCGAGGCAAAGGGGCGATCTGTTTTTTGGCGCTTCCCCCAGATCCCATTTCTTCACTTGAAAGACGCTTCGCCCTAAAAACAAAAGCGAATAAGATGAACAAGAAGGGCAATAAATCAAAGCCTTCCTCTCTGAAGTGGACTTACGCTACAGCCTCCGGCTTCTGGACGGGTTTCCAGGACAGAGTAACGGTGCTCTTGTATGATGGAGGGTTGTGGAAGAGATCCTGACGGAAAAGTAACAATTAAGAACCAAACCATGGCTGCTCCTTCGAGTTATGTTCTGCAAAACGTTCATTTGCTTCTGGACACGAGGTGGACAAACATCCACATAATGTATCAGTTTAACTTCATTAAAAAAAACTGAGCCAGAAAACAAACGTACAAAAACATTTCATTGTTTTGCTTCACTTTCTTTAAGAAAACTTTACCTTGATGAGCACATTGATGTTGTTTGTGATCTTAAGGGCCACCACTTTGATCTTGTTCTGACAAAACAACAAAACTGTTGAACTTCAAGTTATTCTACAGCAGAACGTTCCTTTTTTTCCATCCCTGACTCATTTTGAATGCTTCTTTTAACGACATGTCAAAGACAAAGTTTTTAGTTTAAGTAAAAATCAGCAGAAAGTCCTTACTTCATCCGTCTTCAGAGCGTCTCCCGTCTTTCCTTGCAGAGCTACTCGCAGTTGTCTGATGTAAACCTGCAGGCCGCGGGCAAAATACTGTAACCTGTTTAAAAAAAATAAACAAACAAACAGTTGTTTATTTGTCAGAAAAAATCCTAGAAATGACCAGTAAAACATATGCACTCTCGTACCTTATGCTCTAAACGAATCTCACAATGAATCCTGAGAAAATAACTTAATAAACTGAAATCTTCCCCAGAAGCTTTTCTGCACTGAAATCTACATTTTTTTTTGTAAAACAACAAAAACTATTAACAGGAGTTCTACGGTGAGTTTTTGGTTACGCATTAATATGGATTCAAACATCAAAAATGATGACAGGATGAACACAAATTTTTCAAAAAGTAATCATTAGGTGTACATCTATAATCGATTAGATTTCTGAGTCGCCAATTCAAGATGGCCGCCATGACTAATCAAGGTTCAGCAACATAAATTTGGCCATAGTTCGACCAATTTGCAAATTCTGTGCTAAAACTGCTCGCTAAATGCAAGTCGCAATATGCACTCTTAGGTCTTCGCAACTTTGTGGAATTAACTGTTAAGGCAATGCCGTATGTTAGCAAAATATCTCAACTATTGGATGGGATTTAATGAAACGTTTAGAACGAAAGCAATGATTATTTTGAGTCGTCCCTATTAAATATAGTCGTTACGGCTAATCAGCTTCTGCAACCACAAAGAACGGCTATAACTCAGTCAAGCGTACAGATATAGAGTTAAAGTCTGACGTGAAAGTGACGGAACAATTCTCAACACACTCTACAGGCGCCAACAGATTTGGCAAAACTGTACAAGCAAAAAAGTCATAATTGGATTTACGTCTTCAACTCAATACTTTAAGGTTTCACCAAAAGTTACAAGTGTCCCTTCTCATCATAAGATGACGTTAGGTTAACACTTTGGCATAAAAAACAACGAGACACGCCTTCACTTACAGGAAGCTGTGCGCACAATAAGTAGTCCTCTTATGGAGGAAACAAGTTCGATCGAGTGTTTTGTGCTTCTCTTATGATGGTCGTTCTTACATGATGACAACAGCAGCTAAAAACAGAAAAACTTCTACAGCTGTCAGCTTTAGGGAATCCTCGTCACAACTATTTTAGCCTTGTTGGATTTCCAGAACCACTTAGCTCTTCACCCTCGGAGAACTCGCATCAGAGAATTGAATATCAGCGTTCGTTTAGTTTGCATCTCACTTACCTGATCTTGAAGTCTTTCAGGCGCTCAGCGTCCACTTTATCAACGAGGAAGTCGGGGAGCTTCTTGCCCAGCTGGTGGAAGCTGAAGATGAGACACTCGACGTAACTGAACTGAAGCTTGGGCTCCTCGTTTGCCGAGCTCTCGCCATTCTCCCCTTCTTCTGGTGGCAAGGGCATGAACTCCTACAAATAAACAATCAAAACATGACAACTTTGTTTGTATGTTAAATACTACTCAAACATTGTTTGATTTAAGGTAATGATTTATTTTAAACAAACTGGACAACAGTAAAAGTATTCTTACCAGAAGCTTGGTAAACATAATGCTGAGATTAGCCTCAAGCTTCTCCATGTCTCCACAGAACGGACTCATCTCAGCCAGCAGCTTCAGCACCTGCCAACACCAACACACAGGTCCAAACACTCTGTGATGTGTACTGCTAATGAGAAACAGTGCTGCATAGCACCGACCATTAACATGCAGCTGGCTAGCACTTAACAGGTGGTTGCCACGCCGACTTTGATTTTACAACTTCTTACAAAATGTCAAACGTTAGAGGAGTTCTCGCCCCAACACCAGCGGTCACATTCAACAACCGTGTTGATTTAGGCGGAATGAATCAAGAGCAGATAACAGCCCCCCCTCTCTCTCTTTTATTAAATTAATGTCGTCTTACTTGTCAGCTACAGTGCTCGAGTGCTGATTTGGAGCAAGAATTACATGGATAAAAATAAACGGGGGGAGCAATACACAAGAGATCCTGGAGTCAATTTGGTTTTCATTAGGAAACAAAAACCTTAAACCCTTTGGTTTGTGAAATGACAATGTTTGCAGTGAGAATGAACAAATTAAAAGCAGATTGCAAACTGACACTTTTCTGGAACATTACTTTGCACCTATAATACCACAAATTGCTCAAATTGAAAGTCTTCATTGTTTTTTTTCTCGTCCCGACAACATAAACAGGCCTCTTGTCCTTTTGGGATATTACAATCCTGAATGTGAGATCAGTGATACTTACATCATGAGCTTTTATTAACAAGTACAGTAAGTGAAATTCACATGCGTAATAGTAATATTTGTTAATATTAAGTCACTTATCAAATGATCCAAGACAAATATTGCTTGATATTTGTCAGAGGCTGATTAACTGGTGATTTATTGTGCTGATAAAAACAACACAAGCATAATGGCTACATATAACCGAGTCTTCCTGTTTAATACCTACAACATGTGGACTTTAAAATACTAAATAAATACCAAAACAAAATAGAACTGCAGGCATAAACCAGAAAACGTAGACATTATAATATAAACCAAAAAAATTCAACTCGGGGCAAATTTATTTACTGACACAGAAATGTATCTATCATTATCTACTAACAAATATGACGCTTTTTTTTTCTTCCAGTCTTGAACTGTTGTTTCACTTCAGTGGCAAAAACTTACAAATCAGTTATGGAGGGTAAAATGATAAACTCACCTCCAGCTGAATGTCCAGTTCTGCCACAGGACTTGTCAGGGTGCTGAGGTTGGGCAGGACGTGTTCACAGAAGTACGTTACAAATCGAGTGGAATGGACATTTTTCTACAAAACAAGACACCTTTGATTAAAGCGTACCGGTAAATTAAGATGAAAACAGCAACATCAAGTACAAATTGTGTTCATTTGGTAAATACAACATTGTTTTTCTTTATTTTACCATCAATAAGTTTCTAAAATTCTCAAAATCTTGCAAGAATGCAAACACACCTTGAGAGCAGTGGCAGAACGACTAATTCTTCATCACAACAGCACAATAAAAACATTTTTTTAAAGGTTATTTGAGTTGAGAGGTTTTAGGGATACTCACAGAAAACAACGGTAAGGCTTGACGTGTGCACTGCAGGAGGCGGTCCACAGCATCTGGGTCTGCTGGATTGAGGGCTTGTTCCAGGTCAGCTTGATCCACCACCAACTCTACGAGCTGCTGCCGCCCATTGACCGACTGCAGCACTCGCAGACCAGACACCACACGCATCAAAAGCACAAACTCCTCTCCTGTCACATCCTCCATCACCTGAGGAGCCAGCGAGTAAGATTAACTTTAATCAACAGGGACTCTTTTGTGTTTGAACGCTCTAATCATTAGTGAAACGTCTATGTTTAATCAATGATTAAATATCGCTGTATTGATCAACTGACGCTATTTACAAACCTTCTTTGTTTCTGCAAAGACAAACTCTTCCACCTCCTTTGACATGACATCCTCTGGTAGCGTCTTCAGTTTGGAGGATAGAAACTTGATGGCTCTTTCTCGCACAACGTCCTCCCCTTGAATAATCTGAGAGAAGAGACCTCCAAGGGTACCTGCAGGACAAAGACAAAAACAGATGAGAATATAGTAAATTTTTTTTACATTTTCTAATCAGGTTATGAGAGAGATGACATTGTGGGGTTAAGCTATTCAGCAATTAATTTAACAACAACAAAACCACTATCGAGCCCCACTAGCAAAAAGAATAAAACAAAACTTACCTTTAGCATCCAGTTTGAATATAGAAAGTAGAGCTGCATTCACTTGGTTGAACTCTGCTGTATCATCTAGAAGCACAATCATACAGATTACTACTACTGCTCAAGACTCCACTCTGACGCACTGAAGAATGTGTGCGACTCAAAATAGTCTGGCACCTGTTTGAAGGAGCTGGGTCAGGATATCTGCAACTCTGAAGATGTTATCGACAGTTGCAAACCGGGGTAACTCTTTGATGGCTTGTCGGCGGATCTGGACACAAACACACAAGACATACTTTTACGAAGGAATGAAACTAGAACCCATAAACTGAGCGTAAAGAATCGAACGAAGGCAAGTTGCAGTAATGAAGACGATGTTTAAGAAACTGTTTCGTTTGGTACTTACAGACACATCTTCATCCTCACAGAGATCGAGCTGGGCATTAATGGCTGCATCGGCCAACTCTGGAAAGCTGCTGAAAAATTTAGGAATAAACTGTGCTGCCAGTCGCTTTTCCTTGGCACCACCCTTCACCCCATCTAAAATCACTTGATACGCATCTTTATGCTGAAGAATAAAAGGGACATACAACTGTTAAAAAGCAAATATTTAATTAAAAGGCAATACTGGATCTTGTATATTAATAATTTGTATTTTGTAGCACTTTTTTACTGTAAAACCACACAACTACGTTACTGAGAACAGATTTATTTAAATGTCTCAGAGAGTGTAAATAAAAATAAAAATATGCAAGTTACAACCTCAGTGTTTAACTTTTTATAATACAGCATGATTAAAATGTGTACATCTTTAAATTACTAATGTCAAACAACAATCGGACTATAACAAATAAATAGATTATTAAATCTAGCGTCTTGTTTTTATAGATCTGATTATGTGTAAAATGACTTGCCAACCAAAATCAATGTTAGGCTAATTTTTGTTAGGACAGCACTTTATGCAGTTAATTTTAACTTTAATGTGTAAATTTTATATGTAACATAAGATATGAAACGCAGCAATGATGATTAAATATAACGATAAGCCTTAAATAGAGCCTCCTTTACTTCAGAAAAAGACAAAAACTCATTAGATACGTTTAAATGTTGACTGTTATGGTCGCCAGAGAAGCTAGCATTAGCATGGCCACGGTTGTAGCTAACCCATAACACAATAAAATACAACACCGCTAAGTATATTACAATACTATTATGAGATGAACAATAACGTTTTATATTCAAACTAATAAGCCGTTTGTTCCTTACCTGGCTCAAGTTGTCTTTAGCATCAGCAAGGATCCCGTAGTTTCGATAAAGATCCTCGATGGTGACCGCCATCAGCGTGTGTCCAATTCCCCGCCGCTCAGGATGAAAGAACACAAGAAAAGCCCTTCTCGGGTCGCCACTGCACAGCTTTGGCCGATAACAGAACAAAATACTCCGTGATATTAGGTACTGTGTTGTGCGCTAATGGGACACAAATATGAAAATTCGAGATACAGTGAATGAACCCCCCCTTCTGTTCGTTTTCCCGCAATGTTCTACAGCTACGATGCTAGGGAACACTGTGCAATGCGCATGTGCAAGTTGAACGAATCGTGAGGCGTATCAAGGAGCACGTGACAACAGTGTGCGCTAAATTGATGCGCAGTTACATTTATTACGTAAGAAGTGTAAACTATGCAAAGCCTGTACATTCAACACATTCCACAAGTATGTTGCTATTCAAGTTAACTATACTGTACCTACATGTTCAGGTATGTATTAAGATGATTAAATATTTAGCTGTTAATTTTTTTTAATATTCACAACACAAGTGGTTTTTTTTTTTTTTTTTAAATTTGGTTGCCAGTCTGTAAACTTTTTAGGCATATTAAAATACTGCACATACGTAATCATGCTCGACCTGTAAACATATGAGGGAAAATACACCTATTGTAAACTTTACGCCACCGAACATTTGTTTTTAAAGTCTGGCTAAGCTCAAAACAATAAGATTTATATCCTGATGCATGCTCAATAATCCAGGTAGATAAATCTAACAAGGTTAAGTCAGTTCCTCTGGACGGATTCTTCTTTGTTGAAACGTTTCATCTTTTATCAAAAAAAAAAAAAAAGACTTCTTCAGTTTGAGGAGCTGCAAACTCTTATAAAAAGCACCTTCTCATAGGCTGGTGAAGATTCTCAGGACAAAAATGTTCAAGACAAAAAACAACTGGACTTGTAACAGAAGATGTTCCGCTTCTTGAAAGCTCCTCGGATGAGAAGCGAAACGTCTTCTGTTACAAATAGTCTAGTTGTTTTTTGTCTTGAACTTTTTTTAAATTCACCTTCTCATAGTGGGTCAACCAGTCTGTTGGTGACAGCCAAAACTAGTTCACATGCAAAGTGAGGAACATCAGCCTAACAACCAATCATTAGTGGTGGCTGCTTGCTATTCACTCATGCTGAGTGATACTTGCAATAACATCTGAAAAGGAGAAATCCCACACAAGATCAGGCCCTGGAGCAATGTGAATATCCTAACTGGACCTTCCTGAAAGCAGAGAAGAAACCCAAACACAGCCAGCCATCAGGTGAAAAGGAGAAACCCAGACTACGGGATCAGATTTATGCCAAAAGGGCTACCACGAGCACGTGTTATGCTCCATGCGCGCACATTAAGTGACCAATCATATGAAGGTTAACATTTCCATCCTTTTTTTTCTACACTTGGTCCCAATGTTTCATACAAGCGTGCAGCAGTAGATCAACGAGCGAGCAGACTGATACACCGAGAGCACAGGCAGCTGAAACTCGTGGTCACTGAACTGTGCTCGCACGGGAGGTTCAATGCGTGCGTGAAGTGTAATATACGTGCGTGGTGGATTTAATGTGTGCGCGTGGAGCATAACATGCTTGTGGACCTTTTTGCTTAAATCTGATCCCATACACCTGCATCATGAAGGACCCCACTCACCCAGCATACACACTTTTTGCCCTGCTCCCCTCAGGAAGGAGGTTGAGGAGCATTAAGTGTAGAACCACTAGACTGAGGAACAGCTTCTACCCTGAGGCCGTTACTCATGAATCTCTAACCAGAATAATCACTGTGAAAAATAACATCATGTTGCTGCTGATCCGTTTCATTTAGCTGCTGATCTGTTTCATGTTGATGTGATCATGCGTGCTCATCTGCTCACAGACTCATGTCCGTGCTGCTGTTTGGCGTATTGTTTTTATACTATAGTGCTTAGCATATTTTTTAATGTTTTTCTTAGTTCATATCTTAGATCTTATTACCGTTTTTCTTGTACGTTTTGTACTTTTGTTGGATGTAACTGGGACCCTGTGTACACAATCTCATTCCACCTCATGTACCACGTGGCGTGTATGACAAAGAACCTTGAACCTTACAAGAGAGACCTGATTTTAACAGAGTGATGACAACAGTAGACAACAATAGACAATCATAAAGGATGAGTACAAATTGAGATTTTTTTTAACAAGTGAAAATAAAATGGAATTTAAAAGAAAATGTAAAAAAAAAAAAAAAAAAGAGCCAGGCTGTAAGGCGATGTAGAAAATTAAAACCAAGAACATAAACTAAACAATCACACCACAGACACGTGCTAGCTAGAGTTTCAGAGCAGAAAATTAAAGTGTCATTCAGGTTTTTATGTCTTTAAGATATGCTTGCAATCTAATTAATTGATCGAGTTATTTAGTTTTAATGAAGAATAAAAGATTTTATTGAGTATCGTCAGCATAAATGAAAATATTTTCCTGTGCTGTCTAATAACTTTACCTTGTGAAAGCACTAAACCAACATTTCACAACAAACACTAAAAAAAAGAAGCAATACAATAGAAAGCCAGGTAAAGCACTTTTATTGAACCAAGTTTTCTGACAACAATTCTGTACAATCAAATATCCTCTTCCAATAAAATAAAATGATGTGGCTTCACAAGAATCGGATTCCTGCTCCAAACTGGAAACCATCACATATCCTGAAAGGAAAGGAGGCAATATTTACAAAAATTAAATCAAATCAAGCAAAGAATCAACATATACCATTAAAATCATATTAAAATAAAGGTACTTGTCAAAAGTTTGCAAACATCTATCAGTTTGGTTTGAATCAGTAGATTAAACATTTTGACTAGCACTCTGACTAGTCTAAGAACTGTCGTTTTGCTTTCAACCCTTTTCTTCTGCAGAAGTCGCCACAGTGAGAAAACTTGCAAAGATTTGGCAACTGATTTATGCCGGATGCCCTTCCTGACGCAACCTGGGTTCAAACCTGCAGCCTCAGGATTACAAGACCGCAACACCGATCACCAAACTACCGCAGCTCCTCTCTATCCTGCCTAATAATAAAAAGTGCAATTCAAATTATATTAGCTTTAATCATAATACTTTATTATTTTTTATGACCTCACAAGTTTTTAATATTCCATCCATGTTAATGTGACATTTGGATTTAGTAGAGCTAGTTCCATAGTTTGTCATTCTTTCTGACACCCCCCCCCCCCCCCCCCCTTAAAATCCATAATGTTAGATTTGTACCTGTCTCCATTCTGGACTCCCATGGGAATGCAGTAGTTCAGTTCCAGCCTGGCAATGTTCCCCAAACGCAGCACAATGCCCAGTCCATACGACCAGCGGATGCATTCTGCAAGTTTCTTCAAATGTGCTTGAGGTCCTTCACCTGAGTTAAAACAAACACGTCAGAAAGGAGGACCCGACACAGTAAAGTGAGATTAAATTAAACAATAAAAGTCAGACTGACCTGTTCCACATATTAGATTTGAGTAATTTATGTAAATAAAATGGTAAATGAACTGTACTTGTATAACACCTTTCTATCTAATCAAGATACTCAAAGTGCTTTACAACACAATCTGTGCCCTCATTTACCTCCACACACACACACACACACACAATCATACAGCACTCTACTACATCTCCACAAAGATAATACCGGTAGTACAAATCCTTCTATAGAGACTAAAGTGCTTTAAGATCACGTTCATACACCGATAGGACACACATCGGATGCAATGAGGGTTTCACTGTCTTGCCCAGGGACACTTCAACATGTGACTGCTGGTGAAATCAAACCCCCAACTCTCCCATTGGAGGACGACCCCTCTAACCACTCATCCACAGCAGCTTTATGGTGCATCAGTAAAACAGCAATAAAAGCTCTAAGTGGCATCTTTCTGTTCACAACTGCTCACCATAGTTGAGGTTGCAAAGATTTCCGGCATTGAGGAAGAAGTGGGTTCTGAAGAGGTCACCAAAGCCTCCCCTGCCTGGTCTAAAGGGTAGAGGTGTGTAGAGGTGGAGACCTCCAGCCCAGTAAGCCTCACCTCCCAGGTAATCTCCTGTCATGACAATATAATCAACGTGAAGGTCTTCCCAGAAAACACCCAAATCCAGGCAGATCCCTGAGCAGCTTGCTGAAGGTCACAGCTTACCGTCACTTTGTGGACCCATACTGTACATACTGAATCCCCTGATACTGGTGGGCCCACCAAGGTAGAACCTATAAAAAGGTCAAAGACAGAATAATTAGGCTTCTATCATTTCTACCTTCATGTGCAATTTTTGTGACTGCAAATATTCGGTGAGCCATACAATTAAAAAATGATGAAAGACCATGTTGTCAACTATGAATTTATAGTCAGTAAGTTCATGCTTGAAGGTTGTTTTTTTGTGTGCAAATCACCTTTTGTACACTAGGCAGAAGTATTCTTTATTCAAACTGTATTTGTAGATTAAAGAAAACTAAAGTACGATGCGAGTTAGGCCAAAACTTGTACGACAGTAAATAGCGGCTATCAGTAGCACAACAGTGACAGCTGTGGCAGCCATCTTGAATGTGGTCAACGCCAATAGTCATTCTGTTGTAGAGGTACTTCCAATTTTCTTCACTTTCTCCTTTTAGCAGAAGGTGATAAATACTTTTTTAAAGTAACAAGGATTAAGTAATTCTGACTTGAGATTCAGATCAAGAGAATCTGTCGCTGAAGCATCATTGACGTCAACTGAATCCATCCTCCGTCCACATGATATAAACATACGTATAAAAGCGTGCGCCTTTCATTTTCTAATACAAAACTTGTACAAACACCGTCTTAAGTTTGTCGGAAATCCGTTTTACCGAGTGGCATAAACGATTTGTCCAAATGTCACATGTCTCTGTACCTGTCTGCTATAGAAGTTGATTTGTCACCAATGGGTAAAAGCAGGCCTCCCCACAATGACGCAGACAGGACCTGAAAAGAAACAAGATCGTAATAATTTGGACTTGTGCTTAGAATCCTTAGTGACAGACAAAAATGGTTTGCTTTGTGACAAATATTAGTGTGTCTTGTGTACACGGCATTACACAATTACGACGTTCTTTAACAATAGTTGCATTTAAATGTCACGGGGTTCTTTACCACACAAGCACTTTCTTGAAGCTGAATGAAAGTGTTCTCTGGCATATCTTCAGATCATCCCCCGTATTTATTTCGTCTTCCAAAAGGGTAAAACACTTGCCTTCATTGCAAGTTTGATACAATAATTCCCACACTCTGTAACCACCTTCTCTCTCTGCCGGCTCATTGTCAGGCAGTTAATCTTTAGCTCCTCCCACTAGGCTGAACAGTTCTTTCAAGTATACTTGGTTTAACCATAATTTAAACAAATGCAACTATAAGTTCATTCTCACTCACAAATCCCAATTAATCCAACAACAATGCAAAAAAATAATAATTTAAAGTCACATGACTGAGGAAACATTTATTTAGTGAAAATCAATCGTCCACCAGCTTTTGCCGTGCAACGAGGGGAGCAGATGCAACAGCAACAAGTAATTTTATAATAGTAATGTTTTTAATGTGTGTTTTCACCCAAATGTGCACCCTTGGTTGTTCTAAGCTGGTGAGGAAAAATGGACAAACATACCTGACAAGATATAAACTACATGGAGAGGGGACTGGAGTGTGATGTGGCTCTGTGTGCATGTGGTTGTGTACTTATGTGTGACTAAAGTTAATGTTAATAATTTAATGTCCTCAAACCACGCTACTGGCTCAGTATCAGACTTAAAATGGTCTTATTTTTTTTAAATGGCTCAGTTTGATAAATGGGTGAGATGTTAAATACTAATCCTTACAGAGTCCCAGACGAGAGTTTTGTTGAGCTGGATCTCAAAGTCCTCTTTCAGGAAACTGGCATCACCCCCAGTGTAACCAGCAAGTTCCTACAAAAACAAACATTAATGGGTAAAAACAAATCCGATAAATAATAATAATTAATAATAATTCAAGCATTTTTTTTTTATGCAGTGTTTGAAAAGGTGCCTTATTTAAAAAAAAAAAAAAAAACCTGATGGATCTTCAATAATCCACCTCTCCTGGGAAAGATGGAGGAGTTCCTGGTGTCAATGACCATAGCATGCTGAAAAACAACACGCACACCAGTCAAAACTGTATTGGTTTATTTTTTTTAATAGGTGTCTTTTGAAACTTCTTTCAACGTTCGTCTTGACGTTTCAAATATGCCACTTGCCACAAAGACATTTTACTGGAAATTGTTGAGCAAAAAAATAGTTAAACCGGGCACTGAAAACCTTCTGACAGAGGCTTTTATAAAACTGCACAACAGTTTTGAGCCTCACAGTAAAATTGAGCATAAACAAAAGGACAAATACCGAAAGGGAGGATTTGAGGGAATGGCCGCTCTCCTGACGAATGGCAAAAGAGGCCGTGTTCCCCAGGCAGCCCAGTTCTCTCCACACGCCTTCCCACTTCAGGGTTTGGTTGGTCTTCCACAAAGGGAACTGTTTAACACAAAACAATGTTTTGATTTTTGTTTTATTGCCGATCACACGCCGTACGTTAGCATACAGCAGACGGTTGTTCCTTTACCACACAGGAAGAACAATGTTTCTTCCATTATAAAGTTTAATCACATTGACAAAAAACATTTCCTACAAACTCTAGGTTAGATAGTCATTATGTTGCATAACAGAATATTTTGATCCCTCCTCTTGAGAGTCTTTATCATGATTTTAATTTACAGTAAAAACAAAGACAAAATTGTCGGTTCACTTCGACCACAAGCAAACAAGAAAATGGCATTTTCCTTACAAACATTATTCTTAACTGCACCAAAAGAAGAAAATAATTAAAACACGAAGTGCTTACGCTCAGTTCTGTAGAGACGCCTCGATCCGTCTCCCTCAGCGAGCTCCATGGAAACTGACCTGCTACTTTGTACACGTTGACGGACACACTGCAAGTGAAAAGAGAGGACCTTGCTTTGATAGATCCATAAACTGCTTTAAAAATGGCACTCCTTCAATATAGTACAAGTTTGTTGCGTTATGATGTACGTCCAATAAAGCACTTAAATTCGTGAGAGCGGTAAAATGATCATCATTAAAATTAAAAATAAAACATCCCCTCTGTAAACAGAAACACTCATTTATGGTATGACAACCAAGAAAAGTACTTTTCAATTCACTCATAATAAAAGATTTTCTACAGCGTTCCTATCAGGGTCATGGCTCTTCAAGACAAGTGTTTTAACCTCAGCTTAGTTTTATGAACCGGTTTAAAACTTACTTGCGTTCAAAGTGTCCTGGTTGAGGTTTAAAGAAGGAAAGACCGTAGGATGTTTCTTTGGTGCCATAAGAGAACTGGAATGTCAGTTTTTCTGCTCGACCAAACACATTGGGTGACTTCAGACCAAGAACCTAAAATAAAGTTTAAGCAGAAACCAGAGGAAATGAGCATATCAAATGCAAAATGTATTTTTGTTAAACATAAAACTTGTAAAACACTTCTTGAAAGAAAAATATTAAATGGAGAAAACAATATCCATGCAAGTCTTGGTACATGAGGTCTCTGGACCTTACAGATAAATTGTGTTCAGCACAATTAGAGTCCGAGCGCACAGTTAATTAATGAAAAGATTGTTGGAAATGGACACCAGCATCAAGAGCACCCGGGATGAGAAACGAACAGTAGAAAAAAAATATAAAAGTTTCAGCTGTGCAACATAAATCTACTGTACTGAACCGAGGGGGACAGCTGCTTGAGAAAAATACTAAACAGACTGTTAAACTCAAGTACCAGTTTTTCATTTGTCATGTTTAGGGAGTTTAACTTTTAAATTTTTAATGGTAGACGAACGAGCAACAGAGCTCGAGGGTTTTATGACAATTTTGTCAGATCGACATGATCTGTTGGTTTGCCTATAGTTTGTAATATATTGAATTTCATGGCAGCATGGTGGCGCAACTGGTAGAGCTGCTGCCTCTCAGCGAGCAGGTCCCTGGTTCAAACCCCGGTCCGGGGGCCTTTCTGGGTGGAGTTTGCATGTTCTCTCCGTGCATGCGTGGGTTTTCTCCGGGTACTCCGGTTTCCTCCCACAGACCAAAAACATGCATGTTAGGCTGATTGGTAACTCTAAATTGTCCCTAGGTGTGAGTGAGAAAGTGAATGGTTGTTTGTCTCTATGTGGCCCTGTGATGGACTTGCGACCCGTCCAGGGTGTACCCCGCCCCTCGCACAGTGATTGTTGGACATGGGCACCAGCGACCCCCGTGACCCAAAATGGAATAAACGGGTAAAGAAAATGGATGGATGGATGAATTTCATGGTAATATGTAATTATAAACTTGAATCTAGACTTTTCAAGATTAACTGCATGTGCAGTAATTTAATGGGATTGTTCCATTTTTGCAGAGTGCCCCGAGATGACTTTTGGCGCGAATAACGCTATATGAATAAACTGAATTAAAAAGGTTTTATTTATTGAGAAAATGTCAAGAAAACAGCACATTCAAGGAACGAACCCTTGAAAGCACTAACCATGCTTCCTTCGTTGTTTCCAACCATAGTGTTGTAGTTGCCCGTCAAACGTCTCAGCTCAGTGACCTCAAACGTCACGTCAAGCCCGTTGGGAAGAGCGTCTTCACCTTCAGACACAAGAAAACACACACGGACACAAAACAAGCAATGAAGTTGTGAACAAAGCTGATGTATAAACAAATCTTCTCACAGAGGTATTTTCCTGTACATGTACCTCGACATGTGTCGATAACGACTTCAACCCTTCTGAAGATACCGAGACGCAGCAGCCTCTGACGAGCTTCGTGGGACTTTCGCATCACCTGCATAATAAAGTGGAAAAAGTGTTAATGCAAGTCACGGTACAAACAAGTTCACATTGAGACGGCATTAAAAAGTAGTCTAATTAGCATGTACTTACATCAATCAAGCTTTTTGCCCGGAAAACTTCTGCAATTTCATAAGTCAGAAAGTCTTCCTTAGTTCTCCCGAGTCCATCTATGTGAACTTGTTGAACAACAACCTAAAAGGAAATACAACGAGCATTTAAACCATAAAAACAACTGTGAGGGAGTCATGAATAAAAACGATTGCGGCTCGCATGATTTCTAAAGGCTCCCACATAGTCGGGCGGACCTCCGTGCACATACCGGATTAGTCTCGAAGCAGACGCCCGCAGGGCATGCCCGTGCAACGAACGATTTTTACGACTGCGTAATTGGTGTGGCACAATAAACTGCCCGGTGACGGACTGTTTTGTATGCGACGTACGATGTATTCAATTCCCCTTCTTCATCCCTGATCTGGCCTTTTCTTTTGTTTTTCTTTCCAAGAGGCGAGCACGCCCTTCTTCCTCGTCCGTTGACGCCATGACTGAAATGGTGAGAAATGAAGGAATTTGTTACGAGAGAATAAAACCAGGGCTGCGGGAGCGTCAGGAGATTTTCTGGTGGGCTGGTCTGATGTGTGGGCTGCAGGGCCAGCGCTCCCTGTTTTTTTTTAAATATTTTTTAGAACTTTCTATTAACAACAAACAAACACAGAACATCGCTGCCACCTCTCGTTTTGTTTTTTTAGCGACCTGTCAATCAATCCAGTAGGCGTGTCAGCAAATTCAATTTGTCCTGAAGGTAAACGCCCCTCGCCTGCGGATCTGACTGCAGCCCATCAGGGTGTACGCTCGAGTACGAAGTCTCAACCGTCTGCGGACAGAGCGCACAGTTTCCGCGCGGACCCGTGGAAGCCTTAAGAACGCAGTCATAGTGAGAGTGTGTCCGTCATTCTCACGTCTTTGTTTTCAAGAACTTCTTGCTTGGGCTCCGGCTCAATCTCCAACGCTTCAATGTCATCGGCTTGAATTCCCAACTCTGGCCCGCGCATGGGCAGAGGGTCGAGGCTCTACAAAAACAAAATGTGAAAAACACTAGATTAGAATTGCAAGTAGTGTTTGCCTGAACAAGATGTTGAATGAAATTAGATGTAGTTCTTGGCCAGACTACAACACTGGACCATCTGGCTGAAGAACACACTCAAAACCAGAGCCAAGCACAATGACACATTGCTGACATGGGGGAGTTATGCTGGGAGAGAAAAGGAAGGTATTCAACGTGTGCATATACCAAAGTACGTATTGGTTCAAATTCACCAAGTTTTGAAAAATAAAGCACAAACTAAAGTACATTAAGTTTTAGTCATACATTCGGTGTGGTGGGTACAACCTGTGTGAGCCAGGTACCGTGAAGGAAGACTCTACATTAGTCATTATGAGCATGAAGACTTCATGTTCGTTCACTTCAGTAACCGCAACATTAGTTTGATGGCTGAATGTCTGAGCATGTTCATGAACGAACACATTCTCGTCGGGCCTTTCGTCGCCGTCCTGTCATTTAACTCTGCCACCGTCCACACGGAGCCCAGAGAGGTCAAAGTCACCACAGCTAACTCTTCGGGCAGCGTTCTTACCCTGGCATGGACGGTGCCCATGCTGAGCTCCGCAGGGCGCTGTCACCACGAGAAGTTCCCGAAGTTTGCTCGGAAAACGACAAGCTAGTTTAACCTCCAAGCGCCCGAAGAGCGGCAAGGACCGTGCCTCCGTATAAGGAGGGGGCGGTGACGTCACTTCCTGGTCACGCCCTCTGCTGGTTCGCGTTCCGATGAGTACTTCAAGTACGCATGGTAAATTCAGCACTTTGAAATAAAAATAAATATCCAATTCCAATGATGTCAATGTGTTTTGCTTTTTATTTTGGACCTTTGTGTCTTTTTATACGCTTCCGAAATGTTAGCAGTTTATACACTCAATGTGTTACATGTTGGGTGCTTTGACTTTATTAACTGTTGTTTCAAAAACTTTACTTCCTTTAAAATTGTCCTCAGTATAATTGCTCTGTTTTTGTCTTTTTATACTAATTCAGTTTTGTAGCTACAATTCTAGTACTTTTGCTAATTTTAGTTGATTTTTTATTTTGGCAAGTGTTTAGAAACTTTCAGCAGGCATTTAGCTATATTTTCCCCTAAGCTTTTGCTACTTTTAGCTGCCACTTTGCTGCTTCGGCTAGTTTATACATTTAGCTTTTAGTTAATGTTCTGCTTATTTATTTTTATTTTTTACCTGTTAGCTTCTTTCAACATAATAATTTCAGCAGTTATTTCAGCACTCAGCCTCCACGCAACATTTACACACAGAATATTTGTTTCTCTATAGTCCGTAGTTTTTGATGTTTGACAGTCTTTGTTGATAGCAAACAAACTTTCAAGTTCTCACTTTGTCGTTTTCTGTTTATTCTTTAAAGGTAGAAATTTAAGATGGTTTTTCATAACTGCACACAGTGTGTGGAGTATGCATTATTCACAGCAGAAGAATAATTATTTTCTTTTGCATGCCAAAGTTGAACTGGAATTCATTCAACCTATGAAGGTTAATCCCATTGAGCCTCGAGGACTCATTTACAAGAGAGTTATGGAATGATTGTGGACTGTAACTGGGACTGTCTCTAACTTTATATCCCATTTGCTAATGTTTATTTCTATGCTGTCCTGTAAAAACCTGCTTTCTCATTCAATTTGACCCCCATAAATTGCAAACTGTATGTATTATTTTTCTGTAATGTTATTTCATCATAAAAACTGATTTTTTTTTAAATCAGAACTAGTATGATATGCAACGTTATAGCAGGGATTAATGTCACTGTTATAATTTTCTAACTTTACTAAGAATCACAGTGCAGATTGAGTTTTCATTGAAAGTTTCATTTAAACTTTAATTGAAATGTTCAAATGAAAAGTGTGCAAAACACCAAAACATGTTGTAGCTTTTACATGTGGAAAAACAACAAAAAAAGTTGAGGTTCACAGTTGTGCATATGTTGCTGAAGTTCTCTCCAGGCCTTCCATCCTAAAAAAGCAAAATGAAATCATCTTCAAAAAGTGATAAATGTAACTGTATATACTAATTCAACCTTACAAGATGCTCTTACGCTTCTGTTCTGAATGTCTCATGGGATATTCTGTCTTCATTTACTCCCTCGGGACATTCATTAATATTCTTTATGCCAAGCATGGTCAGAGCTGTTGGGATAAATAGGCCAGTAAGTCACTTTGTTAGTTCTCACTGTTTTATTTTTCAAGTATCAATCCTATGACAGCATTACAATTTATTACCCTACTGTATGATGCACAAACTAATCGTTTGAGAAGATAATCAAAACTGTTACGGTGCACTAATAATGTTGAGGTTACCTGGATGTTCAGGTCAAACCTGTAAACATATAGACCTGGTGGAAAAATACTATATAAAATATTATATATAATATGGGTCATAAAACCTATCAAATAACTTTGTGAATGAAGAATAATCACAATCATTTGATCTCAAATACAGTGTTAATATGGAGTTCTGAACAGAGGTCTGCAGCAATAATCAATAAAAACACAAGAAAGTACTGGTAGTTAAGCTTTAGGAAAAAGCAGCAGTGAAGCAATCGTTTACCTCACACATATGAACAAGTTTCTCCATGCAGCTGAATAAGCACCAAGACATGAATAGGCATGGAAAATGTGGATTTACATTAAACCCTCTTTGTTTATTTGTCATTGACTCTGCACATGGACGATGTGACCTGCAGCACTCACCATGCTTGTACTGTGCAAAGGTTATATACTTTTGATTAGCAGGGTCCATTATCCCAAACACTGCATCCATGTTGGAGATGCTGAACAGATTCGGTCCTTTTACACCGCTCTGCTGACACATCTTCAACAACTCCAGCTGCTCAATAAGAAACTCTTTGGGATTATCTGAGTGGCACAACCAGAATCAAAGAATTAAGTACAGGAGAGTTAGTGATTTTAAAAAGAAACAATTATTAGGACTCTAAATGACATTTAGGTTATCTAAATGCATGCTCAATAATCCAGGTAGAAAAATCTAAAAAAGTTAAGTAAAAAAAAAAAAAAAATTGTAGAAACGTTTCGTCTTTCATTGGATGAAATACGAAACGTTTCAACAATTTTTTTTGTTGTTGTTTGGTTTAGTTTTTTGAATGTCCAGAGGACCAGACTTAACTTTTTTATACATTTATGTTGAACAGAAAAAAAAAAAAAAATACAACAATTTTCTCGTTTGGAGAGTAAACCTACCTTTATCACAGAACAGAAAAGAATAAAGTTTTAAAGGTTTATTTTAGTTTTTTGCTGCAACGCAATGCAATTTTAATTAAAATAAAGAGGATTTAACACCCAAGCAAAACTGTTTAAAATCGACCAAACGATTAGCGGTGTCACGTGAACGTAAGGCAAAACTTTTCGTAATTCACAAAATAGCAGAATAATTTATATTCAGGAACAGAATGAGCTCTGACCAGGTCTGTAAAACAAAAGCATGCTGCTCAGGTTGTCCATTAGATCGATAATCTTGTGTTTGTCGAGATACTCTGCGGCGTCGTTCTCCCTCTGGCTCGCCATCTTTTGCGCTGCTTGTTGTTGCCATGACACCGGGACGGGCGCATGCGCAGTCTGACTTTTAAATTTACAGCTCCGACGTCAAGTCCAGAAGAATTAATAACATTTAGAACAGCGCTCGTTCAGACACACTAAAATGTCCAATTTATTTCAAATGCATTTCGTGTTTTTTTAAATGATTTTTATCAAATACATCCAAAGGCAAACGCATCTCATTCACAGTGAAACAACACGGAGGAAATAAATGCACGACTTCTCCCCTGGGATTAATAAAGCATCTTTCTACTTATAAAGACTCAAGATGTTTCCATTTTGATAAATGATGTAAATAATGATGTCTCGGTGTAAACCAGTTTTCAAAGAACTTGCTAATTATCGACAACGAATCACAAAATTCTGCAGTTATTTATCTTTTAAAAAATGTGTTTCACCTTCTAGTGAAATTGAAGGTGAAACACATTCTAAATGGAATTGTAGAATACAAATTTACTTTTTTTTTAAACAAATTCTAATAAAGGAGGACACTCATTTATTTGTAAAGCTCAAATGTTTTACAATTAATTTGAACAACAAAAACCTTTACTACAAAAAATAAAAAAGTGCTACTGTGGCTGAGTGGTTAGCGCAGTCCTCCAATGCATGAGTTGGGGGTTCGATTCCACCAGCAGTCACATGCCAAAGTGTCCCTGGGCAAGACACTGAACCCCTCATAGCATAAGATGTGTGTCTCATCGGTGTATGAATGCGATAAAGCACTGATTAATCTTTTTATAGATATAGTAGCGTGCTGTATGAATGGGTAAATGAGGGCACAGAGGTCAAAGCATGTAAAGTGCTTTAAGTATCTTGATAAGATAGAAAGGCGCTCTATAAGCACAGTCCATTTACCATGTCTAGTTGAAGCATCCACCACTTTAATTATTCAAACAGGGGAACACTTGTATTTATAAAGCGTATTATTTTAGTATCACATGACATTTTCATTGTTTCTCATACAAATACATAAAAAAATAATGAAGATGTACACACAGCAATCAGTTGATTGATAGGATCCTTATCTTGGATAACCAGAAAAAATAAATGTTTGTTTTTTTTTTGTTCAATTTTGCCTTTTTCTTTAGTAAAAGAAGAAACAAAAATAAAAGCATCCATTGCAGACTATAATGTCCCAAAATGCATTGCAGCATGTAAGTGTAGGTTTCCATAGCAAATCGCAAAAATCATCAGTCCGCATTTCCTCCATTTTTAAACGTCTTTAAGGCCGCAACCGCTTCTTCTCTGACTCTGTAGCCCTGTAGTTCTGTCTGAAGCTCTCCAGGCTTTGGTGGAACTTCTGGGATACTCTGAAATAAAAAAAAAAAAAATGGAAAAAAGCACACTTCAACAATTTATGAAACATTAAAATTGTAGATGGACTAAGTTTTATTTTATTTTTTATAGTTAGCTATACATCAACAAAGCTAAATTTGATCTAATTATTAAAATATTTTCAGACATGTAACATTACCGGTTAGTCTTCAAAGCTTTATTTTTATGACGCCATTTTGAAGACGTTTTAAGTGGTTCTTGTTCCTGTTTTAAGTGTAGAAACAGTTAAAAGACGTTCACGTTGTCCCTCACCAGATCAGGTAGGTAGTACTGGTGGACGACCTGTGCTCCTGCAAACATGGTCAGCATACAGGCTCCGAACAGCCTGATGTATCGAGGCCACGACACACCGGCTGGCATCTTTACAAACTGATGTGACTCCACACCTGGAGAAGATTTGAACACACATCACATACAAGCACTACTCCAATCCTTTCTCCTGCCAGATGTTGCCGAGGCTAAATATGTTAAAACTCTTGACGCGTCATCTTTTCTAGTTTCATGATTGAACAGTAGCCGATTATTAAAAACATATCAGAAAACTGAGATATTGCAATTTCCCCCCCCCCATGAAAAACGTATACGTCGTACAGCCATTTCTTCACTTTATAATAGTCTGATGTAAACATAAATCAAGGTTCAAGGTGACTTTATTGTCATTTGCAGCCCGTGTAGTACATGAGGTGGAATGAAACTGTGTACTCAAACACCCCCCAAAAAAATAGCAAAATATAAACTATAAACAACTATATAAAAAAGAAACCAGGAACTAAGATATACGCTAAACAAGAATAATATAATACAGTTTATTAAACATTTCTTATTCAATTCAGTTTATTAATAAACTGTTGTGTTGTGAATTCACAACAGGTTGCCTCAGGGCACTGAACACAATCATTCACATTATAAAAGCCAATTAGTAAAGTTATCTATCTAAGGAAGGCAGCAGCTTGCACTGACCATTGATATGAAAACATTGTAACTTTGAAACCCTGCTGCCCTATTTTGTGGGTTAAAAGCTCAATTTGATGCATTTTCATGACTAACTCCATCTGTCAGTCTTTTATTTGACGGTCTGTCAAACATAAATGCATTTTCAGCTATTTATTTATTTATTTTGTACTTTCTCAAGAACAGTACAAATATCATTAGCTGTAACTGTAATTTAATCGTTCCTCCAAAACTGCACAGTTTATGAGCAATGTAAAATAATTATTTAGTACTGATGAGTAAATATGTACGAAATGCAGATAAAACTATGCTGCCTGTGTGCACTGGGTTATAGCGAACAGTTAGCCCCGATGTAATTTTAAAAATCAGACATAATTGAGACAGAAACACAGAATGACCTGAAGTGAAGGTTGTAAAAAACTTACCTTGCTTGTTACATTAACAGCGGGTTATTGGCATGCATGTGAAGCTGGTTTCCACCACCGCGCACCACTGTGTCCGTCATTGAGACGCATGAGCAGGTCATACTGTTTGATTTTAAAAGAGTAAGAGGTCTCACTCTGCACGCTTTTGTGTTTTCGCATCAGTTACATGTTAGTTAGTATGTTTACACGTATTACTGGTCCAGTTTTTTTGGCTCAAATGAAAACTAAAAACAAGTGTGCCTTTCTGCCAATTATTTTTAAACGGCCTGAACACGCATGTTGTGCCATACAGTGATGCTCTCAACACATTCAAAAGCTAAAGCACAGCAAATATCAACGGGTATAAACACACGTATTTTGTGAAACACTCATATATCATCACAATATAACGCGGATAGGATTACTAAAATAATCTACATCTACATTATCTGAATGAGAAGATTCGGATTCAAATTCACAAATTTTGAGCGTGTTCTGTTTGTTTATTTTTATTGGGAGTGATTACGATTGTGACTCAAACTATCTTTGAGCCGCAATCTTCTTCTACGTTATTAATTCGTGTTGGCGCATGCGTAATAATATCATTTAGTGCCTTCTAGGGACGGGTAGTATTTTGATTCAGTAACCTCGTGTTTTTTCATGTTTACATTACTAAACACCGTATTTTCTTTTAATTATTAATTACCGACCATACATTACGCCATTCCCGCCCCTTCTAATTTAAAACATAAAAAAAATAAACAAGATAAAGTGATTATTGCAGTTAACATCCTTAACGCTAGGTGGCAGTAAATAATAAGTGAACATAATGTGAAGACATTTAAATCAGATGGCCTTTGTTTTTTAGGACTTCAAGGTTTTCCTGTTAAAAAACCCTCGCAGAAAATGTACGACAGGTATGGTAAATGTTAATATATACGCTTTTGTTTCGCTAATATACAACTGAATAATTTAGTAATATTAACTGGTTAGTTCAGCCTTCTGGCTTTGCGTCGAAGTCAGTTACAGGAAGAGGGTAAATATAGTCAACTGTAATGTCCTGTAATAAAGACTTGACTGTAGAGTTTATCATTTGTGTCTGCAGTTAAGATGCATGAGAACTAGTCGGAGGTGAGATTATAATGCTGGAGGTTGTGCAGGAAGGGAATTGCCCAGTTTATCTATTCTTTACATTCATTTTCATGCATAGTGGAGAAAACAAGTATTAAGTGTAATTACTTATGTCTGACCTATACAATTTAGCCTTATAGCTATAAATCCAAAATAAAAATGTTTGACTATAATACAATGCAAACGTGGTGAAATCAACCCAGCACTTCAACGCAAGCCATTAACTGTCAATCACAGTGGTGGAGGGTGATGGGCACTCTGCTTTTGGTGAGATGAAGTTGAAGAATCTTCTTACTTCTTACCCACCTTGCTTTGACATGTTGCCATATTTACTTTTCACCAGATGGATTCTGTAAGCTCAAAACAAGGAGACTTATTTAGCATTTGCACAACAAAGTGATGCACATACTGTACGTGTTTATAGGCGATGTAAATGTGTGTGTTGTGTTTTCTCACGCAGTCTATTTACCCCTAACGTAACATGCATTTTCGTACCATCTGCAAACCCTTCATGGTCTTTTTTTCTTGCCTTCTCTGTTCTCATCTCCATCTTCCTTCTTTCTTCCAGGTATCAGGCCAGTTTGCAGCAGCCAGAGGACTCACATATGATGCAGTATCACTACATGAGCCCTTACACTGAAGGTCCAGGGGAAGAGCCAGTCATGTCTGGGCTATCTGTCCAAATGGACCCATCTCTTTACCAAGAATCTTTTTACTATAATTACCCACCAGTTCCAGACCATCAATACCAGGAACAGGCCTACCAGCAGAATGTTGCAGTTCAGCTGCAGCCTCAGCACCAACACTCAGTCCAGCAACAGGAGCTAAGTGTTCAGTCTTCTGTCCCCCAACAAGGTGAAAAAAAATCCACTTTAACTTAAGATACTTTCCACTTCTTGTTTGGTAACAGGTTTGGAGACTTCACCTTAGATTTTAAAATTTAGGTCTTTATATTCAGTTATATTTCAGCCTGTTTCTTCTTTGTGTTGCAGTTCTGACATCGGTGAAGAAGAAAAGAGGTCGACCTAAACAACAAATGGGGAATGAGGAGACAAAGGCAGAAGATGAGGCTGAGGCTGCTAAAAAGGCTAAAAGGATTCTCAACCGCTTCAACGGCATGTCGGAGGCCGAAGTTATGGCCAAGACCCTCCCTGACGTTATAACACACAACCTTGACATTTTGATTGTAAGTTATTCATCACAGATGACGGGATCTGTTCCTTTGTATTTAAAAATGTGAGTTCAGGCAAGATTTAGTTTCAGGTTTGAGTTGCGACTGAATAAATATGATGTTTTTCCACTGCATTTTTATGAAAACACCTTAATCTTTCTCCTCAGATTGGAATTAATCCTGGACTGTTGTCAGCTTTCAAAGGACATCATTACCCAAACCCAGGAAACCATTTCTGTAGGTTCAAATTCTGTTTAACACCTACAGAGAAGACACATCAGTGTTTATGTTTACTGACTTATCAGCAGCTTTAGTTTTACCAAACAGGTTTTTAAAGCTTTTCACTTCTTCTTATTCTTCTAAGTTTCCAATAAATCTTAGATTTCATTCTTCTAAATTACAATGATCAAAATTTAGCTGGAAAACAATTTTAGCTTTTACTTGCACAATAAAATACACACAAAAAAAGAAACTGAGACAACTGAGATAAAACAAAAACAGCGCAGGGGGAGACAAACGTCAAGGAGCTTGAATGAAACTTATCAATCCTAAAAATTTAGTGCAGTAAATTAAGGATATTTTGATTGGTTATTAATAATCATTTAAACACAATCAACGATGCATAAACAGTGCTAACACATATCTCAAAACAAAGATAGAAACAAGTACTTCATAAAAACTGTTTGAAACTTATATAATTTTTGTAACATTTGTTGTAGGAACAGTTTTTAGCCAAACCTGCTCCATATCTTAGTTCTCTTTTATAAAATTAAACTTGGGCCTCTGCAAGTGAAGGCTTGAAGACTCATGATAAAAAGTATTTGCTCAGGAATATTCCCTTCATTTAGATATGAACCGGAGAAAATGCAGTTTGAATGCATATTGCTGAAAAACAGCTGAAATTAGCTTAAAAAAAACATACTGAAATGTAGCTGAAATGAAGAACTAGCCTAAATTAGCAGAAGAAAGCAGAAAGAACACATATTTGCTGAATTAGTTTTAAATTAGCAGAAAATAGCACAAAAATTAAGAAATTAGCCAAAAAAAAAGGCTGAAATTAGCAAAAATAGATGAAATTTAGCTGAAAAGGTAGAAAGAAGCTTAAACTACTAGAAGGAAGTGAAAAGAGCTGAAATAAGCTAAAAAAGGTAGAAAGCTGAAAAAGCTAAATTTAGCATAAAACAGGTAAATCATAGCTGAAATATCAGATAAAGCTGAAACTCGTTGGAAAAAAGTGAAAAAACATAACAAGCTGAAGTTAGCATAAAGAAGTTCACTAGGCTGAAAGTAGCAAAAATTACCATGAAAAACTTGAATTTATCAGAAAAAGATGAAATTAGCTAAAAAGAAAAAAATGCTAAAAATCTAGCTGGAAATTTAGAACATGTTTGCCCAATTAGGTTGAAAGAAGCAGAAATGTGCACAAAAAAGTGGAAATAATCTGAAAAATACTGAAATTAGCACAAAACAGCTGATAGTGACTAAAAAGGCAGAACGAAGCTTAATCTCTTGCAAGGGAGGCCTGAAGGCAGCCTAACATGCATGTCTTTGGTCTGTGGGAGGAAACTGGAGTACCTGGAGAAAACCCACGCAACATGCAAACTCCACACCGAAAGACCCCAGGTCCAACTGGGAATTGAACCCAGGACCTTCTTGCTGTGAGGCAACATTGCTAACCACTGCACCGTTGTGCTGCCTTAAATTACCAGAAGGGAGTGGAGAGAGAACATTTGTGCTAAATTAGGCTGTAAAAAGTTTAAACGAGTGCAAAAAATGTGGAATTAGCTGAAAAAGCTAAAATTAGCACAAAATGGCTAAATAGTAGCTGAAATAGCAGAAAAAGCTGAAACTTGCAGAAATAAGCTAAAAGGGGCACAACAAGCTGGAATTAGCAGAAATAAGTTAGAAGAAGCACAAAAATGTTGTAGTTAGCAGAAAGAATTTGAAAGGAACACAAAACAGCTGAAAGTAGCTGAAAAAGTTTAAATTTGCAGAAGGAAGCTGAAAGCAGCTGAAGCAGAACAAAAAGTGAAAGGAGCAGTAAAAGGTTGTAAACGGATGTAAAGATGTGAAGGATGGAAAATGAAATCGGTTCATTTTCTACGAGAAATAAAATGTCGGAAAAGGCTAAATATTTCAAAAAGCTAAAGTTGCATCAAAACCAGAAGTCATCGCAGGATTGTCCTGAAAGAGCCGAACGTTTTGATTCGTGATTTGTTGAAATAACTTGAAAACTGGGATGAGAAATGTGCTGAAAAATGTACGGAAGAAAAATGGCTCACAATAGAGTGAATGCTTCATGAACATTCACACAAAGTGAAGCATGTTGTGTCGTCGATTGTACGAGTCTGGAACAGTGTAGACGTTGCGCAACAATAAGCATTGAGATAATGGTGAGCAACCAGAAAACATCTTGTTGGAACTGTTCTCATCTGTCGCTGAAAGGTAAAAGGCAGGCGATGATGCTTGTGCGTGTTCATTTGTTTGTTTTGAAGCAAAACATCCCATGCAAGAAGTCCCACAGACCAACTGCAAATCAATGGCTACGACATATGACATCAACTCTTCCACTTGAAAGGATTACTTATATATTGAAGGGCAAAAAAGACAAATTTGAAACAGTTTGGAGACCCTTCATCTTATATATCAAAAACTTGGAGACAGAAGATGATCAGATTCTGAACTGCTCAAACCTTTAGAGAATGTAAGGGCACTTTGTATATATATATATTTCCTTTTTTATGTTGTGTTGGATTTTGGTTAACAATTTGTACCAAATACTGTATACAAATTTGATTTTTGGAATATTTTTATTTATAAAAACTGCAAATAAAAAATTTTGGGAAAAAAAAAAAAACATCCCATGGACCCGTGGAAGAATTTTACTGGAACTCTCAAAAAGTAATTATTGATATACATCTAAAACTGCAGCCACAGCTTTAGAAATCACAAAAAGGGCATAACTGGGTCCGTTTTGCAAATATTGAGGTATAATTGGTGATGTAGCTGACAGTAAAGGAGGTGAGTGACTTGCGTTCCTTCAAGGGCTTTAGGCTTTTTTCCTGTTTGTTCAAGAGCTTTTTGTTGGATTTAAAGCTCAGTTACTGATTTTTTTTCCTGTGTTTTAGGGAAATGTTTGTTTCTGTCTGGTCTGACTGAGCAGCAGCTGAGCTACGTGCACGACCAGAACCTGCCGGACAAATACAGCATCGGCTTCACTAACATGGTAGAAAGGACCACGCCTGGCAGCAAAGACCTCTCTAAGTGAGATAAACACTTGCTAACGTCATTTTATTTAAATGTAGTTCAGTTGGCGGCGAGTGCTTACTTTTAAGTTGGAAACTACTTTCCAACCTCACTAATACAGAGTTTATGTTAAAATCCTGCTGCAACTTGTTTGTTTTGTTTTTTGTCAGTAAGGAAATTCGTGAAGGAGGTCGACAGTTACTTGAAAAGCTCCAGAAATATAAGCCGTTGATAGCAGCTTTTAACGGCAAAGGTAACATTTTTTCAAATGACTAAATTGCTTGAAGTCGCAGACACTAGTTCAGCTGCAACTAGGCCTGTCGCGATAAACTAATCAATTAATCGCACGATGAATGAAAATGATCTCATAATTTTAATGATCCACAATCGTGTCTTTGGATCGTTAAAAGCAACTAAACCGCAAAGCTAAGCTACTAAGCTAACAGGCCGACCTCGGGGAAAACACCTCCGTCTTGTCGAAGCTCCAAAATTCACGGTTGAAACCCGTGCCTTCGTGTAAAAAGTTGTTTTTCTCTGCAAAAAGCAGCTGAGAACTCGTTTACCGATTTATTAATTTGTGTGAAAAATGCTATGCTAAGAGCTCAAACCACACTGAGCATCCACCATTTTGAGAACCGATAAATGGGAAGAAGAGTCAAGGGGCCTCCCTCCCATTTTTCTTAAAGAGACACGCTGCTCGCTCCCTCACTATCCATCCTTAGGTTCAGTCTTATACTGCCATCCGGTGGTTGAAAAAAGGTACTACACTCAAAACAACATTTCTTCTTAAATTTGACCGTGATTACTAATTACGGTCAAATTTCAAACAATATTATCGTTTATCGCAATAATTTCTGAGACAATTAATCGCCCAGCAAAAAATTTTGTTTTTGTGACAGGCCTAGCTGTAACATTTGTTTGTTTGTTTGTTTCAGGTATTTATGAAATCTTTTGCAAAGAAATCTTTGGCGTAAAAGCCAAGAATCTTGAGTTTGGCCTGCAGCCCTACAGAATCCCAGAAACTCAAACTGTATGTAGAAGAAGAAGTTGGTGGTTCTTCAGATTCACTCCAGATGTTTGACAAGAGTCTTTCTGCTGCATATCCCACTTTTTAGGTTTGCTTCCTAATGCCATCATCAAGCCCCCGCTGCGCCCAGTTTCCCCGCGCACAGGATAAGGTGCACTTCTATATAAGGCTGAAGGAGGTGCGTGACCAGATGAAGGGCGTGGCTCCGAGCCACGAGGTGGTGGAGACGCAGTACTCGTTCAACCTGCAGCTAGCTAAAGGTACAAAATGCTGCCGCCTTTGGCTAATATACCGCAGCTGAAAGGAGCACCAGTTCATTAGGGCTTTCTGAAACGTAAGCAGGCGTTTGTAGTGTTTACAGATGATTTTCTGGCTCACAGCTGATGTCTTTGTGCTGCAGAGGATGCAAAAAGGATGGCGATCAAGGAGGAGCAAGTGGATCCTGAGTATGAAAGCTGCAGTGGGCTTCATGATGGAATGAGACAAAACAGCTGAGGCAGAGGAGAGAAGAACAGGATGAAGATGCACTCAGGTAGTAAAGTTCCTTTTAGTTATTATAAGGTTCAAGGTTCTTTATTTGTCATTCGCACCCCATGTGGTACATGTGGTGGAACGAAATTATGTACACAGGGTCCCAGTTACATCCAACAATGAAATGTAAAAGAAAAACTAATAGGATCTAAGATACGAACTAAGAAAAACATCAACTAAATATACACTAATAGCATAAAAACATCACGTCGAACAGCAGCACGAACATGAGTCTGCGTGAGCAGATGAGCACGAATGAACACAACAACATGAAACAGATCAGCAGCAACATGATGTGATTTTTCACATCCTGATTAGATATTCATGAGTCTAACAGCTTCAGGGTAGAAGCTGTTCCTCAGTCTAGTGGTTCTACACTTTATAACGTAGAATTGTTTTTGTAACAGAAGCAAATCTTATAACACTGATCTGTTGGGACAAAAAAACACACACATCCACTATCAAAATGAAGGCAGGTACCCAACCCTAATGCAGGAAACCATATGGAACAGTAAAAAGCCTGCAGTATTTAATGTTTGGCTCATTTATTGGCACAAGGTGACGTATTGAGCAAAACTCTTCATCCGATGCAAAGTTGGTCTGATAAAAAGCTTTGCTCCAAATACAAGCTTTTTTCTGTTTTTGTCAAAAATTCTAATAATAAAAAAACATATTTTGACCACTTTAAGAACCTGTTTGAAGCTAATCTGATTTACCAATTTATTTATCATAATTTCTGGGCTATTGAACGCACCTGAATATAATGGTAAGCCACGCCCACTAAATTTAAAAAGTTTTTTTTTTTTTTGTACATACATAGGCCACACTTGTCTATAAGCTGCAGGTGTCCACATTGTAACTGCAGCTCTTGTTATAGAGCAAGAATCAACCACCAGGTGACGTTTTATAAACTTTATCTTAGTGTTCCCACACAGACTGAGTGAATCCCGCAATTCTTCATGACAACCACCTCCCTCACTCATGGTTTCTCTACTGAATGGCCCAACACAAACTAACACATAATGAACATAAACTAGGCTAACACGAACAGACTACAGGTAATCACACACAAAAAACAAAACAATGCCAAACAGCTAACCAAAATGATTAACAATGAACATAATTTCTACCCATAATCCCTCCCTGAGGTCATGTGACCAACAGTCAGCCTCAGCAGAATGCTACAATACGTACTCGTAACATACATAATTACACACAGAAAATGTTTTTTTCTGAACAATACCTGCAACACGGCTGGTAAAAAAAATAATACAGTAGCCTACCAGGAAGTCATTGATCATTATCTTCCTCCAGCGCACTGCGCCTCCCTCCCTGGGGGCACAACAGGGAGGGGTGGAAACAAAGTCAGTGAAATGACCTGTTGGGTAATTTCATTGGGCAGATTTTTATGTTTATTTTTACAGGTACTCTCACTGAGTAGGCCTGTCGCAATAAACAATAAATCAATTATTTGCATGATAAATTCAAATTCAATTCAATTCAATTCAAAAATACTTTATTAATCCCAAAGGGAAATTATTAGTTGTTGTAACTCGTTATCCTCATTTCATTAAGAGATGTTATAGATGCTGATGCTGTAGACAGGAAGGATCTCTTGTAAAGGTCCATCCCACAGTGGATCCTAAGAAACTGGCTGCAGATGCCGTCCAATCCGTCCACCCAGACTCGGTTGGCCTCTTGGATCCCCCGGGCTTTAGGACTGCCTGAATACTGGGCAGAACTCCTCCCAGAGCAATGGCCACTCCTCCCAGCAGTCTGCCGAGCTCCTCGTCGCTGCGGACAGACAACTGTAGGTGCCGAGGGACGATCCTGTCCTTCTGCTGTCATGAGCCGTGTTTCCTGCTAGTTCCAGGATCTCAGTACTCGAGCACTCGAGCACAGCTGGCAGGTAGATGAGAATGCGTCCACATAACATCCTTTTCAACTCATTTGAGAGTTGGGGCCATAGTTGAGATATTATTTGAGCTTTTGAGATGTTAATCAGCTGCTGTGGTTGTAGAAAACAGCCTTGTTGCCATGGTTACGCATCATAACAAATGTCCAAAACCAAAAAAGTCTCAGTAAAAATCCTTCCGGCTGCACAGCGTCTGATACCAGAAGAAACAATCATCCAAAAAAATGTGACTTACATCCAGAAAAAGAGGAATTAAAGTTTCCAAAAGCAAAATCTCAGAATGAAAGTAACAGAGCTGCTCCAACATGCAGCCACCTTGAGCGGCGCAATTCTAGAACACACAGTGTATAAGCTGCGGTGTTCAAAGCGTGTGAAAAAAGTAGCGGCTTATAGTCTGGAAATTACGGTATAATACTTACTGTGGGCTGTGGTGGCTCGGTGGTCAGTGTGGCGGTCTTTGTAATCCAGAGGCTGCAGGTTTGAGCCCAGGTTGCGTCAGGAGAGTTCGCTCGCTAAAAGGAAAACAACATCATCTTACATAAGTAATTGTTAATGCCTGTTGTCCTGTGTACGTGTGTGTCTGTTAGTAAAATATTTAATGTACCATTGGACAAATTGGGTCAAAACTTGCAGAAAGTTATCACTGGATGGAATCTGCAGCTGATTAACTGTTGAGAGTTAATCCCACTCTCAATGGCCGCCACAATTAACCAACCTTATCCAACACAAAAATAACTGTAAGTCAGTCATTGTAGATATTGAGCTAAACTTTGATGTGATAGTAGCTGATGGTCATTGACAGCACACATTCTGAGGGCAACGTCTTGCATGAGGATGTGCATCATGTTATTCTTGAGGTTTGAACAAATTCGATGCAGCTTCCATCATTTCTCAGCGTCAGATTAGCCTAAAACCCTGGCATGAGAGATGGCGGGCGATATGCATTCCTTCAAGAAATGCTAAATCTGTAATTTAGTGAGCCTTTAGTCAGCTCTGGTTGTTTTTAAATAGAAATAAACGTTTATTTGTCTCGACATAAACTGCAACAGTCACAATGTATCATCATGTAGATGCTCAGGAAAATCAAGGTGTGTATCAGCTGCACTACTGGTGTTGTTATTACTAACTCGTGAACGGTTCCTAAAAAATGTTAGCACAGTGTTGTGTTCATTCACAGAACTCTGCAGGCCAGTCAGCAGAAGACATGACACAGAACTGCTGCAGCAGGAGTTCAACCACGGTGAGAACATATGAAGAGGAGCTGTGCTGCTCCTGAGCTGCACAAGAAATCAAGAACTCACAATTGCATTTTAAACACCTAAATGTGTTTTTTATTACTATTTATTGTGTTTTAAATGTGTTTCCTGGTAACGTTTTTGTATTTTGATAAAACTGTTTCATGATCAGTGTGAGGTATAAAATGATAAGACTGTTAGTCGTTTTGTTGTACGACTTTATTAAATTGATTCTAACGCAGCCACATTGTCTGATTGTTTTATTTTAATTTTTTTGCTAATTAACGTCAAGTTGTATTATGATGTATAACATGTAAAATGCACGTAAAAGCATTCAGGTGATATGCTTACAGCATCTTCTCTAATATATTTAAAGGTAAAGCAGGAGTTTTATGCCCATCTTTTTTTACTTTTTAGCAGTCTTGTAACTTGAAATTATTATTTTTTTCTATATGGCTTAAAAAAAATGGTGTAGTTTGTCTTATAACTAACTAATAAAGACAGTGTTAAGATATGGGTTTTATAATCTAAGAGATGATTGAGTAAAACTGTTTAGAGTTATAAAATATATATTTTAGAGTTTCTTTGTAATTTCTTTGAACTAGTGGAGAGGAGTACATCCTCAATTCAAGGATTTTCCCTCCAAGAAGCATTAATCTCTTAATTTTATTAGCAGAAACTGTAAACATCCACAGTTTTGATGAAGTGATTCAACAGCTTACTGGTAACAAATGGCTAGAAAGACATTTGGAGAAAAATAATACTTTGAAAACTTGACAGGTAAAATGTATTTACAACATTAAACAAGAAACATCCGGTCTTGTATTTGAAATATACACAAAAAATAATCATAAACTTGCTGGAATGTCCCACACCTGGGCGGCACTGTGGTGCAGTTGGTAGAGCTGCCGTCTCTCACTGAGCAGGTTCCCAGTTCAAATCCCAGCCGGGGGTCTTTCTGGGTTGAGTTTGCATGTTCTGTCCGTGCATGCGTGAGTTTTCTCCGGGTTCTCCGGTTTCCTCCCACAGACCAAAAACATGCATGTTAGGCTGATTGGTAATTCTAAATTGTCCCCAGGTGTGAGAGAGAGAGCGAATGGTTGTCTCGTTTGTCTATGTCCCTGTGATGGGCTTGAGATCTGTCCAGGGTGTCCCCCGCCTCTCGCACAGCGATGGCTGGACATGGGCACCAGTGACCCCCGTGACCCAAAATGGAAGAAGCAGTAAATAATGAATGGATGGACAACATAATAGAAAATTAAACTAAAAAACTGTGAATGATAGTAGCTTTAATGATAACCCAGCTACTGGTTTGAGATATTTTGCTAACAGAACAAAAAGTTAACTCCATAAAGTTTTAAGCAAAGCTCTTGAACAATGTATTCATAATATATGTTTGTTTTTTTGTTGGCTGTGGCAGCCATCTTGAAACATTCAAACAGCACAACTGGCTGTGCGTGCTACGCGGTGGTTGAACATTTTTTTGTCAGACCATCACTTTTTGGTTCAACCCCGGCTCCAACAGTGATTTATGAACCGCCAGAGGCTGCATAAAAACGGAGACTGGTGTTTGGCAACATTTTGCGGAAGTGTTTTGTGAAAGTGGCCAAAGTTTGTCCACCTTGCCCTTTAAATACTCCAGCGACCAATAGGAAACAAGCTCGCGGCGTTTAAAAAGACAAGCAGCTGAGCTTGTACCATTATCAGCGTAGGGGTGTCATTTAATTCTTTTGTTATTTTACTGCATAAATTACACACTGAACATAAATTTTAACATAATTTTATTAAAAATATATAACTTTAGTATATTTTATGTATACATTTATGAGATATACGTCAGCCTTGTAGACAATTTTAAAACACTTTTAACTATTTTCACCCCCCGTGAGTGTGACTTGAGATCTTCCCGTGTCAAAGTTGACCGGCTCCGTTGTCACGTCTTTGTTGCCTCTGTAGCGTCGCAAATCGTGTGAATCGAAGTGTAGAGTAGATGGAAAAACTTCAAATATCGTTTGAGAAGAAACTAATTTAAACCTTATGCTTAAAAGGTGTGATGAGCTCCATAAACCGAGCCAAATTATTTTTGTTTTGAGCGGGGGAAATCGCAGTGAAGGTAAACCATTCAGCCCCGCTAAGTTAGCTGTTGGCTAACACTGGCTTTATTTGTGGCGCTGAACAGCTTTTAATAGAGTACTGTTCATCCTATCCCCATTAATGTGTGCTGTCTGTGTTTAATATGACGCAAAGTTTTATTGTTTTTTGGCAACAGTGTTTTCAAAACAGTTGCTGATAGCCACAGATTGTTTCCATTAGCTTGTAGCGGTTTGTTAGCAGGAAAGTGGAAAAATAAACAGAGCTGGTGCAAGCAAACGTCTCTGTGAGGTTAGTGGTGCAGCTTTCTTTTTAAACGTGTCATTGCCATTTAAAATCTCTAATTGTGTTCTTATTTATGTTTTTCATATTTTAGTTTGATTTAAAAAGCGTTTGCACATGCATTCACTTTCATACACCAGTTTATAAGTTTTACCTTGTGTTCAACAATCAGCTGTGTTTCCTGAACATGAATGTTGGTTTTCTTAAAGGTAAACCAGCTTAAAGATGGACGAAAAGCTGAATGGATCACTGCCTGTCGTCTCCCCGGAGTATCTTCATCAGTGGTGAGTCTTCTTCCTAACCACAGCTCGGCCAGAAGACCATCTGAGACCTCTCTGAATGGAAATGAAAGCACGTCCACATGTTTATTCTTTTGTCTTTGTTTTCCTACCGTCATTCTCGTGCTCACAGTCGTGAATCAAGATCGATGATGATGTGCACTTTGTTCTGTCTGCTCTGTGTTATGAAAAAAACAACGCGTCTGATTCGTCTCTCAATAATATTTAGTGACTTTTGCCAAAGGCAAAATGTCAAATATGTTTTCTTAAATGCCTGAGTGTGTGCATGTTTGCTGTCTGTTGTGTTAGCAAAATATTCCAAACCACTCAATGGATTTTAATTCAATTATAGTAATCATTGGATGCACACTTCCAACTGATTAACCTTTAGATTCACCCTAATTCACATTGGCCACCACATTTAATTGACATTAGCAAACGCGTAAATGGCTAAAACTCAGACAGGCTTACAGATACTGAGCTAGAATTGGTGTGGTAGTATCTGAGAGTCATCCTCAACAAATACGTCAAGCTCTAATTTATCTCCTGAGATCAAGAATGAGATCACACATGTTCCCTGTTTCAAAACAACTTTAACTCATTTTTTTTTTATTCTCATCATAAGATGATCTTAGTCCTTTTATAGGCATAGTTTTGATCATTAATTATTTGTTGACTGAAAAAAAGTCCAGCTTTTTACAATTTAGCCATTACTTCCTTTTTATGTATTACTATTGTTTACATGGTTCAAAAGAGGTGGTTTTTGAATTCAAATATTGCATATTGAGATTTTATTAAATTCTATTATGCATGAGATTTAAATTGTAATGAGACTTAATAGTCAGTTGTTTCCCTTTTTTTTAATGAATTATCCATTCATCACCTTGGGAGTAAATTTTTGAAATTAGTTAAAACACAAAGGTGTATACATAACAGAACGTACCAGCTAAATTCTGCTTAAATCCTACAACACATTCTTGTCATTTTGCTTGTGGTGTTGGTAATTAACCCTAAATTTCATTATCATTACTCTTCTACTACAGGGTTCGCTCTGCCCAGCAGTTTCAAGCTCTCCAGGCTCAATACGCGAGCAGTGACCCAAACCATCAGTTTCACTACCCAGAGAATCACATTGAAGAGGCAGCAAACGAGCACATGGCAAACCCAGAACCCAAAATGGATTTGATGGAACATGCCAACCTGACTAAACGTACTGCAGTGCTTTTTGAATAAAATATCAAGTGTTTGTTCTGAATTCGTACTTTGTGTGAACTGAACATATAAGCTGCAGATCTGCAGTTACCCCTGGATTGTACTGTTTCATAAAAAAGTTAAAAAAAAAATTGTTTTTTTAAATTAAGTACAAGCTTACAGAAACCTTTATCTGTGTTACTGATGACCATATTGATGTTTGGCTAGTTTAATATATTTTAGAGCATTTTCTGGTTTGTAAGGACTTTTTTTTTTTTAGCCAGTGGAGGATTGTTATAAGGTATAAAAGTAGCTGTTAACCCACATTTAGGGAACAATAACATTCTGCAATTAATTTCAAATGTATTTATTTCATGGCTTTTTCTTCTTCTTCCAGCCCCAGCTAAAAAGCGTGGCAGACCAGCACAACCCAAGGAACCAGGTGCACCCAAACCACCAAAAGTGGCCAAGGCACCAAAAACGCCCAAAGACCCAAATGCGCCAAAAGCCAAACCAGGTCCGAAACCCAAAAAGGCTGCAGGTGCTCAGGCTGATGGAAAACAGGAGAAGATTGATGAGAGCTTCAAGAAGGTGAAAAGGAAAGTGGACCGCTTCAAAGGAATGTCGGAGGAGGAAGTCATGAAAAAGACTTTACCAGACCTGCTGGATTACAACCTGGATTATGTCATTGTAAGAGTGACCGTTGTTCGATGATTCGTGTCAGAAAGCACCAAACAAAGAATGACTTTGGTTTGGTCAAATTTACAAAGTATTTGTGTGTATTTTCAGATTGGTATCAATCCAGGACTGATGGCAGCTTTTATCGGCCGCTGGTTTCCAGGTCCAGGAAATCATTTCTGTAAGTTCTGATCTAAGAATAGTTTAGAGCTATTTAATGTAAAAAATAGCTTCTGCTCAAATGTAGAGGTCAAGAAATATAGCGGTGTAAACCAAGTGCAGTAAAGTATACTGTTTAAAGAAGGCTGTTTAAAAGGATAGGTGAGATTTTTTTTTTTTAAATGGGGTCTTGTGTAAATGTTCTGAACAGTTACTATCTTACAGTTGTTCTTTGAATGGCTTCAGTTTGGAGGAAAAGTTTAATTTTAACTGGACTGACTAACCGCTCCTGTTTGGTATCAGTCAGACCTCCATTGCACGACTACAACTGGTCCAGAATGCAGCAGCCCGATTTAAACCAGTACAGGCAAAAGAGAGCACATTACACCAGTTTTGGCCTCACTGCACTGGTTACTGGTTCACTTTCGAATCCAGTTCAAAATACTCCTGTATGTCTCCAAATCACTGAACAGTGTCGCCCCCCCCCCCAATCTCTCTGATTTGCTACAACCATATGTCCCACCACGCTCCCTGAGGTCAGCGGACCAGTTGCTCCTCACAGTTCCAGGAACTCGTCTTAAGCGCAGAGGTGACAGGGCCTTCTCTGTAGCAGGACCAAGACTTTGGAACGAGTTACCTCTGCTTGTCAGACAGGCCCCCTCCCTCTCGGTTTTCAAGTCCCATTTAAAAACTCACTACTATTCAATAGCTTTCAACACCAAAGGATCTGTGTTTTGAACCTGTAAGCTCCACACTGGTTTGTCCTCATTATCTGCATCGTTTTTTGTCTATATTCTGATTTACCTCATTTTGTATTTTGCTTTGTGTGTTACCTGTTGTTCTGTCTGTACAGCACTTTGGTTGGCCTTGTTGCTGTTTTAAGTGCTTTATAAATAAAGTGGTATGGTAGTCTGAGCACGCCAAGAAGAAAGTGGTTTGCTACCGTTTTAATACAACTCTATGAACTCAAAAATTTCAAGCATTATATGGAATTTTTTTTATTATCCGTTTAGCGTTATATAGTTATTTAGATGGACGTACGAGATGTTCTGCTTGAAACGGGCTGCTCAACACATTGTCGATCTTTCAAAGTAGAAGTACTGCGGTAAGACGCTTTGCATCTCAACTAAAGCGCACGAAGACTTGGCAACTGTTTTTACACCGGATGCCCTTCCTGACACAACCGCAGACCACCGAGCTACCACAGCCCTCTGTGTGGAGCAGAGAGCTGCCGTCTAGGGCGCCCGGGGGAGCAGATGGGGGTTAAGGGCCTTGCTCAAGGGCCCAGAGTGGAGCAAAATGAGGGTGGAGGCAGGTGTGTGTGCTTCACATTTCCCACCCACATTTGATGTCTGTACGGAGAGCTGAACCGGCGACCTTCCGATCACAGGCTCACCTTCTCCAACCTCTGCACCACCACTCCCCCAAACACTTGAACAGAACGTGGAGGAGTAAAAACTCGTACAAGAAACTGACAAATGGATGAGAAGCTGAGCACAGTTTGGACAGGGAGAGCTGGTTACTGGGGCAGCAATGGTTGAGTGGTTGGAGTGTTTGTCCTCCGATGCAAGAGTTGGGGGTTCAAATCCACAAGCAGTCACATGTTGAAGTGTCCCTGGGCAAGACACGGAACCCCTCACTGCCTCCGATGTGTCCCATCGGTGTATGAATGTGATAAAGCTCTGGTTAATCTCTACAGATTCAGATTATCTTTGTAGAGATGTAATAGAGTGATGTATGAATGTGTGTGTGGAGGTAAATGAGGGCACAGGTTGTGCTGTAAAGTACTTTGAGTATCTTGATTAGATAGAAAGGCGCTATATACAGTAAGTACAGTCCATTTACCATTTCCATTTCTAAGTGAGAGCATCCAGGAGGATCACTGATGAGTGACAGCCGAGAGGGAGGTGCACAGGGGAGCCGAGTAGAACGACCGTTGTGTGAACGTTGAATCGATTCAACATATTCTTATTATTGTCTTTATGGTTGTAGGTTTTTCAATTCAATTTTACATCAGCTGTTGTTTTTTTAGTCTGAGGGGTGGCGGTGTTGGTACAGTGTGATCCCGCAATACCTTTGTTGAGTTGCAGGCCTTTATATTGCTTTTTTCTTTCTTTAATTCTTATATAAACGGAGTAGGAATTCCATTTATTTGAGCAAAACAAAATAACTTGAAACCCCTTTGATTACAGGGAAATGCCTGTTTCTATCTGGATTCACAGAGGAGCAGCTCAACCACATGCACGACACGTCGCTGCCTGTCAAGTACAAAATGGGCTTCACCAACATGGTATCGAGAGCAACACCAGGGAGCAAAGACCTCTCAAGGTACTGTTGGCAATGTGACCCATCAGTGGACTGCAGCGATGATGGGAATGGATGCATACATTCTGACTTTAAATAGTTCAGTCGACGTTTATAGCTTTGTTTAAATGCTGAATTTGTTTTCTTCTTCAGTAAGGAGTTGCGTGAAGGAGGCAAAATTCTTGTGGAGAAGTTAAAGAAGTACAAACCGCTTATTGCTGTGTTCAATGGAAAATGTAAGTTTTTTTTTATTTTTTATTATGAGAGTAACAGTTTAACTACAAATGTTACATTTATTGAATTAAGTTTTTCCTCTCTTCAGGTATTTATGAGATGTTCTGCAGAGAGCTGTTTGGCAAAAAACCACAAAAACTTGACTTTGGTTTGCAGCCGCACAAGATCCCTGACTGTGACGTGGTGAGAACTTAAATATGTCACTTTAAAAAAAAAAATCTGCAAGTTGACATGGAGTCATAATGCCACTTGTTAAATTATATTAAACTTTAGAAAAATATTAGAAAGAAAACGACACAAGTGGCCTGACAATAGTAACACAATAGTGTGATTATATGATCAACCCAGGACTGAAAATATTTTAACACCAAAGCAAATGTGCAAAACATTTTCTTACAAACACTGATTTATTATTATTATTATTATAAAGTTTTTTTTTTAAACAAAACAATTCTATATACAATAAGACATACAATCACAAATAAATTGAAAGACAGTAGAAAGAAGAACAACAAATCTTGTATCTGCCCCTTTTTACCAAAAAATTAATTCAAACTATAATAATCTTCAAATAACAAAAACAAAATAACTCCTTCTCAAGCAACATTTCATACAAATGCACATTAAGCTTCTTTTTTTTTTAAAATTTTCAACAAATCAACTTTGATCATTCTTTTAAACATACGCATTGATCTGACATTTTTAACATCGCTCTCCAGATTATTCCATAATCTAATTCCTTTTTAGGTTTCACAAATATCTCTATCCACTTGAGATTATAACGTCTCTCTCTTTTAACAAAATTTAATTGGATATTTAAAGGTAACGTGTTATTATGAGCCCTATACATAACTGATAAAATACTATAATCTTTAGTTCATAAAATAAAGTACTTGATGTGTGACTGAAATGCTTCCTGGTGATAATTCTTACAGCTCTTTTCTGTAAAACAAAAAATAAGATTTGTAAATGTTTTACACGCTTTCCCCCCAAACATCAATACAATAGATGAAGTGTGGAACAATTATTGCGTTATAGAACATATAAAGAGTTTTATCATTTAATAACTCCCTTAACTTTGTACAGTACTGCAATAGATTTAAATATTTTTGTTCTTACAGAATTTATGTGATGTTTCCATGTCAGCTGTTCATCAATGATAACACCCAAAACTTCACCGCACTAACTCTACAAATCTCAACACCCTCGACTCTAAACAGAACATCGACAGTTCTCTTTCTATTACTATTATTTATTAAGTTTAAACCAAGTTTGTATTTTTACAAAGTCTTTCTGCTTCAGCTCCAACGTCCGTTCTATATCTTTACCCAAACAAAAAAAAAAAGTATCATCCGATTCTGTAAATAACACATTTAAGGAGTCCTGACACATTTACCAAGAGTACTGATTTTTAAAAAGTCAGTATGGAAATTAAAGCCGTCATTAACAGCACAGATGCTTTTTGATGTTTACCTGACCCTTTCTTCTTGTATAAGATTACAGAATAAAGATTTTTCTCCTAATAAAATAATCCTTTCATGCCTTTAAAATAGCTGAGAATGACTCCGCCCCCTTTTTTTGTTCGCCAGGTTTGCCATGCCCAAGATGATGCAAACTCTTGATCTTCTATGGAATACAAATAATTTGCAATGTGCTGCTGAGCTTCGGTTGTCTCAGCTCTCCAGCTACAGCCGTTCGTTCCCTAAGTTTCTTTTATATACTATTCTGGTGACGAGTCTGCTCGTACGTGAACCCATGGGCGATGTAGATGTCACATTAATTTTAGGCTTTAAATGAATAATTATTTTTCCAGGGTGGAAAAATTGTGCAACTTCAGTGATTTTCTTTTAAACAAGATGCGAGTGCACACGTTTGAATTTAATGTGGATCGTTTGTGGTTTAGGATTATACATGTTTTTCTTTCGGCTGCTCCCCGCTGCAGCGGCCACCGCAGCGAGCGAACTCGCGTGAAATAATCGGCAATTGTTTCATCCTGATGTCCTTCCTGACACAAACTGGGCTCAAACCTGCAGCCCCAGAATTACAGGACCGGAGCATTAGTACCGCAGCATGATGCTACCACCACCATGCTTGACAACTGGTGCGGTGTTTTTAGGTTTAAAAGCCTCGCTTTGACTCCTCCACCACTTGTTTAAAAAAAAAAAAAGGTAAATATACGTCTGTACTATATTTGGACCTGTACACATAATTTTGACCTTTTTTAGATTAGAGAACAGCCACAATAAATTCACATTTGTGCACCCAGGTCTTGTTTTTAATAATAATAACAATTTATTCAATTTGTACTGCATTTTACATTTTGCAATCTCAAACTGCTACAATATAAAACCTCTCGAGAAAATAAAACATGGACTTAAAAAAGGACAACAAAAACCCCCAACTAAAAACGGCAGGATTAAAAATACCTTTAAACACTATAAAATCTTTCAAATAAAAAGGTCTCCAGTCCTTAAAACTTTCTTTTTATTCAACTCATTTAATCATATGCTGTATAAACATTTAAATACTGCACAGTGGTGCCCAAGGTGACTGCAAACACCTGATTTTTCTGCTTCTAATATATTTTAAATTTAAACCAGTACTTGGGAAGGGAAAGCATCTTTTGAAATGTCTTTAGGGAAGGGATTTGATGGTGCTTTGTCCTGTGCAGGCCCTGTATCTGATGCCTTCATCCAGCGCTCGCTGTGCCCAGTTCCCTCGCGCTCAGGACAAAGTGCACTTCTACATCAAACTGAAGGAGCTCAGAGATCAGCTGAGGGGCGTTCGAAAGAGCACCGAGATCGAGGAGGTGGACTACACGTTTGACCTCAAGTTAGCTAAAGGTAAGCCGGACCATTGCTGAATGAATCGAGCGCAGTGAGTAGCATCGTGATTTATTCTTCAGGTGCTCACTGTTATTGTGGGAACGCTCGCAAAGCATTCACACTATTGTGATCCAGTTTTCTTCTGTACGTTTTTCAACATGATTCTCACCCCATAGTTATCAAGCTATTTCAAGAAATCATAAATCAAAATGTTCAGCTCATTCAGATCAGTCCTGCTGTGACTTTTGGTATTGGTGCAACTTTAGCTTTTTGAAATGTTTAACCTTTTCTGCCATTTTTTTTTCTCACAGAAAATGAATTGAGCTCATTTTACATCCTTCAAATCTTTAGATGTGTTTACAACCTTTTACTGCTCCTTTCACATTTTGTTCTGCTTCAGCTTCTTTCAGCTTCCTTCTGCAAATTTAAACATTTTTCAGCTACCGGTAATTTCAGCTCATTTCAGCTGTTTATTATTATCAGATTATTTCACTACAACATTTCTGTGCTTCTTCTAACTTCTTTCTGCTAATTTCAGCTTGTTATGCTCCTTTCAGCTTATTTATGCAAGTTTCAGCTTTTTCTACATTTTCAGCTACTCTTTAGCCGTTTATGCTAATTTAAGCTTTTTCAGCTAATTCCACATTTTTTGCATTTCAACTTCTTCAGCCTAATTCAACAAAAATGTGCTTTCTACACTTCTTGTAATTTAAGCTTCTTACTGCTTTTGAGCTAATTTTCAGATTTTTTTTGTTGCTAATTTCAGCTTTTTTCAGATAATTTCCACTCTTTTGTGCTAATTTTTGCTTCTTTCAGCCTAATTGGACAAACGTGTGTTCTTTCTTCTGCTAATTTAAGCTTGTTCTACCTTTTTAGCTAACTCTTTAGCTAATTTGAACAGTTTTCAGATAAATTAAAGTTTTTTGTGTGGTAATTTCTGCTACTTTCAGTCTAATTAACTTTTTTATGCTAATTTCCGCTCGTCATTCTCCTCTTAGCTTTTCTGCTAATTTTAGCTTTTTCAACTAATTCCACATGTTTTAAAAATCTCATTTCAGCTCTTTCTACATTCTTCTTTAAGTTTTTAAGCGTTTAAGCTTCTTTCTGCATTTTCAGTTACTTTTGAGTTTTTATTTTTCTTATTTCAGCCAATTTTTGTTGTTAATTTCCTAAGTTTTGTGTTAATTTCTGCTTATTTAAACCTAATTCAACAAATGCGTTCTTTCCATTTTCTTCTGCTAATTTAAGCTTGTTCTTCCATTTCAGCTACATTTCAGCATGTTTTTTTTTTTTAGCTAATTTCAGCTGATTTTCAAAAAGTTATTCAGCAATAAGCATTCACACTGCATTTTTGCAGGAAATGCAGTTTCTCTATTTTAGATGAATTCACTACTAGGATAGTTCAACAGTTTTTCAGAAATTAGGATTATTACATTGATGACCTAAACATGTCGACACCTTCACATCTTCAGAGTGGTTTGTTCGATTCTGTTGAACCTTTTCTTAATTTCTCCTATTTCAAACCAACAGAGGATGCCAAGAGGTTAGCAATAAAGGAGGAGCAGTATGATCCAGGTTATGAAGATGCTTTTGGTGGAGCATATATGAAGAAAGGACCTGAAGACAGCCAAGCTGAACATCAGCTCAATGGTCATTGTACATTCTCATCTGCTGAAAACAAAGGTAACCTCAAAACAAGGTCAAAGCTAATGTTGTGCATTCACTCCTGTGATTTCCTTTTTATTTTAATTGTCTTGTTTCCACATGATGAACACAGAAATAATAAATATAGAACTCCAGAAATCTTTGATTACAACATCTTAGTTCAACTTTACTAGAATAAATTGTTTTAAATTTATCTCCCATCAGTGAAATAAGACAATTGTCTCATAACTGTTTTAATTCGCTAATTGTTTTCTGTGAAATATGTTTTAAAATGCTTGTAAACCTAGTTTTAAAATCTTATATCCATTCTTCAAATGCACGCATTTTGGAAACAGAAATAAGGAAATACCGTACTTTCCGCCGTAAAAGTCGCATCAGTCCAAATATGTCTAATAACGTGGAAAAAACATAAATATGTCGCTTCGTCGTATACGTCGCGTCTGTTATGCGTCACCGTGCATGTTGTGTCAAAAACAATTATTTGTTTGCTCTAAATTATATCAAAAGTGCGTCTCAGTTGAACTTTTCCTTAATAAATGCACTTTAATGGTCAAATCAGCTGAATTTTGTCTGGGCGGTGCAGAAAAATGCAGCTGACTTGACGTTTGTTCCAGGATTTCCGGAGCGAGATGAAAGTGGCTGGTATGGCAAGCAAAGTGTCTCATTAATAGCCACTTATACCTTTTAATGAGACACTCGGCTTGCCATATTACTCGAGGGCCCTCTAGCGGCTGAAAATGGTAGTGTTCAATATTTTCCAGGTCAGAATGAAAGAAAACGGTCAGATGTCAGTCAAAAATTGGGTTTTAAATATGGGGGGGGGGCATAAAAATACATTGCTTCACTGTATAAGTTGCAGGGTTTGTAAATTTATGCAAAAAACTGACTTATATGGCGAAAATTATAGTAGCTGAAACGACGGAACAATAAAATTGGTATAACCTTGTTGTAAAACTAAAAACACAGTCCCATTTGGGTAAACCCAATACATTTTTATTTAAAAAAACTTTATTGTTTCAAGTCAGTGAATACAAAAACGTTGTCGTCTTCATGATCAGACATTTCTGTTCTAAAAGCCTGGAGAGGTTGTCGGATATGATCACCGCAGTAAAGCGTGGATCACGGTCAAGATCTTAAATCTTGGCTTTTTTTTTTGCCAAACTCCTTAATACAAACTTTTCTCAAGACATATGAAGTTGTACCTGATAAAACTAAAAGTTCATTGCCTCTGCTTGGACGTCCTTGTCTTTCAGAAGGAGCGCAGGAGGCGACAACGTCACAAACGGAGGGCCAGCTCCCCGACGGAGAGTGGATGAACGAGTCCTTTGCAGATCAGATTCCAAACATAAGCGGCGGACCAAAAGGTGGCAGCATGTGAGGGGAAAACCCAGGAACCTCAGCCATCTCAGATCTCCTTTAGATAGGTTTCCTTTTTGTTAGTGTTGTCCCAGCGCAATGTGGACACATTTAGGATGGAAGTTCTGCAGAATCTTCTTTCTTCTCATGAATTTTTTTTTTTTGTTTTAGTGCTTTTTTTAACTTGTATGACTGTCTTCAAAGCACTTATTTTAAATATGTGAAATCAGGGACGTGATGACTGCCTCTCTTTGGAGAAGATCATGCGTTAAAGGCTGTTTTTGTACTGTTCTGTACTGCACCGTGCGGCAGTAAACATCTGAACCTGCTGTTTGAACAGCAGATAAAAAGGCTCTTTTATCAGCTTGACTTATCTGTGTGACCCTGATCTTCTTGTTTGGAGTGAGGATTAAATTATCATTACTCTTTTGCTTTGACCATGGCACTACAAACTAATGAGATACAAACTGGGCACGTGATAAAACCAAGACTCAGAAGGCCTGTCAGAAGTTCCCTCCTGTGGAGCCACCAACTCTTCTAACATGTTACACAACTTAAAATGTCTCCTTGTATTCTTTTTGTTCTGGAGATTTTAGAACTGTTTTGTGCTTATAGAAATGTCACTCTTATGGGATTTTATGAAACACTTGTTAAATAAAATGTCCAGATGATGGTTTTTCTAAAATATCGTTTCATTGCTTTTTAGTATGTACAACACAAAGTTAAAGCTTAAATCTGTTATCGGGGGACACACGGGGTCCATAAAGTGCATCTCAGGGGATGGACTTGCGAACCAAGTGAACCAGAACCCGTTCCAGCTCATCTTTACGTTGCTCCAGAACATAGAGATGTTGGCCCAAGGACAAATATGGGAACTATGGGACCAGTTTACGTGTGTTACTCGACAGATTTCATCTTCATGTCAGTTTTAGCTGCTTTAGAAAATATGCTTATCCTGGATGATGGGTGATGTCATTAGGAAAGTGTTTGTATAACAAGATAAATTTGGTTGATGAACATTTTCAAATATTACTGGATGTAACGTTACTATAAAGTACGCACACAGGAACAAAAGAATTTCATGACAGAAGTTTTTAAACGTCACAGCATCACCTACATGCATGAATGCCTGTGTTGGGTGCGTTGGATCAAAACTTTGAGGATCCTCTGAATAAATTTGTTTTTAATAGGATAAAAATAAACAAACAACTTGTATTTTTTTTTTGACCATTTAAAGTGATTGTACAAAAAAAAAAAAAACAGTAATACATGTAGTATAAAGAGAAATGCAGTACCACTCACTGGAGGCCAGTCTATAGTATCCAGTTGCATCACTTTGAGTTTTGGCTCATAATGGGTTGGAGTGGTGTTTATGTGACTGCAGTCATTTTGGATCCTATAATTATATTTTCTGACTGGATGTGCCTTCTTATATCTGAGTTTTGCTTCCACTGATGCTTGTTGGTTTTTTTTTTTGTCTTCAGTCACTGTACTATATATATCAGGGGTTCCCAACACTGGTCCTTGAGGAACACCATCCTGCATGTTTTAGTTGCTTCTCCGCTCCGACACACCTGATTTTAAATAATGGGTAATTAACAGGCTTCTGCAGAACATGAATTAAATCATTGAATCAGGTGTGTTGGAGCGGAGAAACAACTAAAACATGCAGGATGGCGTTCCTCAAGGACCAGGGTTGGGAACCACTGCTTTATATCATAACCCATATTACCAACACAAACCCAATGACAAATTAATCTTATTGTCCATCATCTGCCTGTTAGCAAAATATTTCATGAACATCTAGACAGATTTTAATGGACCTTGAAGAAAATCAACAGGCGTAGGTGTACCTTTACTATTAATTACCTTTTGGAGCTTGTCCAGTACAAGATGGCTGCCCACAGCCAACTGACCTTAGAAAATACATAAATAATACATGCATAAATAAATTTTAGAATAAATTCTAAAATTCTAGAAATTATTCTAGAATTCTGTCAGTTATACAAATATTGAGCTATGTTCAATTTAATTCAAGAATACTTTATTAATCCCAAAGGGAAATTATTTGTTGTTGTAACTCGTTATCCTCATTTCATTAAGAGATGTTATAGATGCTGATGGCTGTAGACAGGAAGGATCTCTTGTAAAGGTCCATCCCACAGTGGATCCTAAGAGACTGGCTGCAGATGCCGTCTGATCCGTCCACCCAAACTCGGCTGGACTTTCGGTTCCCCCGGGCTGTAGGACCGCCCAAATGCTGGGCAGAACTCCTCCCAGAGCGACGGCCACTCCTCCCAGCAGTCTGCAGAGCTCCTCATCACTGCAGACATCCAACTGTAGGTGCCGAGGGACGATCCTGTCCTTCCACTGTCATGAGCCGTGTTTCCTGCTAGTTCCAGGATCTCAGTGGTCAGGCACTCGAGCACAGCTGGCAGGTAGATGAGAATGCATCCAGATAACATCCTTTCAACTCACTTGAGATTTGGGGCTGTAGTTGAGATATTATTTGAGCTTTTGAGATGTTAATCAGCTGCTGGTTGGAGAAAACTGCCTTGTCGCCATGGTTACGCATCATAACAAATGTCCAAAACTAAAAAAGTTTCAGTAAAAATCCTTCCAGCTGCTCAGCTTCTGATACCAGAGGAAACAATCATCCAAAAAAATGTGATTTACATCCAGAAAAAGAGGAATTAAAGTTTCCAAAAGCAAAATCTCAGAATGAAAGTAACAGAACTGCTCCAACATGCAGCCACCTTGAGCGGCGCAATTCTAGAA
>NC_056507.1:5695774-5733186 GCF_014905685.2 Nematolebias whitei
ATATATATATATATATATATATTGGTGTGATGGAAGCTGAAAGTCATTTCAAACTCATGCTTGGAGAACTGTTACATGACATGTTTAACTTTAAATTCAAACCAACTAGCAATACGCATTTCTCAGAGGAATGCTGTTATTTTTTTTAAGAACATTGCGGGGAAATGATAAATAAACAAGTTAGTTGCAATATAGTAGTAATGCAAAGAAAAATATAGTATTTTATAGTTTAGAAACATGTTTAAATGTACTTTAATAGGTGTTGACAGAAAACGGCACTGGTTGAAATTAAAAGCGTTTCAGTAAATATTATTTAAAGCACCAAAGCTGCACGACATCGTTGATGTTGCTGATTTATATCTCACACTCAGAACCTTTATACTGCCCTGCAGCAGGGAACTTCCAGGACTTCTTGGTGCTATAAACACACATTTTGTCAAATTACATTTCATATATTTAGAGTTGTTTATTCCCAACTAACTTTTTAATGATCGTTTGTCTTTAGAAAGAACTATTTTATTTGCTACGTTGGCACTTTTTGAATTTATAAAATTAAAAGACAAATCTTTGTGGGGAAATATTTATGTATCTGAATATCAGCAATTGGAAAGAGCCATATTTTCACAATGTTTTATCATTTATAATATGTTTAATTCTGTGTTTTTGACTTCACCACATGGAAGTACAGGTAAAACCTTTGCTGCAGTGAAGGAACAGAAGTCCAGATCAACTGTTTGAGTCCAAGAAGAGATTTGGGTTATTGTTGAGTAGTTTAGTGTTTCTGTCTCCTCCAGTGAGGTCACTTTTGTCAGGGAAATGTGCAGCCACAGTGTATTGGAGACTAGATTAAACAAAAGCAGAGTTCAGGATTTTATCACACGGATGTGTTGCAAAGAATTGCTGTGTTGCAGACAAACCTGTTCGTGTCACTGCTTGTGGCTCTTTGTGTGTGCCTGCACAGGTCTGCTGTGACTGTTGACAGTTTGCAGTTCATTCCTCAGCCTGAGAATATTATCATTACAAATATGTCAAATTATATCATGTTAATTAAGAAAAAAAAAAGGTTAAATCATGTCATCTGGACCAGTTTCTTTAAGTGAAAAATGTTTCGTCCCCCATCCAGAGGACTTCCTCAGTCTACGGCCTGCCAACCAGATCTGTCCCATAGGTAGTCTTCACTGCTGTGTTTCAAGCCAACATCCTGTTGGAATCTCAAAAGCAGACTTTTAACACATGCAAAGCACACCTATACAAAACTAGGGATGCACGATATTATCAGCAGGGCATTGTATCGGCCGATATTAGCATTAAAGTTAAATATCAGACATCGGCCATTCCATGAAAATAACTCACAGATATAAAAGATGCTGTTTTTGTATGACAACCCAGTGACAAGGATGCCTGCGGCGCCAGCACAACGAGATGGCGGCAGGCACGTCTACCTGATCTGATCACGACAGAGAGGAAAATTCAAAATGTCAGCCGTGTGGAAGTGTTTTTCCATTGAGGATGTTGGATTCCGAAGATTTTTGGACTACGTTGAGTCTCGCTACATCGTCCCCAATCTGATATTTTTCCGACGTAGCCTTACACGAGTTACAAGCCGTCATTTCAGACGTCATTGAGAAGCTAATAGCCGATAGCACTTGGGTGAGTTTTACCACAGACATTTGGACGTCAAGTGTTAGCCCCGTTAGCATGATTGGTCTCGTGGCACAATGGATAGACAAAAACTTTGAACTTAAAAAGTCTGTCCTTCATGCACAGGAGTGCAGAGGATCCCACCCTGCAGCTATAGGAACCTGGAACAAGCCTCCACACGTGAGACAGCATCGCAGGTGACTAATGCTAATAAATAACATTTAACACTTTTCGTTTAATATAAGTTAAACTGCTATGCATATGACTGTTACTGAATATATGTCACCAGCTCTTACAGCCGTTGCACAAGTTTTCTAAATAAGCCTAAATAAGAGAGCTATGTTCTGACAAAGGAACAAATATATTAAAAATATCAGTATCGGTTATCAGCCAAATAAGTTTTAACATATTGGATATTGGCCAAAAATCCAATATCATGCATCACTATCCAAAACAATCTATCATCATGCACAGCAATCAAATGTTTTAGGCCATATGGCCAACTTGCTAATTACAGAAACAGCCTGAGGGCAACCAAGGTCAAAGTGGCTGAGAAAAACGGTTAGATCATCCAGGTAGATAACGGGTATTTCATTGCTGGATCCTGGATGATTGAGCCTACAAACCTACATTTGAGATTCCAACAGGAAGTTGCCTTGAAACACAGCAGTGAAGGCTACGGGACAGATTTGGTTGGAAGGCCACAGACTGACGAAGTCCTCGGAATGGGGGACGAAACATTTCTCACTTTAAAAAAAAACTGGTCCAGATGACATAATTGAACCTTTTTTATTGTTAGCTACCTGGATGACTGAGCTTACAACACTTTATTTTATTTTTTTATATCTTGTTACTTTTATTTTCCAGGTTCTCTTCCACCTTCTCCCCACTCTTACAGCAGATGTTGTCTGCAGACAGCCTCTGGCCTCATCGGTCAATCTGTCCAATGCCATAATCAACAAAAAGGGGCCCAGAGCTGATTCCTTCTGTAATACCACCCCCACATTGAACCCACACATTTGCACCATTCATCTACATGTATATTCTGATTACTCAAATCCACGTTACCTTTTAAAGAGAAGTAGGCTAACGTTAAAGGGAAGGAGGAGGAGGGTTTGTAGCATAACTGGAAGGATGTTAGTGAACGAAGACCACCAGCTGCCAGCATCATAACTACTCCTGCATACCCCACACAGCACTAACACAGAAACACAATCAGAAGACTAACGTTATTGTCCGTATCATAAAACCTGTGCGATACTTTGAATTAGAAAATATAAAAAGCTACAGATCATATTCCTGACGAAGGCCAAGCTTTTACCTTTCTTTATACCCATTGGGAGGTTTCCCGTGATTCTTTGGTCCAGCCACTGATGTTCTTGAGGTTTTCCTCCAATATTCAACAGCGTATTTGTCCGCTTCCAATTTTCTGTTTCAGCCAAGTCTTTTTCAGGCTCACAACAAGGAAACTTGTGGCTCAGCACTACATGGCAAGGATTACACTCGGCAGCAAGCAGATCTAAATTAATAAACACTCGACTGATGATACGTTTATGCTGATACTGCAGAGGAGTAAAGTAAATTATTTAATGGATTAATAGTAAGAAGACTTTGCAGTGAGAAAGACAGAGATGGGAATGCTCACCTCTTTCTTTCAGGAAGTGAAGAGCATCCATGTAACCGTTGTGGCAGATTTCAGCCAGCGTCTTTCCAAAACAAGAATAGAATAGAAAGACGCAAAAAAAAAAAAACAGCGTTTTGATTTTTAACAATTTATCACAAAATAAATGCCCAGCAGAACATCTCAGGGATGAGACAGATCCAAGTGGTGAAATCTGTTTGACCTCAAAACAAGCTTATTGGTAAGGAAGAACTAAACCATCTTTTCAAAACTCATCATACCTGGACTGGGCCATATCTCTTTAATAACAACACTACCATTAACGGCATTGAACTCTGAATAGATACGCACATGACATTTTTTTAAACTACTACTGAGGACATCTCAGAAAGCCATCCATCCATCATCTTCCACTTGTTCTGAAGTCAGGTCTCGGAGGCAGCAGCTTGAGCAGGGAGGTCAAGACATCTCTTTCCACAGTCACCTCTTCCAGCTCTTCTGTGGGAACCCCAAGGCGTTCCCAGACCAACTGAGAGACATAGCCTCTCCAGCGTGTCCTAGGTCTTCCCTGGGGTCTCTTCCCAGTTGGACATGACTGAAGCACCTCCCTAGGGAGGCGTTCAGGGGATATCCTTACCAGATTCCCAAACCACCTCAACTGGCTCCTCTCGATGAGGAGGAGCGGTTCTACTCTGAGTATCTCCCGGATAACTGAACTTCTCACCCTATCTCTAAGGGAGAGTTCAGCTACCCTGCAAAGGAAAATCATTTCAACTGCCTGTATCCGCAATCTCATTCTTTCATTCATTCAACCTTTATTTATACAGGCTGGTCTCATTGAGCCACAAGGACTCATTTACAAGAGGGACTTGTAGTGTTGGTCACTACCCAGAGCTCATGACCATAGGTGAGGGTAGGAACGTAGACTGAGCAGTAAACAGAGAGCTTTGTTTTACAGCTCAGCTCTCTTCACCGCAACGGACTGGTACAGAGTCAGCAATACTGCAGACGCTGCACCAATCCATCTGCCAATTTCACGCTCCATTCTTCCCTCACTCGTGAACAAAACCCCGAGATACTTGAACTCCTCCACTTGAAGCAGAACCTCACCCTCGATCTGAAAAGAGCAAACCACCCTTTTCCAGTTCAGGACCATGGCCTCAGATTTGGAGGTGCTGATTCTCATCCCAGCTGCTTCACACTCGGCAACAAACAGCTCCAGTGAGAGCTGAAGATCACAGCACGATGACACCAACAGGACCACATCATCTGCAAAGAGCAAAGACAGAATCCTGAGGCCACCGAACCGGACTCCCTGCACCCCCTTGCTGTACCGAGAAATTCTGTCCATAAAAGTTATGAACAGAATCTGTGACAATGGGCAGCCCTGGCAGAGTCTAACTCCCACCCTGAAGGGGTCTAACTTATTACCAGCAATGCTTGTATAGGGGCCGAACAGCCCATAACAACGGACCTCCAATCCCATACTCGCAGAGCACTCCCCACAGTGTACCCTGAGGAACACAGTCGAATGTCTTCTTCAAGTCCACAAAGCTCATGTAGACTGTATGGGCAAACTCCCATGACCCCTTGAGGACGCTAGTGATGGTAAAGAGCTGGTGCAGTGTTCCACAGCCAGGATGGAACCCACATTGTTCCTCCTGAATCTGAGGTTAGACCAATGATTGGACTCACTTCTCCAGTACCCCTGAATAGACTTTACCAGGCAGGCGAAGGAGAGTGATGTCCCTGTAATTGGAGCACACCCTCCGGTCCCCCTTTCTGAAGAGGGGAACCATCTTCCCAGTCTGCCAATCCAGTGGCACTGCCCCCGATGTCCATGCGATGTTGCAAAGGCATGCCATCCAAGACAACCCTACAACATCCAGAGCCTTTAGGAAATCAGGGCGAATCTCATCCACCCCCGGGGCCCTGCCATTTCAGAGCTTTTTAACTACCTCAACGACCTCAGCCACGGTTATGGACAGACCAACCCCAAAGTCTCCCGACTCCGCTTCTTCCATGGAAGACGTGCCAGTGGGATTGAGAAGGTTCGAGAAGTATTCTTTTCACCTCCCGATGTAAGAACGTCTCAGAAAGTCTATCAGTAATTCTGAGTCCTATAAATAATAGCAGGTATTTCTAAAAATAATCATTAAACTCTACCAAGTTTTAACCCAAGACCTCTGGACAGGGACTCACCTCCAGTCTGGGAGGTAGGAAAGCTGTACAGACACGATGGACGTTTCCAGTGTTGGCCTGAATGCTTACGTTGCCATAGTGGGCTTCAAAAAAGTTGAACGTTCCCTCTGTGGGGCAGATGTCGCTCTCGCCTGAGAACGGGGCCAGAGTGATGGTGTTCCTGTGCTCAAACAGAGGCATGTTGTTGCTCAGGGCTCCGTCCATGTAGCGCTGAAAGGAAACCAGAATAAACGAATGAATTTAGGTTCAATAATGATAAAATTCTAGGGTTTAACTGGTTTTATGATACCATTCCACGGTATGAAGGTGGGCTGAAACCACAGTAGACTGGGAAAAAGCAGCTGCAAACAAGAACCTGCAAAACAAACGCCAGTTTCATTGATGGGAGCTTTGGATGCTTTGTTGAATTCTCATCAGAGGTGAGGTCAGCAGCCTGTTTGACCTGAATGAGCTCCTCTCTGGAAGCAAACTCTGACACCAAAATGTTTTTTCCATCAGAGAGTTGGGTGAGGGACACACAGAGCCTTCCTGTGGCCTGAAGGTGGGCATCTTCAGGGAGCATCTCCAGCAGGGAGCGCTGCACCACCCTCAGCAGACTGAAGGTGGGGTGGAAAACTCCCAGAGTGTGTTTCCTAGCTTCTTTAGCGGTGATCATAATCATAAAACAGAGCTTTTCTGAAAGGGAAATAACATATCAGTGTAAATTACAGCTGCATGACATTTTCTCCTAATCGTATTATAACAAAACTATGAAACTTGGTAAACATTTCCTTTGTATGCTGTGACGATAGTGTTGACAGATGTTTTGCTCTCATTTGTATTTGTTGTTTTTGAGTATGATGTGAACTATGGAGTTTGCTCTCGCTGTTACATGAACGTAGTGTGTCGGTGAACTTGTAATGTTTGATGTTTACGGAAAGTATGAATCAGAGCACCCGTTTGCAGATAAGAGATAATATCCATGACATTTGTGAATGACCAAGGTCCAGTAAGAAGCAGAATTAATGTTTATTTACAAAAGTAAGGAGCAGTTTGTTATAAATCCAGAGCAGAGGCTGGTTAAATTTAATTTGACTAAAATGTGTACTGGGGGAACAATGTGCAACATTAATATGCAATATATAATAAAATGGCTCACCAATGGGAATCCCTACAGCCATAGCTGCTGCCACGAGACACCCAGAAGAAGCTCCACCGAATGTAGAAGCACCTTGAACCAGCCGTGGGACCCGCTCCAGGATACAACTCAGAGCTCCAACGTAATAGATGCTCCTAAACCCACATCCTGCAAAAGACATGTGCCACTCCTCGGCCCAGTTAAACATCCTGTGAGAGGTTTCCACTGACCATGCAACAAATCAGAATAACATCTATATCATCTCTCCAAAGATTGCCCACAGTCCAGCTGTTGTTCTGGATTCTTTTCAGTATTGGTTAAACATGACTTGTCACTAGAACATTGGGGGGGGGGGGGGGGGGGGGTGGGCTGGACTAGAGCTTGGATTGTGTAACTTTTGCAGTACACTATAGTGCAATTAAAGCAGCTGATTGACATTTGACTTTACACTGTGTACTGTAGGAGGGAGAGGAAAAGCTTAGCAGACGCTGAGCATTTTGATTGGCTCATGCCGTAGACCATTACGAAACACTTCATGTGGAAAATAGAAAGTTTTACACATTTGATACTCTTGGAAACTTGCGAGAGTCTCAGGCCTGGTTTGCAAAGAGGTCTGTGATCTCAAAGGAATTTGCCTGGTTAAATAAAGGATAATAAAATGCCTTTTTTTAAAAAAAAAAAGATGATTCAATTTATACCAAATGGTTTAAATTTCAGTTTGGAGTAATTTTATTATTTTATTTTCTTGTTGTCTTTTTATTGTGCTCTGTACATTTTGTAATCATGAATAATATAACTTTAATAAAAAAATTAACAATCATGTAATTCAAAATTCCCTTTGTTGCAAACAAAGCCTCGTAACTTTACAAGAACTACATAACTCCCAGTCTGTTTTTCTGTTCCTTTGATTCTAAGACACTTGGACTTTATAGAATAGAGTTGGATAAACATAACTTTAACGATGCAAATATCTGTTTTAACCACTTGGAGGCGGAAGAGTAAGTACCGTATTTTTCGCCCTATAAGTCACGTTTTTTTGCATAATTACATGCCCTGCAACTTACACACCGAAGCAACTTATTTATGTTCCCCCCCCATATTTATAAACTAATTTTTGGCTGAGATATTACTGTTTTCATCCATTCTGACACTGAAAATATTGAACACTACCATTTTCAGCTGCTAAATGGCACTCGAGTGTATGGCATGTAATAGATAAAAGTGGTTATTAATGACACGATTGGCTTGCCATACCCTGCCACCTTCATCCAGCTCGCCGGAGAAAACGTCAAATCAGCTTAATTTTTCTGCGCCGTCCCGGCGAAATGCAGCTAATTTGACCATGGAAGTGCATTAATTAAGTAAAAGTTCAACTGAGACACACCTTTGCTATAATTTTGAGCAAACAAATAATTGTTTTAGGTGCTTATCTTGTTAAAGTCCTTCCGTGCACGCTCCCACTGCCGTAGATGAAACTTTGCATAAACTAGTAAATAATAACCCCACACACATTAGATTTTATATGGCTAACCTGGTATTTTAGTAGTTTTTAAGCAATCGCAGTTTGTTATTTTATTCTTGGAAATTTTTAACCACAGTAAAATCAACTGAATTTGATATCACAAACTAAATTTTGAGAGGTCTAAATAAAAACATAAAAATATGCACCATTGCTAATGAACCCTTCATGAACTAATATTAAACTTTAACTCTTTTGCACGGCATCGATTTTTTAAAGTTTGTCGTCATTTTTCCAACCAAACAATGTCCATGTAGCTACGCAAATATATGACGAATAACCCATGTTTACGCTGATGGTGATAAATATGGATCAGTTTGCCTGATCAGCATGTCTAGTTTATTTAATTTCCAGCAGACTGATACATTCAGCAGACTCAGAACCACTGACAAATATAACAACTAGAAAATAAAAGTTTGGTCCAGAGGGAGCTTTCTTGAAGATCTTAAATGGTTGGAGACAACATTGTGCTAATTATACTCACACAACTTACAGCTAAGCACACGTTTTAAATTTAAACTCTGATTTGTACAAAAGCTGCTAAAACATCTGTGTCAGAATTGTTTTTTAATTGTCAATGATTTCTCCATCAACCCTTCTTGTGTAAAGTGTTAGTGTTGCAAACTTAGACCACGTTATCACAAATAAACCATCTCAGTCAGCTGTGCCTCCTCGCTCTTCTGCAGAAATAAAGAATTTCTTTCACGATAATGCTTTAACTGCATTCTTTTTCAATACATGCATATGTTTGAATGTTAAAAAAAGTAATATATATATATATATACAAAAAACAAAAGAACTGGACATTTATTCTGAAGTTGAAGATATTTCGCTTCCCATCCAGGAGGCTTTATCAATACATAATGAAGCCTCCTGGATATGAAGCAAAACATGTTCAGCGTCAGAATAAAATACGTTTTGTTTTTAACTGATTTTGGATTCATCATAACCTGGATGACTGAGAATCTTCACCAGCGTTTGAATATTTTAGTTGTTTATGTCATTGTTGAGCTGTTGTTTTTTTAACTACTGTTTTTCATGTGCATGTGTTTTACGTGTTTTGTGTTGGAATAGCTACGTAGAATATATTTTATATAAATAAAGTTGGATATGTTTTAATGAATTTACTAACACTTTCTACAACCTGGGTTAACAAAACTGCATCTTGACGGAACAACTTGCTTCTTACAATGACCTTAAATAGAAATCAGTTTCAGAAATCCATCATTGTTTTCTAGAAACCCTGTTCCCTTATCAATAAAGATCCATCCTGGCTGATTTGTTGGTTCAATGGAAATCCACAGTAAACAAAAACAGAACAGAAATACAGTATATTGACAGTCTTGTACTTTCACCCAACACACTTCTGCTCATATTAGAGATGGGATGCTTGACTCTTTGAAGGTGGATCATTCAATTTTAAATGGTTAGTGATGTCACATACAGCCTACGTCATCGTGCACCACATGACTTATCAAGTTCGCAAACCCCCGTCCCCTGAGAACTTGTTACCTGAATACAATTGCTGTGCTCTTCTCTTTTGCCTGTTCATCATCACAGTGGAGAAACAAGTGTGTGAATGTGCAACGTTGGCAGCTATACCCAAATATAAGGACTGAGGAGAAGAGATGCAAAGACTCAGAAGGAGTTAACAGGGTTAATGCACAAGTGATAAATCAGGTAGCAAGTCAGGGAGGAGGCTGGAACTGATGGAGGTCGGGGTCAGACGTGCTGAGAGCTGATCCAAATGGTGAAGGAGGTGTACGTCTGAGCAGTGGCATTAGGCAAGTAAAGGCGTGGAGGCAGCTGAGGATGCAAAGAGGAGCTCAAGGTCCGAGGATTCAAGAAACAGGAGGACATCAAGGGTTAATCACTAGAGGCATGGCGAGAATACAAAGTCATTACTATTTGGTTTAAGACATGAGTAAAAGGCTAGAACAAGACTACAGTTGGCAGGTAATGCTCCAGCACTGGCTGAATGTCTTATGCATCCCTTTATGCTCCTCATGCACATCAAGTCAATGATCCACAGGTGTTGCTGATTAGAGTCTGGCCGTGGGTGCAGGAGCTGGCAGAGCAGAACTCCCACATGTGTGTCTGTCTGAGGCAAAGGTCATGAGGAAGATTAGTTAAAAAGGAGCAGATCTCAATTGTCTGCACGTTCCCAATGCTCACGTTAAGCTGCACATGTAAAACGCATCTTTCACTATGTCACGTGTCGGTCGCAGGGGAAAGCAGGTAAATCAACTTGTGTCATCTCATCAGTCCAACAGTCATGAACCTTTTGACAGAAACTAATGCACACATGTAAAGTCAGGCACCATACACCCAAATGCATTCATTGAGATTATTGTGATTTAAAAAAAAATATTGATAAAAGTAAAGGCAACGATGAAACGTACTTAAGGATAATTTCTTGTTGGATAAAATGGCAATGGTCAGTGAAAGTAATAAATGTACACAAATGACAAAAGTTGATTAGATAAAGAACCAGAGGCAGGAATATATCTTAAACACAGTGCATCGCAAAATGCTGACTTTGAACATGTCCATTGACAGAGAGCGTTTCTTTATATTCAAGTTTCGTTATTGTCATTCGCATCACGTGGTACATGAGGTGGAACGAAATTACGTACACAGTGTCCCAGTTACATCCAACAATAGCAAAAATATAAAGTGTAAAAAGAAACATTAATAAGGATCTAAGATATAAACTAAGAAATACGCTAAACACTAATAGTGCAAAACAATACGCCAAACGACAGCAGCACGAACATGAGTCTGTGTGAGCAGATGAGTGCGAATGAACACAGCCGCATGAAACAAATCAGCAGCATGAGATCAGCAGCATGGATAATCAGCAGCACATATCACCAATCAAAGTGACGTGATTTTTTTTCACAGTGATGACCCTGATTAGGGATTTATGAGTCTAACATATTCAGGGTATAAGCTGTTCCTCATTCTAGTGATTCTGCACTTAATTCGCTGCAATTTTCTACCTGAAGGGGCAAAAAGTGTGTGTGCTGGGTGAGTGGGGTCCTTCATGATGCAGGCGGCCCTCTTCCTGCATCTGGCGGTGTAGATGTCTGTGATGGTGTGGAGGCTGACTCCAACAGTCTTCTGTGCAGCCTTCACCACTCTCTGCAAAGCTTTTCTTTCATATTCAGTGTTGTCTCAGATGCTGTAATGATTGTAATAAAAATAATAATAATAAAAGAGAAACTGTATTTGGTTTTATGTGATGTATTTTACCACCACAGTTGTGATGCTGGTTTCCCTCCTGCTGCTCACACAGTTCTGTCTCTGAACGTTCCTCCCAAAATTACATCACTTATTATGGCTTCTCTCTGAGCTACACAGGCTTAATGATACAAGTACATTTACCTAATCTACTAATAAATTACAATGAAGGCACACAAGTGAAGCTTCAGCAACAACAGAGGAGCAGAACCATTAACGTGTCTGACTGAAGCCACTTTATCTTGGAAGAAATTGAGCAAGTTCTCAGATAGTTGCTGTATCGTCTGGTAGAACACAAGCGACAGGACTAACACCAGAGTTAATTGTGTTAAATTATACTCAAGGCTGAAATTAAGAGCCATTAAGAGGCAGTTTGCCTCTTTAACAGATCTCTGGTACTTACCAAGACAGTCTCAGAAGTTTTGAGATGGAGGTAGTTTTTCTTTCTTCCACTGTTAGTCTGCTTTACTGCTTTTTTGCCTGAGAAGGTGTGGCAACATTGAACCACGGATCTGCTCTCGGTTTGGTGGATCTAAGCTGAAAAGGCGTAATGGAGTCCAGAGTTTCAGAGCAAATGGTTTGGAAAAAGGTAAGGAAATCATCTGGACAAAGTTAGTTGGAAACATAAAGCTGTGAATTCATTTTTAAAGGCCTAGGATTTCTGCACTGAATGTGTATCAGCTGCTGCTTTTCATGAAGAAATCTATTAATTTACAACATCAATTCAGAAAAAGTTGGGACGTTGTGTAAAATGTAAATAAAACAGAATGCACTGGTTGTAAATCTCATATGCCCAGATTTTCTTAGCAATGGAAAAATAGTAAATATATGTTTAAACTAACATCCAATGTTCAAACTAGGAAATAGTACAATTGTTTTTATATTATAGCAGCAACACGGTTAAAAATCGGGGACAGGGCCACCAAAAGTCTGTATAAGTAAATGGTACAGATAAGAAATAGCAAAAAGAGATTTTACAACTACGCAGGTTGATTGTAAACATTTCAATAAAAGGACTGGGTATAAAAATAATATTTTTACAGAGTCTGAATCGCTCAGAAGTAAAAGTCAGAGGTCCATTTATTTACAATAAATTGCATCTACAAATAGTTGAACAACTCCACGGGCTCAGCGACACTCCCATCAGTTATTATCTGTAAACATAGTTCGCCATGCTATCCACAAATGCTGGTTTTATCATGCGAGGTGTGATCACCATCCAGAAATGCCTCCATCTTCTCTGAGCCAAAGCTCATGTAAAGTGTAAAACTGTTCTGTGATCAGAAATAGTAAACTTATTATTTTGAATTTGGTTTTTAAACTGCAGATGCCACATCTTCTGTGCTGAAGAGGAAAGGCCTGTTGTAAGCACTCTGTTCAAAAGCCTGCCTTTCTGATGGTATAGGGGTGCATTAGTGCCTATGGCATGGGCAGCTAACACATCTGAAAAGGCACAAACAATAAATACAGGTTTTAGGACATGTTTCCATTCAGGTTACGCATTTTTCAGAGAAAACCTTGAATGGGAATGAACTTGTTGAAGTCAACTGACCTTCAGCAATTCAATGCTAAACCACAAACCACGTCCATTTTCATCCAACGTGGGCCTGAAGTAGAAGAGTAGGTGCTGAGCTGACCTGCAGTCCAGACTTATCACCAACTGAAAACATTTAATGCATCATAAAAAAAACAATTCCAGGAAATACCAGGCCTGTTTAAACAAGTAAAATCCTACATCAGACAAGAATGGAACAACATTCTCCTCTAAAACCTCTGCAGCTGGTCTCCTCAGTGCATAAATGTTTACAGGCTGTTGGTAAAAGAAGTGGGGATGCTTGAAAGAGACAAGCATAACCCTGTCCAAATCTTTTGGAGATGCATTGCTGCCATAAAATGTAATTACATTCTTTTTTAAGGAAAGTGTAGAAATGAAGTAAAACCAAATGCATTCTGTTTTTATTTACATTTTACACAACACTCCGATTTTTTAAATTAAGGTGGCAAATCTTTGTGAACTGATAAAAAAAACAAAAAAACCAGTTCACAACTTTTCTCTAATCTCTAAATTATTAACTCAACTATTTCACCCAGTAATTAGATCATCTGTCGTCATCACAACAGTCTTAGGATCCTCCCCTGTTGTATCAGCATCCAAAGGTGAAAGGTCAACAGTGAGATTGAGCAAGTCTGTGTGGATCAGAAGCTCTTTTCTGATTGGCTGGAAACGGTCACGTGGTTCCCAACTCGCTGTCTGTAAATAGTTGCATGTTTCTTTTAAACATCTGTATTCAGCATTGCCTGAACACACACCAGCTGTTTAAAGATGAGCATCCCAGTGGTGGATTTTAGCACCTATTCTCTGAGAGAGAGAGATGTTCCAGAGGAACAGCTGCAGAAACTGGCCGAGGAGCTGAAGAAGGCCTTCGTAGAAATTGGATTTGTTCTGCTCACGAACACTGGGATCACCCAAGAGGAGGTAAAGCCACATCACAAAACTTATCTACGCTTGTTCAATGCGCATATTCATTATTGCACGTCCCAAAAAGGCGGGCGATACTGTTTTTGTCTCTGTGTGTGTCATTAGTTTGTTTGTTAGCAAAATATCTCATGAACAACAGGACTGATTTTAATGAAACTCCCAGAAGCTGATCATTGGGTATACATCTAGAAGTGATAAACTTTTAGAGCAAGCCCAATTTAAGACGGCCGCCTCAACCAACCTAACTCAAAAACACAAAAACATCTGTAACTCAGTCATTTGAGCCGATAGAGAATTAGAATTTGGTGTTGCAGTAGCTGACACAGACACCAAAAACATATAAGTGCTATCAGATAGCACACGGTTTATGTTTAAACATTTTCCATTAACTATTTGGGAGTCCACTTGATTCGTTAGCTTAATATCTCATGGAGCACTGGACTGATTTTAATTAAACTTTCAGGAAATCATGGTGCCACGGTGGCTCAGTTAGTAGAGCTGCTGCCTCTGCGAGCAGGTTGCCTGTTCAAATCTCGGTCGGGGGGCCTTTCTGGGTGGAGTTTGCATGTTGTTGCATGAAGCAGGCTACACCCCAGGAAGGCAGCAGGCCTGGACAAGACATGCCCCAGGATGCTCAAGGCATGTGCTGACCAACTGGGGGAGCATCTCCAACATGTCTTCAACCTGAGCCTGCATCTCGGGAGGGTCCCTGTCACATGGAAGACATCCAGCCACATTCCAGTTCCTAAGAAGGCACACCCAAGGAGCTGATTGACTACAGGCCAGTCACCTTGACATCTCGGTATTAAGACACTGGAGCAACTGCTGTTGAAACTCCTTAGACCTGAGGTTCTCCACGCTGAGGACCCTCAACAGTTCGCATACAGGGAGAAGGTGGGAGTGATGCCATTCTCTACCTTACGCTCACCTAGACAAAGGAAACGGTGCTCTGAGGGTCATGTTCTTTGACTTCTCCAGTGCCTTCAACACTATCCAGCCCCTGCTACTGAGAGACAAGCTTGAGGAGATGGAGATGGACACAGATCTGGTCTCCTGGATTACACACTATCTCACTGAGAGACCAGAACACGACAGGATCAGGGACCTCCGGCACAATGATTAGCAGCACAGGAGCACAGCAGTGCTTTGTTCACCCTGCACACATCTGACTTCAATTATAACTCGGAGTTGTGTACTCAGCGTCCCAGTTACACCCAAAAATAGCAAAAATATAAAGTATCAATGTAATAGCAATGTACATATGCATATATATACAGTATATATATGCATGTATATGTGTATGTATGCATACATATATATGTTCTAGAATTGTGCCGCTCATGGAGTAGCTCTGTTACATTCATTCTGATTTATTGCTTTTGAAAACTTTAATTCCTCCTTTTTCTGGATGTAAATCACTTTCTTACGAGGATTATTTCCTCTGGTATCGGATGCTGTGCAGCTGAAAGGATTTTTACTGAAACCTTTTTACTTTTGGACATTTGTTATGATGCGTACCCATGGCAACAAGGTGTTTCTGTTTTTTTTAACAACAAGGAGCAGCTGATTAACATCTCAAAAGCTCAAATATCTCAACTACAGCCCCAAATCACAAATGAGTTGAAAAGGAGGCGCCATGGATGAATTTCCGTCAACCTGGCAGTGGTGGTCAAGTACCTGACCACCGAGATCCTGGAGCTGGTGAGAAACTCGGCTCATGAGGAGCTCTGCAGACTGCTACGAGGAGTGCCCATCACTCAGGGAGGAATTCTGCCTGGCATTTGGGCAATCCTGCTGCCCAGGAGGACCGAGAGGCCCGCTGGATCTGACAGCAAGCTGGATCTGGGTGGACGGATCGGTATCTGTGGCCAGATCCTTGGGCTTCTCTACTGGAGATCCTTCCTGCCCACAGCTATCAGCATCTATAACAACTCTTGAATGAAACCAGGATGTTGAGCTACGACAACACTTAATTTCCTTCTGGGATTAATAAAGATTTTTTTGAATATATAGGTTAATAATGAATGTAGTACTCTACCACCTTGTGCATGTGTATAGTCATGTTCCAAATTTGTGTATTCTGCTTTGTTTTTGATTATTTCCTATGTGTTTTTTGTTCTCTATAATTAGAACATACTGGATGCCTTGAATTTCCCCCGGGATTCATAAAGTATCTATCTGATTAATAAAGTATCTATCTGATTAATAAAGTATCTCTCTATCTAGCTGTCTGTCTGGCCATCTATCTATCTAGGTGAGAGTGAGAGAGTGAATGGTTGTTTGTCTCATTTGTCTCTATGTGTCCTTGTGATGGACACACAGAGGGTGTCCCCCACCTCTTGCACAGTGACTGCTGGATATGGTTACCAGTGACCCCGTGACCCTGAAAGGAAGAAGCAGGTAAAAGATAACTGATGGATGGATGGCTTTTGTTGAATGTATGCGAATGTTTCTGTTCAGTGCCCTGAGACGACTTCTCTTGTGACTTGGCGCTATATTAAAAAATTGAATTGAATTAAGTGTTTTGCAGTTAACCTTGTTGGTATTTTTCCAAAACCACTGAACAGATTTTAATGAATCTATCAGAAATAATTACAGGATGTACATTTACAGCTGGTTACTTTTTGGAGTCAATGCAATTCAAAATGGCTGCCACAACAATGGACATTAGCCAAACCAACACTGACTACAACTCATTGGGCTTTATAGATCCTTTGCTAAAAGTTGATGTCGTCAAAGCTGAGATTATTTATAACACATACTCTGAGCAATACGTGTCCTGTTATCAGTTGATATTGCACAATATATAACATGTACTCATTACAGCTGTGTTGCTTTTAACACGAGATAGTTTTAGTTTAAAACTGTAAGAAATGCTAGACTTTAATTCACATTGTCTTCATATTGTGTTTAAATAGGTGGACCAAGTCATGGACATATCCTTGAAATTTCTGCTGCAGCCTAACGAACTGAAAAAACCCTTCATCAGACAAAGCTTCCCAAACAATCTGAACCACGGCTGGGTGCCCATGGAGACAGAGAAGTAAAAAAACTCAGAAAACAAGAAGTATCAGGTGTTTTCCACACAGTTCAGTTTTTAATTCAGATTATGTTTTTCAGGCTGAGTCCAAAACGACCTGCAGACCTAAAGGAGGCGTTCAACACTGCTTCATTTCACCCTGACATTGTAATAATTCACTTTAAATTATGTGCATTACATTCAAATGTATTTGGATGCATGTGACAGTGTTTAAGAAGCATGCTGTTGCCTTTTTTTTTTTACTTAAATTTTAGAAAACGTCATGCTTTCATCATAAATATATCAGTCAATTTGATCTTATCTTTGTTCTGCAGAAATGGCCTTCATCAGATGCTGTCAAAGGTTTCAAAGAGATCCACACGTCTTTCTTCCAGCGCTGTAAAGAGCTGAGTCTGCGGATCCTGAGGGTGATGGCCCTCAGTCTGGGTCTGGATCCAGATGTTTTCCTGCGTGCACATCTTCTCATAGGCAGTATGATTACAGCAATGTTGAGTTTTCTTGTGCAGGGGTGGGCAAAACATTTTCTAAACGGTCATTTTGAAATTGTTTAAAAGTGGTGACTGTTAAATATTTATTTAGAGTCACACAAATTCTGGTCCCGATTTTGCCCAGTGGTGCAGTCATATCTACGAAAAAAAAATAAAAAAAATCCAGTTTTGGTGTTTTAGAACTATACATAATAATATCAGAAATGTTTGAGACAAATTCCAGACACAAATTGCAGTGACAAAAGAGGGAGGTCCCGGGACTCCCTCGAGTAAATTGTCAACCTTTGCAAACATTTTGAGCCATTTTGAAACCTCCATTGCAAACGCTGTTTATTATTTGTCACCAACAGACGCAGCCCAGTGAGATGTTATTCAACCTTTATTTAGACAGGTTGCTGTTAGCTGATGTTAGAGAGATGTTAGCTTAAAGCAGCAGTCATAAAGAGACAGAACTGGAACCCTGAAGTTGAAGCCACGAAGAAAGAGTGCCCTCAATGGCTGCAAGACGACTTATAAGTCCAGACCATTTCTGTAACTGAATGGGACACTTCCTGACAAATAATAAGAATACACCTCAGATAAAATGCTGGGTGTTGACTTTTATTTACTCATGAAGCTCTTACCTTACTGCATTTTTAAATAATGTAACGTCTTATGTGTTGTCATCATTGTATGTTCCCATACAATGGCAAAATTGGCTCTCAGCATTTAATCCTTCCACCCGCAGGTGGTGCAGTGGGCGGCTATTGGGGGCGCCCGGGGAGCAGCTGGGGATAGGGTGTCCTGCTCAGAGACACCACGAGATGTGCGATGACTGGGGATTGAGCCTGGGACTTTCGGGACCTGAGTCAGTTTCCTTGCCTCTACCCCATCTCGGCCCCCATATTCAGTTTCAGTTTGTTATCTAAGGCTTAAAAAAGTGTCATCACACTAATTGACAGTGTGACACCCTGTTAGTGAGAGTGCAGGCAGTACTTCTGTATCAGTGGTACAGCCCTACAACACTGGCAGCGCACAAATCATGGACAGTTTGGCTTCAGTTTTGGACAGTTGAAGTTAACGAGATGCTTCATCCATCTTCATTTATGTCAATGGTTGGGACTCTACTGGGTTCACGACCACTAATTTGGGCATCCTGAGATGATTTCCAGAATTCTTTTAAGTGATCGCCAATAAAAGAAGAATCAAGAGGGCACAACTCAACCTTATAAGACTGCTAATAAAACGCTTCTATTCCTACAAAATATCTCAGGTGTTAGGATAAATAAACAGCTGAACGTTTGATGAGAGGGTGTTTTGTTATGAAATTGTTTAATTGTGACAGTAGCAATGTCTCCATGCTCCAACACACCCGATTCAGTGATTTAATTACTTCCTCATTCAAATTCATTCAAATCTGGGGTTTTAAAGCATGGAAACAACTAAAACGTGCAGGATGGTGTTCCTCAAGGACCACAGTTTGGAACCACTGATTTAGAGTAACGTCAACGAAGCTTCCTGTCAGACTGATTGTGCATGAGCAGAGTGGACCTCACATGGTGATAGAGCTGCGGTGTCTCCTGTAGCTGATGAAAATGCCACAACAATGCGGTCCCTGTACTACCCCCCAGTCAAGACGGCAAAGGAAAACCAGCTGCGATGTGCAGAGCATTCAGACTATGGCAGCATCACTCTGGTGTTCCAGGGCTCTGATGGACTAGAGGTAAACCATTAATCTACTTTTCTAAATATGAGACTGCATCTTCAGCCATAAGACCCCCCAACCTGATGCTGATCTCCCTTCAGGTTTGTACACGCACAGGTGACTACATCTCCGCACCCAACGTCCCCGGAGCCGTCCTGATCAACATCGCTGACCTGATGCAACGCTGGACTGCTGATCAGTTTATCTCTGTGGTGAGGATTGATTTCTCACATTTATTTTTCTTCTCATGTTGGTAAGCATGTGCAACATTAGGTTAACCATTGTGAGAGTATATTAATTTCTTCCATTACCTATTATGTGGTGCAATCACATTACGGTCCACAACTTTTGCAGCCACGTTTTTCCATATCATCACACTCCCACCTTTGTGCTTCACTGTCAGGACTGAGCAGTTAAGCTTATTAGACTTTAAGAAAACATGCTCACAGACATCGTAGCATCTATGCATTGATACATAAGTCATCAATGTAGCTCGTCTTTAACTTCAGCATGTGAAAAACATTATTTAAAGCTTCTAATGTCGACCTGTTCCACAGAGTCACAGGGTTTTGCTGCCCACCGCTGGATTTCACAGCACTCGACAGTCTGTGGCTTTCTTCGTCCATCCAGACAACGAAGCCCTGATCACCAGCTGCGATGGATCAAACAAGTACCCGCCCATTAAAGCAGGCGACTACGTCACTCAAAAATTCAACGAGTCATATAAGCAAAATTAAGCCTAAAAAGTCTGACATTTTTTCCAGTGCATGATAAAAACATGTGATCATAGGTGTGACCGATACTTTACAGGTCACTCCGGATTCACAGTAGATTTGTATTGTATAAACTAAAAGCAGTTTTTATTTTTCATGACTATTTCAATATGATTATAGCTTAAAAATATGAGCTAGGGAGGTGCTTCGGGCATGTCCGACTGGGAGGAGAACCAGGGGAAGACCCAGGACACGCTGGAGAGATTCTGTCTCTCGATTGGCCTGGGAACACCTTAGGGTCCTCCCAGAAGAGCTGGAAGAGGTGGCTGTGGAAAGAGATGTCTGGACCTCCCTGCTCAAGCTGCTGCCCCTGCGACCCGGAAGACGATGCATGGATGAATATGAGCTAATGATGCAAATGTTACACTTGCAAGTTCATTCATTTTATTAGCAACATTTGAATCATGTACATGGTTATGGACTAATTGTAAAAATGTTGAGCTGCTTCTGAATGGTACAAAAAAGATCTACAACCTGCTGCTGCTTCGGTTAAAAAGTTGCTTTTGCGAAAGACCTACAGCAATAAAATATAATTAAATAAACTCCTTTAAGAAAAAAACATGTATGACTTTCTGCATTTTTCTTATGGGACTATAATAAAAACTATATTCTGTTGTTTGCTTTCCAGTTAATTTAAAGAATAAATAAATACTTTAAATATAATGAATATGACCTAAGATGTACAAACTGAGTACTGGCACACATAACTTTAAAGATTCACTTTAGAAATCAAAATTGTTAAACTATGTAAACAAAGTTGAGAGAAAAACCCTGAAAAAAAAAACGAAATATATTCTACAGTAACGTCATCTGGTCTGATCTGTTGCTGCATCAACTGCAACAAAAATTAACATATTATGAGGGAATGTACACATGAAACATAAAACTTTATGCTGGAAGGACTCAAAATGTTTCTAGTCAAAATAAAAGTAACTATTTCCTGAAAGAGACTGTATAATCATAAGTGTGCACTAAACAAAAGGACGTTACCACATCCCTGTCTTTCCATTTCCCCAAAGAAATTCCCACAGACTAGTTGTGACAAAAGTTTTAAATAAACACAAAACAAAACGTACTAATTGCCCACAAAGAAAACTAGAGCCGCTCCACATTTCAGGTTTAGCTCATTCTGCTGATCTGGCCGACAATAGGAGCGATATCACTGGCACTACTGAGGCATGACAATCATGATAATCAGGGTCTCATGTGCTTCTTAAACATAGGCCTTTTTTTTGTCAAATGGTTAGAAAATCTTGAACATAAAAAATATGGCTCAACAAAACACCAATGAACACACACATTCACTCATAAAGCACAGTGGCGAGGCCTAAGAGTGTCCTGGCACAGGTACATGATGTTGCTGATGAGCAGGAGGCAGTGGTTGGCTGTGCGCTGGTACGACTGGTGTTTGAGGACTTTCTGTTGAGTGTTCTCCTGGTTCTGCAACAGGAAATCACATGTGCACAACCTGAATTAGTTGAGTTTACAATATTGTATTACAGACATTTGTAGAGTTAGATTTGGAAAATCAAAGACTGAGGCCAACGGAGTGATTGAATTAAAAAAAATGTTACAAGTACCTAAAAGAAGAGAAAAACAATTGGTTAGCAAAATAATTTTCTGTTATCACCTGCCACCAAAAGATGGAGGTGGACAGTAAAGTTTTTCTGTGTCTGTGTTTCCGCTCATTATCTGCGCTAGCAAAATATCTTATGAAGTACTAGACAAATGTTGAAGTAATCACGGATGTACTTCTGCAACCGATTCACTTTTAAAGTTACCCAATTCAAGATGGCTACCACAGCAAATGACCTCAAAACAACAAGAAAAAAATGCAATAGTACAGTCCATTTGACAAATTGTGTTTGAATTGTTCTTTAGCTATAGAGCGTAATCACATACTACGACGCTACTCAATGCCCAAAGTCTTTGCTTAAAACTTTACGTCTGGCGACCACACTGCGCTCAGAACAGCCAGACCCAACCTAAACTGCGCCATAAAGAAAGCAAAACGTGCCCACGCTATGAAGGTGCAGAGCTTTTTCCAAGATTCAGCCAGGAGCATGTATGTGGTGAGGCATCCAGACATAACTACAAGGACAACAAAATGCCTTGCCATGACAAAGCAGAGTTCCTGAAAGAACTCAACAAATGTTTTGGCAGCTTTGAGGCACAAAACAACTCGCCAGCAATGAAGGAAACCCACCACCTGACGAACAGTCCCTGAGCCTCGAAGCAACAGGTCTGCAGGACAGTGAACAACAAACACCAGGAGAGCAGCAGGACCCGACAATATACCAGGAAGAGTACTCGAGGAACGTGCAGACCAGCTCGACTCTGTGCTGACTGACATTTTTATCAACTCCCTGAAGCAAGCCATCATTCCCTCCTGCTTCAAGGCAGCCACAATCATTGGCACAATCAGTGCCTGAAAAACAAACAACAGCCTAAAGGACCATCGCCCCGTGGCTCTTACGCCTATCATGATGAAGTCCTTCAGACGTCTTAAGCAACACATCACTTCTAATCTTACTCCCTCCTTTGACCCATTCCAGTTTGCTTACTGCTCCAACTGGACAACATAGGATGCCATCGCCTCAGCACTCCACCTGAGCCTGCAACACCTGGAGGAGAACACCACCCATGCACGAATGTCGTTTGTGGACTTCAGCTCAGCTTCAACGCAATCATCTCACAGCACCTGGTCAGACAACCGGCTCCACTAGGCTTCAACACCACCTTCAGGAACTGGATCATTGACTTTCTCTCTGACGGAGTCAGTACAGTACAAGTGGGGAGGAACACCTCCTCCGTTATCAGTCTGCGCATGGGCGTCCCCCAGGGCTGCGTTCTGAGTCCGCTTCTCTTTACTTTGAGAATCTATGACTGCATTTCCAGGTCTGAGACCAACCACATCATCAAGTATGCAGATGATACCACGATCGTGGGCCTGATTAGCATCAACAAAGATCAGGCATATTGGGAAGAGGGGGCACACCTTGTGAACTGGTGTGGGGAAACCTGGTTCTGAACGTCAACAAAACAAAAGAGCTCATTATTGACTTCAGGAAAACAAAGCCACATCACACACTGCTGCTCATAAACAACACAAAGGTGGAGGTGGTGGAGAGCACTGGGTTCCTGGGGTTGCACATAGCCAATCAGCTGCCTTGGTCAAGAAACACTGGGTCCCTAGTGAAGGAAGCCCAGCAGCATCTGCACTTCCTCTGTAGGCTGAAGAGATAACCCCTCGCACCCCATGTCCTCACCACAATCTACAGAGGAACCATCAAGAGCATCATGACCAGTTGCATCTCAGTTTGGGAAGGAAGCTGCCCAGCTGCAGACTGGAAGGATTTGAGGAGGGTGGTGAGAACGGCAAAGAAGATCATTAGGACACCCTCCCCATCCATCCAGGACATTGGTCCCATACATTGTCTGACCAGAGCCAATAAAATCAAGAGACAACACAATATGGACTGTTTACTCTGATGACCTCTGGCAGGAGGTACCACAGCCTGAAGACCAGAACCACCAAGTTGGTATTAAAATCAGTGGGTGATATGCATTCCTTAAACAAATGCTATGCCTTTAATGGTTAGTCTAGTGTAAAACATAATTCTTGCTACAGTCTTAAAGAAAATAAAAAAGTTTATGGTTTCATTATTATGAAATTTGTTATTTTCTCCTACAAGCCAAAGAAGGGGTACTACTGAAGCTTGCTTTCATTTTTCTGAGATGAACAGTTACTAAGATGTTATACTGTACTTACGTTTTACTTCAGCTTTGACAGTTTGAGTCTTGATTCTTTCCATTTCTTCCATTGCCTGAGCAGATGTAGGATAGAGGAAGTTATTTAGTTGTACTGAAGCTACAAAAGTAAAGGCTTAAGATCATTGTTTCATGCATAAATGCATGTTTTAAAAAAAGGTAATTTTTTTGTTTTTAGCTTTAACCCGTTTGTTTCATGTCAGAAGGGGAAGAAGCAAACGGTGTGTGTTGCACAGTCTTACATTCTAGTAACTAATTGATGCAACTTCGTATTAAGACAGTTTACAGGTAGTGACATGACGGCAAATAAAGTATTTCAGTAATATGAAATCAGCAACAATCATTTAAAATGTGAATTATGGTAAATTGGGCAAAACCAGACTACTCAGAAAAAAACCTTCCATGTTCTTCATCAGTAGCAACACAATGTTCCTGAATCACCTGCTTTAGCTCCACCTTCTGAGCGTTCAGCTCCTCCTGTTTTTTTTCGAGCTCCTCCCTTTGTTTCTGCAGCTCAGTGGACCTGTGGTTGAGGTATTTTTCCTCATTGGCCAGTTGCTGCTCATACTCCCTCAGCTCCTCCTCGGTGTAAAAGGGATTTTGATCTAAAGTCTGAAGGGCAGGAAAGTAAAGGGCATAAATTAATAATAAAAACTTCAGGTATAATGTTAGAATTAATAAATATTGTCTGGTCAAAACAACAGTAGTTAACTGGCTAGATGTCACTTACCCCCAACTGAACAAATCAGTAAAAAGGTTTAAACACAAACATTTTCTGAGCTCAAAATGATGTAATGACAAATATAAACACCACTAAAGTTGATTCAACAAAATATTGGAGCAACTTTGTGATTTTCTTCTTCAGACCACTGTGGACAACTAGCCTCTCTGCAACACTTTGCACTCCATACGGCCTTAAAGGTTGTATGCTAAACGTTCAGCTGTAGAGCAGCATTTCAAATGATCACATGACAAGAGATCATTGTAGTCTGGTGCCTTATTGTATAATGCCTTGGTATAGACTCTTATAGTATACCAGAAATATTGGGGTTCAAATTTTCCTGCACTCCAATCCCATTTTAAAGCACTCTTCAAAATGGCTGACCTCAGACCAAATTTACTGTATAATGAGTCTTCTAGACTGCATGAACAGTTCATCTTGGTGTCTAAACATATGTTTTTGGATACGGGATCATTATTATTGTCCCTGTGATGGACTTGCTACCTGTCCAGGGTGTACCCCGCCCCTCACACAGTGATTGCCGGACATGGGCACCGGCAACCCCCGTGACCCAAAATGGAAGAAGCGGGTAAAAGATAATGGATGGATCATTATTATTAGATATTGCATTATTATTACACTATCATTAGTCTTGGTGAAGTGGCCATCTTGAAATTTCAAAATGGCTGCCCAAAGGAGCAAAAGTTGCAAGATTTAGTTTCTAAGAGACAAAGACATAATATTAATGACTAAACCTATGTTTTTTGTATGGCCAATGTATTTTTTATTTACATTTTCATCTTTAATACATTAATGGTAAATATAATATTCCAATATGGTTCAAAATGTAATGTTCCATATAATTTTGTCTGTTATGCTGTCTACATTTGCATAAGGTACACACTGTAGTTAAGTTATTTATGTTAACAACTGGAAGTACATTGTTTATTAGAACTTTCAAGGGTAAGAATAAACGAAAGACGAGTTTAGCCATAACATTAAAAGACTTCAAATACTCAGCAAATGCGCAGAAATTGTCTGACCTAGTTCTTGCATTTACTCATCGAATTGAGAGAATGATGGACAGTTACATATCAGGTTGTTTGGTCTTTGGTAGATACATTAAGCTGTCCTTGAAAATAGGACACGGATGAAGTGGGCAACAACATCAGTGGAGTACGACATTCACCTTGAAATGAAGCTGACAATGACCTTGAAGGAACCTCAAACACAAAAGCAAAGTTGACAATACTTCTGGCTGAGAGTCTGTTGCAGCATTTTGTATCTTTCAAGCTTGTGGTGGTGTATGGAACCTCAAGCAAAGGACAAGATTTTGAAGCTGAACATTGCCATGAAGAAGCTGCCACCTTAATACCAAACCAGATACGACTGTCTGAACACCTGCGATGTCAATGAAAACTGTACGTGGTCCCCGGATACAGATGAGCTGACACTACTAATGGACCTGGTGTCTTGTGGTAGGCTTTGTCCAAGTGCTGCTCTGAAATTCCTCACTGGGAAATGGTCAAAGTACAGAGAAATCAATGTCAAGCAAGGGGAAGCATTTGGATCTCCAGAGACCATGGGTCTGATTGGTCTTCACCATTTCTCTGACTGAGGGGGAGGCGATTTATTGGCTTGGCATAACCAAGGAAAGTTGGGTGGAGGCATACGTGAAAATAGGTGATGATGACCCAGCCATCAGGTACTTTCAGGACCTGGGAAACAAGAATTGTTCAACAAGAATTGATGGGGAACTGCCACCACAAATCAAAGGTTTGGAACAGTTTGTAAGGTGCACCATTTTAACCTTGGTGTCCTCAGTCTGTTTCTATGAGTAGCAAGTCGCCCTAAAACATTTGATTGTTGTACATGATGATTGATTGTTTTGGATAGATGGGTCCTTGCATGTGTTAAAAGTCTGCTTCAGAGATTCCCACAGGAGATTGGCTTGAAACACAGCAATGAAGGCTACTTATGGGACAGATCAGGTTGGCAAGCCACAGACTGATGAAGTCTTTCGGATGGAAGATGAAACGTTTCTCCCTTAAACTGGTCCAGATGACACAATTTAACCTTTTTTGTAAGGTGTACTCTTCCACTAGTCCATCATCCATCCCTTCTTTGCATTGGGAACTAGTCTGCTCTAAGAATCTAGAAGGACAAGAGCAGCCCTACTACCTCATTTCAAATTAGTCATCTACATGGCAATGAGAAATAAGTCCTATCCTACCAAATGCTCAAATCTTCCAGTGGTTGAACATAATGGATAGAATGTAGAGGATGATGTGTATGTATCTGTCAGGTGTTTGAATCCATCTGCACCACGTGTAGTCACTGAGTTAACAAAATATGGATGCAAAACTGCAATGGAGCAAGATGCAGTTGAGTGAAGAACTGCTTGCCTTGCAGCCGTCATTGTAAATACTACACAGTGGTGTGTGACAATACAGCAAGAAATGATGAGCATGGCTCTTATGATAATAATAATAATGAACTAAACTATTGAAGTGACTTTCTCGTGTAAATAATTGTTTAGTATGTGCTCTACTGAAGCACAATGGATACAGGACAGCGTGTTAAGACCAAATTATGTCTTACACTGTTTATTAAATGCATGTCTACATTTGATTTTGAGTTTTATAAACACAAATTAGTCTATGTGAATCAAAGTTATGGATCATAATGGCATACTATTATTCATGTGCAGCATGGCCATTTTTATTAAATTTCATATTAAAAGGTAAATATGTAAACAAGAATCAGGTTGACTTTCTTGTTATTACTTTTGTTTTTATGTTACACAACTAGTATTGGTTTGTAAAATGGATATTATGTGCTTGTGGTTTGTAATAAAAATTATTTGGCAATAATATATAGATATAAATAACCCGTTTATAGTTTTTCTAACTTTAGACTGAGCGTATTCATTGGACGTTTGGGTAGCATTATTAGAAATTAGACGAACTGTAGATCCTGTGAAAACAACTTGTTTCCCTCAGCCATATTGAAATGTCATGAGTTTTGATGTGTAAGTGATGGAAATGAATATAATATACTTATATTCATTTCCATACTTCATGCCAGAAAACGTAGTCTAAACAATAAAATCAGGTCTAAGTGTCTCTTAGAAGCTAAACGGTGGACTTTGTGCTATTTTTAGGTGGCCATTTTGAATTATCAAGATGGACACGTCACCAAGATTAATTTATTATTATACACCTTGATATATTTTGTATCCAAAAACTTGTGTTTTGACACCAAGCTGAAGTGTTTATGTAGTCTACAAGGCTCATTTAACAGTATGTGTGATCGAAGGTCATCCATTTTGAAATGGTGGCATTGAATGGAGTTGATGCGTCAGAAAATTTGAACAACATTTCAGGTGTATATGACCCCTAAGCAAGCCAGTAGAGAATCCCAATCTTGCTCTTACCTCCCACTCCTCTTTTTGAAGGAAATCCTCCCTCTTAGTCGCCGCTATGAACTCGCTCATTGACACAAGCCTGTCTTTGTTGGTGTCCACCTGGAAATCAGAACACACGAAGCAACTTTAACCATCGGTCACCATTATTATTATTCATGACAACGTGCTAAATTCCCTCTTGCACCAGTATAAACTTATGAACTAGTCTCTATAGTTTTAGTTTCACAACTTTAATAATTCAAGTTATGATTGACAACCTGACTGTTGACAAATGATAGATGATTAAAAAAAATAAAAATACCAAGAACAATATTTTAAGGTTATAGTTAATTTTGAAATATTTGAAAAAAGTCAGATATTATATTTCAGACAATAACTCTGTGCTGAGATGTGCCCTCATTATTTGCCTGGTCTAATCAAAGCTCATCAGCATCGTATCAATAATGATCGTGACAGACACTCCATTAATGCTATGCTACTGTTAAAGCTCACCTCGTTCATAACATGCTCCCTCATCCTCAGTCTCTCTTCCTCCATCTCCACCATGTCGTCTTCTTCATTTTTAGGGTCGTACACTTTCTCAAGCTTGAGAAAACACAAGTGTTACAGCAAAGGCTCCTTCATTTATAGATGATTGGTCGAGTCAGAGCTTTAAACCAATTACCTCTTTAGTGAAAAGTGCTTCAAGTTCATTTTCATCTAAGAAGCCATCTCCATTAGTGTCTGCAAAAACAACAGGAGCCAGCACATCCCAACATTATCATCACATTATCAATATTGTTATAAATTTACATTTTTGGCAAAGATTTAATTCTCCAAAAGTCATTAAAATGTTTATTTTTCTTTCTCTCTTTCAGGGTCTCCACAGCAGGCCGTTTGATTTCACTTTAACCTATTCCAGTATTCTTCTTTATTCACTTCACATTTATAGCCACTGTACAGAAAACATCAATGAAATGTAGTTATCAACATTCCAATAGCTGCACGATTATCCTGTTTCTAAAAAAAAATACATTAAAGTGCTCATAAAAAGCAAAGCACCATAAAAATCATATACAGGATTAAACTCATAACATTTCAAACAATTCTTAAACGATATACAGTGTGACAGAATTATTTGTCATATTCTGTCACACCAACCCTCTGCAGATCCTCCTTCACTACATCCATAAACCTCCTGAGGTCTCCTCCTCCTCCCTGGCAGCTCCATATTTAACAATTAACTGAGCGACAAGAGTTTTTGTGTTAATGTTGGTAATAGTTTATCTGCTTCAGTGCCTCTTTCCTATGGGGTCCCGCAAGGCTCTATTCTTGGACCCCTTCGGTTTTCATTGTATCTGCTCAACAAAAAAAGAAACCGTCCAGATGACCTAACTGAACTTTGTTGGATTATTGTACCTGGATTATTGAGCATGAACTTTGATAGCCTCCAAACCTTCTTTTTCTCTCTTGCTGTCACAAATTGCCTCTGACACTCGTCTCCATCCACTCCACCCAGACTTTGCTCTTCTTTAGCTCACTAGTGCTCTGGTTTTAACAGGATGAGTGACCTCAGGTACTTTAACTCTTCCACCTTCAGTAAATCTACTCTCAGCAGCTTCACTGCTCCACCCGTCTTATTTTTATTCACACATGGTTTCTGACTCCCCCCCCCCCCCCTCTTCTTTCCAGATCAAACCTCCACCTCTCCAAGCTCTCCTCCACCTGCTCCATACTCACACTGCATGTTTGATTTGACAAAGATTTTACACTGGACTGTAAATGAACAAAGTTTCAAACTCAGAGAAAGCTGTACATGAATTAATACAAACAATCAAAATGCCACAGTCAGTTTGAGAAAAACATGACCTGTAGTTACCGTGCATTTTAAAAAAGGTTTTGGGGTCAAAGTCCTCTGGGTCCAAACCATCTGCTTCATGCCACACCTCTTTTAGCTGGTCTTGACTGCCCTGAACATACAAACGTTAAAAAAAACACAAAAATGTTGATATCTTGTTTTGGACTGTTATTAACCTTTTAAAACACTAAAGGTACTTTACAATTTGAATTCTGACACCATTTTGGTTCATTTGGCTTTTAAAAACAAAAAAAAATGCTGTTTTATTTTGAGAGCAACATAGGCGCTCACAAAAAATTGGACGTGCAGGGTGTTGGACTTCTAGTTTGTCAAACTCTTCTTCAGCAAAAGACCGACTTCTATGTCTTCATCAACTATGCAGGTAAAGATCTGGAGCTGGGACCAAGTGTGATCATTTTTATGTTTAGAAACTGTTGCTGTAAACACACAACATGTAGACTGTAAAAAAATGACTGATTCAAGTAAAACAAGTCATCCTTAGGGCACAAAATTCAAGACCAATCATTCATATGGGGGGAAGAAAAATTGTAAGAAGAAAAAAATGTCAAAAGTTTGGTGCATTTAAAAAAAAATTTAACACATTGGTGAGTTTGGCAAAATTATCCAGCCTATTTGTTCACAAAATATTATGTTTCAGTTGTTCTTGTAAGACATCAACACAAGTAAACACCAGTTTCCAGAAGGTAGAAAAACAGGAAGAAGACTTTAATGAGAGGAGAAGAAGAAGAAACAGTGCCTTTTCTTATGGGGTCCCGCAAGGCTCTATTCTTGGACTCCTTCTGTTTTCAATGTATATGTATCATTTACTTCTAGTAAATCTAGATTTACTAGAAATAAATAAAATAGTGGTCTTTAAGAATTGAAAGAATCTGCAGCAGAACTTGATTAGTTAAAATAAAAAAAAACCTCAAGCAATTTTTCTATTACAATAACCAACAAACCATATAAACAATAACAAAAAAGAGAAAATCATAGCACAATAAGAAAATTGTGAGGGTTTTTTTTCCCCTCAGCAAAAAACTTTTTAGAAGAAGTCTGCAACATGGATGGACTTGCAGCCTGTCCATAATATACCCTGCCTCTTGCACAATGATCATTGGACATATGCATCAGCTCTCCCAGTCCCAAGATACTACACAGAAAAGTGTGTAAAGGAAGACTGATGGAGGTCTGTAACGGCAGCAGTTTTACTAATTAAACTAAAATCCTGAAGAGAAATGTATGGTGTTGAACAGCAAATGATTTGGCTCTACATGGTGGCTTTCAGTGCAAATGGAGCCACTAGTATCTGTTGTTGACACAAAACAAAAGAGAGGCAGATGATAAAGTGGACATACTGCCTGTTCTAGTTCAGCAAAACGTAGCAAACCTGACTGGACAGAGCTTCTTACACTGAAGAAGGACCGATGATAACAGCTGACTCCATGCTGTCATACTGTGATGCAACACTTACAGGATGGTTAACTTTGGGATGGTTGGCATGTTTCTTCTTCATCTCCTCGTAGTGCTGCTCCTCCTTCTTCCGGTCTTCTTCACTCATTTTCTTCAGGCGCTCCCGCCTCTCGTGCTCCTTCATCATCTCATACCTCTTGAACTCATCGTGGTGTTTCTGGTCATAGTTTTCCAGATCTTTGGTTGCCTAAAATTGAGAGGAAAAACACGCTGCATCAAGACATTCTAGTTTTAGGGAATGTTTTAAAAAAAAATCCCTTATAGGATATTTCTTGTGTTTAGCTCCATTGGTGCAGATCGTGAGGTGCTTATCAGGTAGCAACAGTAAACACCCTTCAGTGTATAATATTACATTTTGTTGACACAAAGTAAAACCTGCTGTTTATGTTGGGCTGAGTTGTAACTGAATTTTAAATAGTGATGTTTGAGCGGAGTCTTCTTTTTTCTGTATATTAACGGTTAGAGGCAGCTGTGACTCAGGAGATCCTGTGTTTTATCCAAACACTGAAACTCAAGCTGCTGTCAATAGTAAGCTAAGAGCGAGCAAGAAACAGTTTGTGTACTGTCGACTCTCCGAAAAGTTCTCCAAGCTTTTAAATCCCAGTGAAATGCTGTTTTTTGTGACCTGAACTCACAACATAAATCACTCTCCCTCCCTACTGAGCGTTGTTAGGGCCTTTGTTGGTTTGGTCCACGTGCGAGATGTTTTTTTACATGCACAAAGGTGAAAATTCAACTCGCAAGTTCAGCACGCCAGAACATCAACTCGGTACATTTTAAAACTAGAGTTCCTAAAGTTTGGTTTGAGACCCCAATACGACACGTTAAACATCAAGTTTGGGGTCTTGACATGATTTATGGAAACAGAAGTAAATTTAAAATTGATTGCAAATAGCAATTTCATGCCATAATTGTTACAAGATAAAAAAAAAAGTGTTGTTGTAAGTGAATTAAAATAATCTAATGAGGGTTGTGCACATTATCTGTTTTTAATTAATTGGTCTAATAATGTTTGAAAGCCTGCTCTTGGACATAATTAGTAACAAAACACTATAAAGAAACTAAAACCCACTGGTTCAGCACTTGATGCAGAATTGTTTCTGACAGGATTTTGCATTTAATGATACAGATAATTTATCAACAGATGCCTTCTCAAATAACAAAAGTGAAAAGATTTTTGATATTAATCAGGCACTCTGCAGTTCAGCTTTTAAAGCAACTTCTAAAATGCTTAAAGTTTAGCTCAAACTGTTCAAGCACTTTATTACAAACCCGGTGAACCAACTTCCCCATTATTTTTAACTAACAGGAAACTTGTTGCACTCGCAAAACCAATCACTTTACTTCTAGTGACGAAGCTACAAGTTACAACATGCAACACATAAATGGCCAGAATCGCTAACAGAACTGATATGCAAGTCTAATAAACACGTTTGACTCCGACGAGGCCAACAGCAGTAATTACAGCAACAGAATGAACTGTGGTGTCACTGTGATAACAGCTATGATTCAGATAGTTAAAGCTCTGCATTGCCAAGAATAAAAGAACAGAAAGTTTTGCTCTACTGATAGCTGTGATGAATGCATTATATGGGTACCGATTGGATGAGGCGGTCCAGGTCATCCACCTCAAAAGTATGTGGGTTCATGTGGTTGAGGTGCTCAAACTGTTTCAGCAGAGCCTGGTGGTCCATGTTACCTGACAACAAAAAAAGGGGAAAATGACTAATTGCATCAGCTAGGACACATTTAGGTCATGTTTACTGCTTTAGTTGAAACTTAATGTATCAGACTTTTCACTTATTCAAGACATTTTCTGAGGCTGTGTGAGTGCATCATTCAGAAAACTGATGCAATGTTTACTCACTACTGGGTAATAGAGGTATCCTGAAATTGTTTAAGCTGAATTTCAGTTTTTAAAAAAAATTACTGCTTTGCTGCTGAGCAGAGAACATGTTTAACTACACCGCATAGCTCTTGCTTATGACCCAGCCTCTGCCTCGTAATACAAAACAGTTGTGCAACTTTAAGAAGCCCAAATGTGTCAGTGACACATCAGTAAGAGACGCCTACTCACCATTTTCCTCCTTGAGGTCATGTTTGGCTTTGATGAGCATCCTCAGCCGGTTCATCTCCTCCCTCTTCAGCTCGTCCAACTTTGTTCGAAAGTTGTGATGGACAAAGTCCAGCTCTTTAGCCAGTTTGCCTTGCTGCAGGCCAAGAGCAAGCACAGCAGGCTTCAGTTAAAAGTGCTTGTGTGAGTGAACAGATTACAAAACAGTGGGAGTTTTAGTGAGCATGTACCTTGATGTCATCCAAGTTGGCATTTTTCAGCTTTTCTCTAAAGTGGGAATCTTTCTCGAGGTACTCGATTACTTCCCTGAGGTAGCGGTCGTAGTGCAGGCCAGTGTCCTGACAAACAACATATCTCACATTTATTTTGCTTTGACACTAATGAGGGCCATTACAAATACATTCTTGGTCACTTAACCCCAAGTCTTGAATGTTTAACCTAATACTGCATTGTTTGTTTTTCCATCAGCACAGATGGCGTTTCCAGTTTGCCATCGGATCGATACCTCAAGCCCACACGCTTCTCCGTTTGGTGAAGTTTTCGGCACAGCATGTATATATTTTGTTTTAAAAGAACATCCCTAGAATTTGAAGCATTTCTTCCAACTCACAGCACTTTTAGGTGGATCCAGTTTGTCCGCCTCAGGCTTGTCTTTAGCCTTTTCCACACCGATAGGCACTGAGTGGATACATAACCACAAACTGAGCAGAACCAACCCACAGTGGGCCAAAGCTTTGCTCCTCACCATCTAGACACACAGGGACAACAACAAAAAGCTGCATTTAATGTGGTTATTTTCTTATAATTTGTCACTTTTACATGAAAATGTGGGCATTTAATCAAATACATTTTATTTTATTTTATTTCTCCCTTTCGTCTGGAGACAGAACAGTCAGTGAGAGCAAAGTGCTTGATCCTTGTAGAGGACAACACCCTTAATTTCTCAGTAATTTCCCAATCTTCTCCAACAAAATAGCAGCATCTCACATGAAGATGAAATTATGCAAGTGACTCCTAATCCTCCCAAACAAGCTCCACCATAAGAAAAGCACTAAGGAACACACCTGCTTTAAACCTGTTGTGTTATAAGTTTAAGGTAAGTGCATCAGTGTAACTCACAATGAAAAACATATGCTAACTGAACAGGTTGTTTATGATGCAGGTAGCTAACTCATCATACGATCAAAAAAAACAGAGCAGCCCGTGTCATACGAAGCAAATTAATAAAAAATATATACATCACGTCAGATAAGACTTACTTGTTAAATTGTGCTAACTTTGAGTTCCTCTTTTTATCCCTCGCTAAGCTTCCACAGTTGAGTGCTGTTCGAAGTGCCTGAGACTCAGCCGGGCTTAATTTCCAGCCGTCATCCGTCCGCCACCAATAAAAGCGTAAAGAAAAAAAAAAGTCGTATTTACCATGGCAACGTCCCGCCTTCGGCTGCTCCCATTGGACAAGGAAAATACACTCGCTTTAGAAAAGAGTCGCGTTGCAAGCTGATTGGGCGGCGCACCTGTCAATCACATGGCATCGAACTCATGCGGTGGCTTGAAAACAGTGCGTGGCGTTCAAGTAACCCCGGACAAAAGCAGACAGTTTGGATTGTCAGCGAAAATAAAATATTTTAAAGATTTAAACTCGAAAATATATCACGGTGATGTATTACTGAATCAATTCAGTACTTTTTTTTTTCAGCGGGATCAATTTATTTGTTTTGGTGTTGCGAAAAGCTAGTTTGCGCCTGCATATCAACAGGGTTAAATTAAAGTATACGTAGTATTTGTAGCTAGCAAATTTATTCATTCAACCTTTATTTATACAGACTAGTCTCATTGAGCCACGAGGACTCATTTATAAGAATAAATTCAAAACATCAAGTAAACTCAAAACCAAGAGCATTTACAAATGCTTTAATGAATGCATTACTGTGTCATGTGCTATTTGAACAATCCATGTATGTTCAGCTCATTCAGGATATTCCTGCTCTGACTTTTAGTATTTGTGCAATTTTTACTTTTTAAAATATTTAGCTTTTTCTGGCTTTTTTCCTAATAGAAAATAAATGAGGCTCTTCACATCCTTCAATCTTTTTATTCTGTTTAAAACCTTTTACTGCTCATTTCAACTTTTGTTCTGATTCAGCTTTTTTCACCTTCTTTGTGACAAATCCAGCTTTCTTCAGCTTCTTTCTGCCTTTTCAGCTACTTTATTAGGTACTTTTCCTGCTAATTTGAGTCTTTTTTGTTTTTCTGCCTTTTTATTGTTTCTGCCTATTGTGCTTCTTTTTAATTATTTCAACTTTGTATGCTCCTTTTGACCTCATTCTGCTAATTTCAGCTTTTCTACCATTATTAGCTACTCTTTTTTTTTTTTTTTTTACTAAATTTCTAACCTTTGTTCATTTCAGTTTCATTTTTTTGTTGCTAATTTCAGATTTTTACAATCTATTAAGAATGTCTCTATTTATTCCAACTGTTTCTGTTTATCTCTGCTACATGGGGCGACTGTGGCTGAGTGGTTAGAGCAGTCATCTTCCAATGCAAGAGTTGGGGGTTTGATTCCACCAGCAGTCACATGTCGGCGTGTCCCTGGGCAAGACACAATGAACCCCTCATTGCCTTTGATTTGTGTCCCATCGGTGTACGAACGTGATCTAACGCACTCATTATTCTTTGTATACAGCGGATAATATAGTAGAGTGCTGTATGAATGAGTAAATGAGGGCACAGATTGTGTTGTAAAGAGCTTTGAGTATCTTAATAAGATAAAAAGGTGCTAAATAAGTACAGTCCATTTACATTTCTGACCTATTCAGCTTTTTCAGCCGCTTTCTTCTGTTTTGTTCTGCTTTCAGCAGGTGTCAACTGATTAAATGCAACTTGCAATGAACAGTTTAGAGATTAAACCTTCTGGTTTCAGCTTATTCAGCAGCTTTCTGGAAAAGTTATTCATCAATAACTGCGCTGTCTGTGGTCATTTTCACTGATTCGGCTCAAAACAATTTGTTTGTTTTTCTTTGTAACAGACTCTTGTGAACACAGAGCTTAAATATCGTGTGAGCTTGCGCAATATTTTTCAAACAGACACAGAACGACATCTTGTCTTGGTCAGGTACAAAACGGGACAGAAAATGAGTAAAAAGAAACTAATAATAATAATAATGTGTTATGTGTTGTCATCGCTGGATGTTCCCATACAATGGTGAAATTGGCTCTCTGCATTTAACCCATCGCACCTGGGATGCACTCAGGTGGGGCAGTGGGGCAGCTACTGGTGGCGCCCGGAGAGCAATTAGGAATGGGGTGTCCTGTTCAGAGGCACTACGAGATGTGCAATGAATGGCTGGGGATCAAGCCTGGGACTTTCAGGTCCTGAGTCGGCTGCCCTGCTTCTGCCCCATTTAGACCCCAAACTAAATGCCAAAGAAAATTAAAAAAAACGTTGAAAAGCCCTAAAACCATGTAGACCAAGACCTCTTTTTAAGATGGAATGTCTAATTCAGTTCTTTGGTAGATGGACTGTACTCATATAGCACCTTTCTATCTAATCAAGCTTTACAGCACAATCTGTGCCCTCATTTACCTCCACACACATCCATTCAGCACTCTACTACATCTCTACAAATATAATCTGAACCTATAGACTTATCAGTGTTTTAGATCACATTCATACACCGATGGGACACACATCAGAGACACTGAGGGGTTCAGTGTCTTGCCCAGGGACACTTCAACATGTGACTGCTGGTGGAATCAAACCCCCAGCTCTCCCATTGCAGGATGACTGCTCTAACCACTCAGCCACAGCTGCCCAGTAACAAGAAGTTTGGGATGACTGAAGACTTTTACACAGTAGTGAACACACACCTCGACTTGTGTGTGTTCAAAATCACAACAATGGCTCACTGAGTTGTTAGTTTGTCCTGGTTCTTATTATTGTACATCTTCTGACAAAAGATTTAATACAATTTAATTCGGCTTCTTTATATTTTATGGGTTTTAGTATGTAAAATAGTTTTTCTAAATTTATATGGGGTTACTAGTATATTTTTAATACTTTCAGAGACTGACTTATTTTTGTCCATTTCTATTTTAATGTTAGAATTTTGTAATCTGTTTTAGGCTGATTTTATTATATATGTCCAAGAACAACTTAATTCTTCAGCATAGATAGATAGATAGATAGATAGATAGGTAGGTAGATAGATAGATAGATAGATAGATAGATAGATAGATAGATAGATAGATAGATAGATAGATAGATAGATAGATAGATAGATAGATAGATAGATAGATAGATCC
>NC_056507.1:5733586-5766419 GCF_014905685.2 Nematolebias whitei
TAGATAGATAGATAGATAGATAGATAGATAGATAGATAGATAGATAGATAGATAGATAGATAGATAGATAGATAGATAGATAGATAGATAGATAGATAGATAGATAGATAGATAGATAGATAGATAGATAGATAGATAGATAGATAGATAGATAGATAGATAGATAGATAGATAGATAGATAGATAGATAGATAGATAGATAGATAGATAGATAGATAGATAGATAGATAGATAGATAGATAGATAGATAGATAGATAGATAGATAGATAGATAGATAGATAGATAGATAGATAGATAGATAGATAGATAGATAGATAGATAGATAGATAGATAGATAGATAGATAGATAGATAGATTAATTAATGATTAATTAATCGATCGATCTAATTAAAGTTTAAATAAAAAAGTTATACTCTCCGTTAGAGACAGGGTGAGAAGTTCGGTTATCCAGGAGAGACTCGGAGTAGAACCGCTGCTCCTCCATGTCGAGAGGAGCCAGTTGAGGTGGTTCGGGCATCTGGTAAGGATGGCCCCTGGGCGCCTCCCTAGAGAGGTGCTTCGGGCATGTTCAACTGGGAGGAGACCCCGGGGAAGACCCAGGACACGCTGGAGAGACTATGTCTTTCGGTTGGCCTGGGAACGCCTTGGAGTCCTCCCAGAAGAGCTGGAAGAGGCTGTGGAAAGAGATGTCTGGGCCTCCCTGCTCAAGCTGCTGCCCCCGACCCAACTTCGGTAAAAGCAGAAGATAATGGATGGATGTTTTTAAATTAAAATGTTAATGTCACATTTACATATCCAACAAAATTGCCTAATATTTAGACACACTTTAAATTTATTCTTTATTACTTTAAATTGGGATATAAAGTTTTATTTGTATTTTTCTAAAATTAAAAGGAAGACTCACAAAAACCTGCAGAGTTCAGGGTTAAAATTTATTTGGTAAAATCGATATGAATTTTCCCACCTTGTTTACATGAATGCAGTCTTTTCTTTAGCCCTAAAATGTAAAATTATTGATAAATGTTAAAAATCATTACATAATTTTTGTTTTATAAAATCGCCCCCAATGGTTGGAAAAAAACAACCTTTCATACAAATTTGAAGTGGCCCATGAGCCACCAGTTGATAATCACCGTTGCAGCAGGTTTTGCGGCTCTAGACACATTTTGTTATTAAATGAAGGGTAGAAATTGCTCTTTTGATCAACATACACAGACCATACCTTTGAAGGAAACTCAACTAAACCTAATTTATTTAATCCCGTCAAGCTGCCATTATCCTATTAAGACTTTGTATTTACCGTTTTTTGAGTGAATGTGATAACTGTTATATATGTAACGAACCTGAAACAACAGAACATTAATTTTATTTCTGTCATTCTGTGAACACATTATGGAAATCCCTTCACGATCTCCTGACCATCAAATCTATGAACATAGACTCCTTCTCTGTTCAGAATATATTATATGGATATGTATCTGAAAATAAAAAAGATGAATACTTTGTCAATAACATTATCATAATATTAAAATTCTATATACATAAATGCAGATATGGCAAGTCTAAACCATTATGGTCTGTATTCAAACAAGAACTCCAGTTATTAAAACTTTCATTAGACTGTGCAAAAAAAACCACAAGCCAAAAAGCTCTCTGATCACCTCGCTCAGATAATATAGCCCTCTGACAAATTATTTTAGTAATTATGTAGATTCTTAGATAAATAGTTAGTTGTTTAATTTACTGTACTATATTATTTGCAAAATCTCAAATAGTATTATTACCTAAATTTTAAGTTTATGATGGTTGATATGATAATTTGTTTAAGAATATATTGACCTTAGGAGGTATGATTGTAGATATTTGTGTTTATATGTATCATTGTAATTTGAGATTGTCATTTGTTGTTCTATTTGTGTTCTTTTGTTCTGTATGTTCAGTAGTTCAATAAAGTAAAAAAAAAAAAAAAAAAAAAAAAAAAAAAAAAGATATATATATATATATATATATATTTATTAAAATATATATATATATATATTTTTTTTTTTTTTTACCGTTTTTGAGCGTAAAGAAAAACAAGCGGCGTTTAATTAATGGTGAGTTTTTGTAATTGCACACTCTGTCCACACGGGGGCGCTGCTTGGTCATGTAACCGTCATCAGAGGCGGAGAAGAAACGCTGCGATCCGACCGAGTTCAACCAAAACTCCGCCGCCAACCAGCTCAACAGGAACTGACGTCTCCTCTGTGCAAGTGGATGGAAAAATGCAGCTGCAGGAAAAATGACTCCGAACACCGCACCGCTAAAAGGTGACAAACAAACCCCTTTACAGCTTTTGTCTCCGTCTAAAAAGTTGTTCTTCGCGGATGCTTGTACTTCGCTTTAGCGCGTTGGTCGTTTTCGGGCTGTTTTCCGTCCGTGAAAGCCTTCGTTTCTTCCTTGTTGTGGTTAGTGGAGATGACCAACAAGCAGTCGCCTTGAGCACTTCTTAAATTATTAAAATAGTTGTTCATAAAGCTACAAATAGCACTCGTAAAAGTCGTCCTAGTTTACATAAAGACGGCGGGATTTCAGTGTTTGCTAGATGTTCAGCTGGTTAGCAAGCTAAAGTTAGCATCAACTGAGTCAAAAGTTAAAAGTTCAAATTACGAGTTAAAAGTAGCCAGAATAGCTATTTGGAAAAGAATAGCTTAATTATTTAAAACAGTTATTTGAGTAGACATTAAATTAGACTGTTGTTTTATGTTAACGGTATAACTTTTATTTTTATTTGATAGTTGATATGAAACACGTACAACGCTGATTTGGGGTCAGGTGAACCGATGGGTTAGCTTAGTGGCTAACTCCTCAAAGTAAAAAAAAAACCCCAAAACTTTATTTCTCGTTTTTTTTTATTCATTTTTTTAAATAAATCGCCACAAAAGACAGCTGACTTTGATTAACTCTTAACTCCTTTCTTGTTATTTCAGCAGTTCCAGTAAAAACACAATGAAAAAGTGAGTCCTGTTGTGATCACATAGTTAGAAATGTTAATTTAATTAAAGAAGGGGTTCAACAGGGACAAATGAATGGCATCACTTTGTGTGGTCCACACACTGTTTATCAGTTTTATCCACTTAATTGGACCTCATTGCTGATCCTGTCAGTTTGTTTATGTCTTTTATGAAGAACCACCTTATAAATCTGTAAGTACCATAAGACTTGGTCATATATTCTTTTTTTTTTTTTCAGTTCTTGTGTTGCACTTTGATCTGCTGCACAAAGTTTTGTTTGCATCTGCACTTTTGCACAGCTCCATTATCTGCTGCTTGTTTTGTTGTTGGGTCTTGGTGTGGGGGGGAGACATCTCTGTCCACAGCCACCTCTTCCAGCTCTTCTGGGAGAACTCCAAGGTGTTTCCAGGCCAGCCAGGAGTCATAGTCTCCTCCTTGTTGGTCATGTCTGGAAGAACTCCCCAGGTGGATGTCCAGGGTGCGTCTATACTAGATGCCCGAATCACCTCAACCGACTTCTCGCAATGTAGAAGAGCAGTCAACTGAACTTTTCACCCTGTCTCCATAAGGGAAAGTCCCACTACGCTGCTGAGAAAACTCGTTTTAACTGATTGTATCCATGATCTCATATTTTCGGTCTCAGAGTTTGTGACCGTAGGTGAGGGTAGGAATGTAGACCGACTTGTAAACAGAGCGTATTGCCTTGCAGCTCAGTCCCTTCACCACAACAGACAGGCGCAGAGTATGCGATACTGCGGAAGCCCGATTAATCCGGCTGTCAATCTCATGCCCCATTCTTCTCTCTGTACTGTTTGTCAATGGAAATCCCTACGTCTTCAGTCAAACCCCATTCAGTTGAGTCTTTAACAGATTGATTTAATCAATCTTAATGAACTCCAGTTCAAACCAGAACACCAAGAAGGATAGTCACGATGCTCACTAATATTTGCAGGTTCTCAGAGTCGTTATTTACCTAAACTGAATTTAACTACTGTTCATTGTTCTCTTTGTTAAACTCGGGTCTCTCTTGTAAACGAGTCCCCGAGGCTCAGCGGGATTAACCTGTATGAATAAAGGTTGAACGAAGTGTGTAAAGACACACGCTCTTGACGTTTTAATTTAAACGTGAAAAGGTGACGGCATAAATTGAGCACAAAGCTGTTGGAGCATATTGTTTTACTTTGTGCAAAATCAATGACGCGCTGATATTTTGTCAGGGGACGAGGCGTTTCTGCAGAGACTTAACCATCAGTGACAGTGTGGATGAAAAGAACCCTATCGTTCTCTTTTCCCCCTTTGCTATTGACCAAGTCGGCACCAAGCTTCTCCTAGTCAAATGCTTAATGAATGCCTCCACATTCTCACTGCCTGCCGGTTTCTGCACAGCTGATAAGACAATCTTGGGGCCATGGTGTTAGCGTACAGCGAGGGAAGAGAGGACCCATTGGGCTGTTGAGCATGCCAAATTCCTCAGCTGCACAATAGTGTTGGGTTAGTGTGAGCCCAAGCACAGCCAGCCTTCTTCAGCACAATGGGAGGGGGGGGGGGGGGTCAGGAGAGGCTCATGATGCCTGGGGAGAGGAGGAACTCGCTCAACCCCTGAGCTGTGATTGTTCCATGAATGGTTGCTTTGAGGAGGCGCCGTGTCATTCTAGGATCTCAAAATGTTCGTGCGTTTTTGGGTAATGAAGAATAAAATATTCATTGCAAAGTCATGAAGATCAGTAAAAAAAAAAATAACTAAACAAAATCCACCCACCCCCACACCCTATTGATGAGTAATACCGTAATTTCCGGATTATAAGCCGCTACTTTTTTTTTTACATTCTTTAAACCCCGCGGCTTATACAATGCTGCGGCTAATTTATGGATTTTTGTTTTTTAACGAGCTTCCTGCCGCCAAAACATTTAGCCTCGTCACAACCCAGTGCTCGCATAGCTGCCCAATACACGTCTCTCCTGGGGAGGGGGGGGGGGGGGGGCTCGTTGCCTGCATAAATAAAGATAAAAAAAAAATAATCTGACCGATGAAATTACCAAACAGGTCACAGTGGACCAATGAAAAGGAGTGGAGGAGGGAACAAGGAGGGGGAACTTGTTCTCCTCCCTGGGGGCACAACAAATTATTGGCAGCCACTCGATATCAGTGTGGATCGTGTATTAAAGTGACACTCGAAGCTCGGTGGGAGGCTTGGATGACCGGTGGCGAGAAATCGTTTACCAAAACTGGCGGCAAGAAACTTCTGCTCCAGTCGGCCAGTGGGTGATGAGAGAGGAGCAGTTTTAAAAAATCCTCTGCAGGAGGAAGATGAAGATAGAAATCAATGACTTCCTGGTAGCCTACTGTACGTTGTGTACGTTACCAATACGTACTTAATCCAAAGTTTTAAAAAATCTCTCTATGTAAAAGTCTCGCGTTACAACATGGACACCCGCGGCTTATACACAAGTGCGGCCTATATATGAACAGAATTATTTTAATTTATTTTTTTAATGTAGTGGGTGCTGCTTATATTTTGGTGCGTTCAATAGTCCAGAAATTACAATGTGTCCTTTAAAATAAAACTAAATTGTAAAACAAATTTGTGAACTGCTGCCAACTACCATGTGTGTTTGCTTATCTACAAAAACAGCCGAAGTGACTGAAAATAGGTTTACAATTGCAACGTCCACAAAAGAGTTGTTTGGGAATTAAAATTCAGACAGTTTTGACGTATTGGTATGTATTTATCTACAGGTTTGTTGTGTGGAGTATGAAGAGACAGATAAAACGGATATGGCGCTCCACTGCCCTGCTTAATCCCAGATATTTATTCTTCAGAGTTTTATTTTTATTTTTTTGCATTTTAGCAGCAAATTGATCCCAACTAGGCCAGTCACAATAAACAGTAAATCAATTAATCGCATGATAAATGAAAATTATCGACCTCGTTTTCATTTATCAGCTTTATCGTTTCTTCGTGTCTCTCACTTTCTACTGAAGACACTGGATGACAAAAGATCCCGATGCATGCTCAATCATCCATATAGTCATATATGGATGACAAAAGGTTCAACGCCGGTGCTCTTCACTGACCCCTCCCGTTCTCTTTTCTCTTTAAAATCCATTGTAACCGTCCAAAATCGCGCCTTTGGGTCGTTAAAAGCAACAAAAATGAGAAGCTAAGCTACGAGCTAAGCTAACAAGCCAACCTTGGGAAAAAATCTCTGTCTTGTCAAAGCTTCAAAATTCACGGTTGAATCTCGTTCCTTCGTGTAAAAAGTTGTTTTTCTCTGCAAAAAGAAGCTGAGAACTTGTTTACTGATGTTTTTTTTAAAACTTTGTGTGGAAAAACGCTATGCTAAAGAGCTCAAACCACACCGAGTGCCCACCATTTTGAGAATTTAAGGAAAGGAAAGAGAGCCCATGTCACGTCAAGAGGCCTCGCTCCCATTTTTCTTACTATCCATCCTTCGGTTCAAACAATCTTATACTGCCATCCGATGGTCAAAAAAGGTACTACACACAAAAATTAAACATGTCTTCTTAAATTCAACAATAATTACTAATTATTGTTGAATTTCAAACAATATCATCGTTTATCGCAATAATTTCTGAGACAATTAATCGCCCAGTAAAATTTGTTATCGTTACAGGCCTAATCCCAACATATTTGCTTACCCACACAAACAATGTCCAGCCTAACGAAGGTCAAACGGGTGACTCGAGCTTACGTTTTGGTTTTTGGCAGGTCAATTCCGAGTGCTTCTTTTACACCGAGTATGTAATCACATTACAAAATTGCATTTCAATATTTCTAGAAAACAGCTGGAGTAAACGCTTTCCATTTGAAATTCAGATTAGTTTTTTTTATGATTGATCATATAGTTTGCTGTGAATACCTGATGCCATCTGGTAAGTTTTTCTATTGCTGTTGCCAGTCTTTACGTATTAGACAACACCCAAATTCTTAAGTTAACTTTATGCCAGTTTGATGAGTCAAGTGTCTATCTTGCCATGAATCATTTTGAGTCATTGTATGTAATCGGTGTCGGTGCCTGCCTAAACAACTGCAGGGTACACCTTGTGAAATACCTGAATAGAGGTGCTTGTTGGTGAGTTTGGTTTTACGTTGAATGAGATTCACATAATGTCTTGTTGTCAGACCCACATGATTTCAAAGCAAGCACCAGCAATTTCTGGATGTGTATATTAGATAAATGGCAGCAGATCAATGAGCAATCAGTGCTTAGCCCAACAAAGACTGGATATTTTTAACTGCAGTACTGTTGCTGTGGCTCAGCAAGTATAAAGGCGGGTTAATAATTAATTAGTTGGTGTTCAGAATATGGTTAAAGGTGCATGAGCAAGCCCTTTCAACGTCATTATTTTTCTACCAACATTTTAGATTGGCTACTTATCCTGCAGCTTAAAAAAAAAACTATCAAAAGCCCGAAAAGTGGGATTTGACTTTGGTAGCAGTACATCACACAGCGAAGACACAATTTACAAACTAAAAACCAACGCTGCAAATTATTCCCACCAGTCAACGATGGGATTTTAACAAAACGAGTGAGAAAACCCAGGTCAGGTGTGTGGTTATCATGCTGACACTGGCAGCAGCTTTAAACAGTTTTGATTTAGGTTCTGTTTATTTACACTTAGGCATTTTGTCAGTTTAGATTTTTTTTTTTTTTCAAATGTTCCAAATTACTATTGAGAACGAATGTTGATTTTATGGTAAATTTTCAGGCCGAAGCTGTAACGGCACTCTTCAAAAATCTATTTTTAACTGAAAAATGCCATTTTTTTTCTTGCTTTGTTTTCAGTCTTTCTAACCATTAGTCATTTATTCATTTTTTTTTTCTTGTATTTTCTTTTTAGGTGATTAAGTCTTAACTCCTCAACCATTTGGGCAACTCAGACTTAGAAGTGGTCCTTCTCATGGCTCCATCCACTTGACGCAATGGCCCAAACACACAGTGGTAATGGGTTCAAGCTGGATGTCCCCAAGCCAAAGGGGGCTGTGGGCAAGGAGGAAGCCCTCCGCATGGAAGAGGAGGCTTTAGCGAAATTACAAAGGGAGAAGAGACACACTCTTCCAGTTTCAACATCTTCATCTTCCTCAAAACCAGTGGTGTCTAAGTCTGCCACTATTGCTCCCAAACCACCTCCTTCCAATAACAAACCCGACAAGGACCTTATTGACTTCCCGGAGACTAAGAAACAGACAGAGCAGAACAAGTTCAGGGATATTGATGTGAATAAGCTGACCAATGAGGAGCTTGAAAAGCTTCTACTTGATGAAAACTTTGGTGTTAACAGCAAAGAGTCCAAGCCCTCGGCACTGCTGGGGTTTAACCTCAGTGCCTCTTACCCTGGAGGCCATGCCTGTAGCTCGTCTCCTTTTCAGAGCAGCCAGTGGTCTTCTGTTCTGTCCTCTGCATCTACGTCTAAAGTGTCCACTCCATCCCATCAGCCTAGCCCATTGTTCCCCTCAGCTCCATTTCCCAAACCAGGCACATTTCAAAATGGTTTCACTCCACCTATATCACCCTTTATGACCCTGCCTGCACAGCAGCCAGCCTTCATGACTTTACCTCCCATCCAGCCTGCGGCTGCCTTGGTCTTCCCACAACCAACTGTAGACCCAGAGATGGCCAAATTGTTTGACAAGATTGCCAGCACTTCAGAGTACTTGAAGAATGGCCGATCAGTCAGCACGGATGTTGATTCTTCTCAAGCGAGCCCTGCCTCTCTGGCACCCAACCCTCCACCCCAACAGCCAGCAGTGGTGGAATCATCTCACATCAGCCGCTTTGACTGGCTGGATCTGGACCCACTTACAAAGCACAAAGTGGAGAACGAGGACCCATGTTTGACGTTACAAGGAGCTGCAGAGACGGTATCAGAGGGTTCTGCCGGGGATCCTTGGGATGCAGTGCTTGAAACTAAAGGGAACAATGGTAGTAAAGAAAGCAGCCCCCCTCTGGAGGGGAAAGTTTCACATACAGTTCGCTCACAACAGAGGAGAGCATCAACTGGAGCACCTGTCACTAGGAGTCACTCACTCAACATCCCGGGGTCTTCCGCCCAGCACATCCCAAATAATCAGGTAAGGCCACACAAAGTAAAATAATAAAAAAAATAATAAACAGCTCCTAGGTTTTTTAAATCATCATGTACAGTTTTGAAGGAATGTCAGCCTTGACATTTAAGGTACTTCGTTAGTCCTCTGTCAAATATGGGTAGGGAGTACTGGGGAAAACAACAATGTCTGAGTATCTTAACCCTGCTGGTCTCCACCACCCTTTGACCTCCAGTGAAAGATGTTCCTGTACAATATTCCAGCCTTTTGCTTATGGCATTCCATGTATGCTTTGCCTGCCTGCATCTTAACTCCTGCTGTTATGGGGCAGATGTGGCTGAGTGGTTAAAGCAGTCGTCCTCCTGGGAGAGTTGGGGGTTCGATTCCATCAGCAGTCACATGTTGAAGTGTCCCTGGGCAAGACACTGAACCCCTCATTGCCTCCGATGTGTGTCCCATCGGTGTATGAATGTGATCTAAAGCACCGTTAAGTCTATAGATTCAGATTATCTTTGTGTAGATCTAGCAGAGTGCTGTATGAATGGGTAAATGAGGCACAGATTGTACTGTAAAGCACTTTGAGTATTTTGATTAGATAAAAAGGATATACAAGACAGTACATTCCTTATACCATTTATTTGCTGAGTTGTCTCAGGGGCATCTTTGCATAGTTTGTGTCTGGGTCCTGTCTGGTATGGTGGACTTTGGCTTCTCGTACTTTTGTTCTGCCATGATTAGTGCCTCTGTGCTGTCCTTCAGTCCAGCCTCCTCTAGCTACCCATTGGTAGGATTGCTGATATTATCAGTTTTCTCAATCTGATGGTGGTACATGCTATGCAGGGATTTTATCTTTCCATGGTGAATCCTTTTGTTTCTCCTCTTCCACCTTGGATTTCTGCTGCCTGAGACACTTGCTTAGCAGTTAATTATTGATGGTATTTTTCTTGATGTACTCAAGGACTATAGTGGTTTCATCCTGTATAACCTCACTAGTCTTCTGCCTCCCTCCTTTCTCTTTGGTTATAGTCACACTACAGGCCTTAATGCTCAATTCTGTTTTTTTGCGTGTGATTGTTTACATTTTACTTTAAATCCTACAGTCATCAGAATTCTGCGTGGACTTTCATTGCCCCTGTTACAATCTGCATGCAGTGCACCGAAGAAGAAGTGACGTCACACGCAGCGTGCTGCGTTTATGGGACTAAACATGGATGCTACACATGTTAGCATGTGTGTATCGATTCGGAAGTTGTTATGTAATCAAAACCGATTAGGTTATCATCTGACATTATTGTTTTGTCCCATTTATTTTTTATTTTTTTCATTTGATCATGACTCATGCCTGCCACTCTGGAGAAGCATTGCGTTTTTGGAATGCTATAGATTCTCAGTCATCTTGAACATGGCCAATATAAAAAAGAACAAAACTTGATTTCTGTTCTGTAGCTGAAGAAGTGAGGAATCCCAATATTTAAACTATAGAATCAATTTTTATTATTTAAATACTTGGATCAATCTGCATACTCCTTACCTCACTGACTTAAAAGTCGGATGAAATGCAACATTACCGTTCAGACTGAAGTCGCTTTGAAAAACATCGGCTATGCATTTGATTAAATACCACACATTCAATTTATTTATATAGCACCAAGTCACAACAGAAGTAATCTCAAGGCGCTGAACAGAAACAGAGTACTGAATACATGAAAAAGCCAATTAATCAAAGTTATCTATCTAAGGAAGCCAGCAGATTATGTTGAATCTTCACGTCGTAGCGGTCTTCCATACTGAGCAGCACAAAGGCGGCAGTGGAAAGGAAAAACTCCCTTTTGTCAGGATGAAACCTCCAGCAAAACCAGGCTCAGGACGAGTGGCCATCTGCTTCGACGGGCTGGGATTTGAGAGGACAGGAAGTAGAAACAACACAGAATGTGAGGTCCAGTTGTACTTTCAATTGGAAGAAATACAAAAAAAAAACTTGTTAAGGCTTCTAATATATGACAAAGACTTTGGGTCAGATTAGAAAAAAAATTCCTAAAACTTTGTAAGACTGTTGTAAACAAATATCTGACATTGATTAGACTGCTTTTGCCTGAAGTGTGAATGTAGCCTTAGTGTACAGTCTCAGGGTGCTGGACTTGGGGTGAAATCCTCTTATGAGGAGCTTTTTGTGTTTTTGTGTCAGCGGCTTCTGTCTTCTTTTTTTGGCCAGGCTGTTATACCAGCTGAGTACCTGATGACTGGCCTGTATCTGTGTTGATGGCTTGGACTTTGTTCTTGCCATTCAACTTGGCTCTGGTTGTGGCTGACTTCTTTACGGCCTCGTTACGCTGCCCATTTGCTGCTGCTGATGCTTGGGTAACCTCTAGGTGTAGAAAAATTTTCAGTCAAAACTTCTTTTTTTCTGCTTTAATCCTCAGGACTATTTAATCTCATGTAGGTTTTTTTTTTTTGTTGGGATTCTCGCGGGAACGTTTTACATTGAGTCGCGTGCAGACTGCGTTCTTACAGTCTATGGTTGAAAGTGTGACTCTAGGAGTTTGAGGCTACTTTCTACTAGCTGCTAGCTAGCTGTTGTGCAACTAATTCATGTGTAAGTGCAAATGTATGGACGGTTTTCTGGACAATGTCTTTGTGAATGAAGGCAGAACTGGAGATTAAGACACAATTGAGCCTCATGCTATGAATGTATTCAGTAGATGTATTTTGTTGCATGTTTCCAACCAAATAACTGCACTTGTACATACAACTAGTGAACCAGAGAGCACTGGATATCACTTAATGCTCAATACACAGACAAAAACTCAACTTGAAGGTGTCTCATTAAGTTACTCGCACGATATGCTTTGTTGTAATGCGGCAGCCACTCCCAACAGTCACTTGTTTATTCTTTTTAATTTTAAATTTAATTCAGGGTGGCATTAAAAAGGTCTATGCATGCTGTTATTGGCATGGTATCAGCCGATATTAGCGATAAAGTTAAATACGCACGTCGGCCATTCCATCAAAATAACTCACCGATATAAAAGGCGCAGTTTAAAAATATATATTATATATTTATGTAGTGTTACATCATGTTCACCCCCCTTTTTGGCATCTGCATTTGGTAGCAGGCCAAACTGACAAAGACCGTGCAGAATAATGTAGTACTTTAATTCCACAGCAGAGAAAGCTATGTAGTCTCTTTAAGTAGGTCTAGGAAAAAAAAATATTTGTATCGGTTATCGGCCAAATAAGTTTTAACATATCGGATATCGGCTAAAAATCCAATATTGTGTATCCCTACTTAAGTCTTAACTTTGACTTGCTGAAAACTGCAAGTACCCTGGTATGTACACACAATTTGTCACTTTCAGTACCTTTTGACTTTGCTCTCTTATAAAAGGATGTTTCCTTGATGTCTCTATAATTTCCCCCTATAAACAGTTTTTGATTATTTTACCGTATCAGAAGAGTGATCTAATTTTCAGAAATAAATATTGCAGTGCTTTGGACAAATGGTTTGTGATATTGTTGCCTTTTGTTTTCTACTAAAACTGAGCAACCATCTGTCATTTCGCTCTGAGCTGAGGAGGCAAGCTGAGCATCACAGCCATGCCAAGGCCCAACAGCATAGTAGAAATTTGTGAACAAATACCTTCCCCTTGTGCTCAGCGTCTGACAGTAAGTTTATCAACATGTATTTACTTTTTGTGAGGCTACATAAACAGCTAGAGCAAATAAAGACCAGTTGGACCCTTTTATGAATTAATTAGAACAAAGCACAAGAAAGAGGTGATGAAAACTGTTTTTTCTGTGAGCGCTGCTCGTCATTACAAAGTCTTGATAAGCTGTTTGTTCTGCCATTTCATTCTTTTTTTATTCCTCTGTCAGCCCACTTCCTGTTCATTGTGTTTAGATGTTTCATGGCTAAACAATCGGACTCTGTGGCCTGTTTCTTACACCAACAGCACTTTTTTTGTTTTCAGGGTTTCTAAAAACTAGAAAACCAAAATAAAATGGCACAGTCAGATTATAATGTTTGGAAATAAACAGTTTCAGGAGACTGAAGCAGGAACACAAACATGGATGTGTATTGGTCTGTGCAAACTTGTAGTTTTCCTCTTATCGGTGGCAACATGTCCAGTCCGTACACCCCAACGTGCGCTACAGGGCTGAGGAATGTCTTTTTTTTCTTAAGAGGATGAAACGTATTTGTTTACTCATGCCTCTTGTATCTATGATCAAACACATGTTTGATAGTGAAACTACTGTGTTTTGTGATATGAGCCTTTCTGGCTCTGCATTGTTCATGTTTGTCCCTCCACATACTCACTGTATTCTCCATCTTTCATGTCTGGAGTGTTTGTATGTGGGAGGTCATGATGTGTGTGCTTTCTTGCTCCCATGGTTTCATCTGGTGGCGCCTATGTTGTTATAAACAGGAACAGGTCTGTACAGGTCCCCTGTGCCTGCAGCAGTGACTGAATAGCCTTATGAGTTATCATTGTAACCCTGCTCTAATGCACGTTTAGGGGAATGAAGTGTCTTAAATTCACTAAAGATTTTATCTATGGCATGTCACACTTCAACAGCTGGGACTCGATCCTCTGATGTAGGCAAATAAGTCTACTCTTGTTTGCATAATTTTCCTGCTATACAAATTTTGCATTTTGACAGGAGACGCGCGCATAATAAACTTACAAAAAACTTTGACAATTTCATGAAGTACGACTATTAAAATGTGATTTTATCACTAACTTTGCCATAAAATCTAAGAGCTTTTGACTCTGAAAGATAAAAAAAATAGTAATACAATTTTTGTTTCTCAGTTTTAACAATAAAATTTTAATATCGGAGAACAAGATGCCCAAATAGTAAGATGGAGCGGGAGGTGGATCGACGGATTGGGACCTCATCCTCGGTAATGAGGGCATTGCTTCGGTCAGTTGTGGTGAAGATGGAGCAGAGTTGAAATGACAAAGCTCCCAATTTCCTGGTCTGTTTACGTTCTGACCCTCACCTATGGTCTTGAGGTTTGGATCATGACCAAAAGAACGAGATCCTGGATACAAGCAGCCAAAATGGGCTTCTTCATAGGGTGGCTGGGCTCACCCTTAGAGATGGGGTGAGGAGCCCCATCATCGGAGTAGAGCCGTTGCTCCTCCACATTGAAAGGAGTCATTTGAGGAGGTTCGGGGCTCTGATTAAGATGCCTCCTGTACGCCTCCTTTTAGAGGTTTTCTGGGTACATCCCACTGGTAGGACGCCACAGGGAAGACCCAGAAGTTGTTGTAGGGATGGTGTATCTTCTCTGGCCTTGGATCTCGTAGGGGTCCCTCAGAGCGAGCTGGAAAGTGTCGCTAGGGAGATGGATGGATGGAGAAAGTATTAAAGTTTGTTCTAGATATCAATTAGGAAACGATCTTTTCAAAGTGCCAGTACTACTACGTTAATGTGCTTAAAGATAAATTATTCCCCTCTTAAGACCTGTCACCTTGACCTTTTTAATACAGTTAGACTTTGGTTTCAACACTTAAAAACAAATCAGTTCTTACTCTTTTTATTTTCCATGTCCCTATGTAAGGACACTAATACTTTACCAATTTGTAAAAACATGTTTGTAAATAAAGACTGTGTTGCTTTTTAAAGTTCACCCTGGTTTGGGGAAATGCCACAGTACTGATCCAAGCTTCAGACACCTCCTTAAAGTTTCACCATCACTGCAGTATACTGTAAATGTCTTGCTTACGCTGAACTTTCTTGAAATACTGAATAATTCAGTATCATGTGCAGTCAGCATTACGTTGCATTTTCCTATTTAATAGACAATATCTATTCTGTGTTGACTGTCTGTATGGCCAAGTGTTAACTTGAACTTACTGAGCTTATATGTGGAAAGAATATGAACTGTGAGATAAGGTCTTATGACATTAAGGTGCACGTATGGGCTCCAAGCTAATGTATTTACCCGTTCACGTCTTCTGAATCCATCTCCCACCTAATTTTTACCATCCTTTTTTGTTTTCAAATTTGTCTTGTGTGGGATATTTGCATCTTTCCTACTTTTTTCTGCCTTTTATCCTTAACTTTTCAACAGTCCTGCTTTTTTATTCACTTGGCTCTTAAAATACAAAGTTACATATTGACATGATGTACATTTCTTGTTTGATAGTACTAACGTCTTTGCCTTTGGAAGCTGAGCTATGAGTTGGCGATGATCTGTAGTCAAACAACTTTAACTTCGGTGCAGCTGTCACGCATCGCTGCTTGACTTCAGAACCAGTCGACGGCTCACCAGCGCTTGTTTAAACCTCGCTCTCACCGTTTGCACAGTGTCCCTGAAAGTTCATGCTTCTCGTCTCATCATGTCTGGTTTATGAGATGGGTTCATATTACTCACTGTCAACTGAAGAGCGTTGCTTCACCTGATACACAAATTCTTTAAATCGACGAATATGAAATTTCAAACCGAATTTGTTGGTTTAAATGTTTATTTAGTGTCAAATCAACACTCAAATTACAATTTCTTCCAGTTTTCAGTAATGTAAACATGACTAGAACTAGAGCTAGGCGATACGGGCCAAAATTTATATCTCGATATTTTAAGATACATCGCGATATACAATATACATCTCGATATTTTTTTCTTTCCATAAAGTAATAACAAAAATATATTTCCGAGTAAAAGTTTTGTCCCAGTTGTCACACAGCCACATTTATTAACAACAGCTGTAACTGTACAAAATAAATGCCTAAAAAATAAACAATAGTTTTTTTAGACATCTATTTACATATATTAAATAATAATCCTCTTCAGCTGGGGGCAGCTATGGTTGAGAGGCTAGAGCAGTCGTCCTCCAGTGGGAGAGTTGGGGGTTTGATTCCACCAGCAGTCGCATGCTGAAGTGTTCCTGAGTGAGACACTGAACCCATTGCCTCCGATGTGTGTCCCATCGGTGTATGACTGTGATAAAGCTCTGATTATTCTTTGTAGAGATCTAGTAGAGTGTATGAATGGGTAAATGAGAGCACAGATTGTGTTGTAAAGAGCTTTGAGGATCTTGGTCAGATAGAAAGGTGCTGTATAAGCACAGTTCATTCCGCTGCGCCACCTTCACGTTGATGTGCGAACTGCGGTAGTGAGCTTCCACTCGAAACTGTGAAGCTGCAGGCCCGACAGACCTGACTCCTTCCCTGATACGAACCACGGCTCAGAACTCATTCAGCCGTGCTGTGCCTTTTAGAGGAACAGCGAGAGGTAGCGCAACATTAATAAATCAGCAGCTTTATCATATAGCTAAGACACGGTCCCGTCTCAGCTGTGGAACAGGACAGCTAAAGCGTTAGCCGTCTTGTTAGCCGCTAAGGACCGTGTCTTAGCTATATGATAAAGCTGCTGATTTATTAATGTCACGCTACCTCTCGCTGTTCCTCTAAAAGGCACAGCACGGCTGAATGAGTTCTGAACCGTGGTTTGTTTCAGGGAAAGAGTCAGGTCTGTCGGGCCTGCAGCTTCACACACGCTCAGCTCGTGTTTACTTCTGCTAAACGTCTCCTCTACTGCCCGCCCACCTCCTGGAGAAGCAGGGGGGAGCGCGGCTGAGGGCTGTGTGTTTGTGTTCAAGGAGGGAGAAGGAGGGGGGCGAATGGGAGAAAGAAGACGGCAGGAGGATTTCCAAGTATAAAACTATATCGTTTTATATCGAGATAGTCTCAACTTATATTACTTATATTGCAAAAAAATAAATTATATTGATACTTTTAAAAATATCGATACATCGCCCAATTCTAACTAGAACCAGTTTAAGTGAGATGAGATTCTGAGTAGTGGCGTCCTCTCACACTTGGAGCATGTGTGTTCCTGTTTGTTCTTGCACTTAAATAACCTGCAGGCTGATATTTATCTGAGATGGCTTTAAAAAAAAAGAATTTTAAATCTCGCCGTGTGCATTCAAGTGTTTGTGTGAGAATGCACAAGAGAAACTGAAACTCACAGTAGGTCTGCGGGCACTGTAGAGTTTATTTTACATTGTTATCAGATCTTTTCTCTTCCCCCCGCAGACTTTAGGCTTTCAGAATCTTTTTCACGTCTCACACTTCAAACTCTGCTTCACTTTTCTCTTATCACCATCTAATTATAACCTGTGCACAAGTGTGAAACACTTCACAATACTCAAAGCTCATGAAGTTTTCTTCCACTTGACAAATGTGACATTGTTAGATGTTGCAGCCGTTTAAAGATGTGACGCTGATTCTTGACAAATGTGTGATTCACCTGGCAAAATACCATACTGGCTCTTAAACTTTGACCTTGTTTACACACGGGCAGAAAACAGAAGTGTTGCGCGAGATAGGAGGCGATAAAAAAACAATAATAATCACAATAAAATGAATGTTAAGGTCAATGTTTTACTGAAGCTGTTACATATTTGTCTTCAGTTTATTTTCAATTACAAAGGGACAGATTTATCAAAGTTTGAGTCTGATGATAACTTTTATGAAGGCATGGATTTCAGTTTATCGCAGGAAGTGTGAGTTAGATAACATCAGTCACTTCCTTATTGAAAGAAGAAGTGGTTGCACCCTCAGAGCAGTTGGTTCCTCTGATATGAACTTCAGAGCTTCTCACAGGAACTCCTCTACCTCGTCTCTTCTACAGCATGTTCAAAGTTTCCCCTTGTATGCAGAAAAGCTGGGAGCTGTTGTGTGAACCCATTAAAGTTAATATCCTGTCAGTATTTTCTGTAAAAGCATCTCTCAGCATTTCCTGTATGAGTTCATCCATCCACTCATCCATCCATTCATTCATCCATCTAGTTTTCGCTTTTTCCGTTTCTGTTCACGGGGATCACTGGTGCCCATGTCCAGCTATCACCGTGCAAGAGGCGGGGACACCCTAGATAGGTCTCCAGTCCATCTCAGGGACACATAGAGACAAATGGGACAAACAACCATTCACTCTCTCACTCACACCCAGGGACAATTTAGTTACCAATCAGCCTAACGTGCATGTTTTTGGTCTGTCGGAGGAAACCGGAGTACCTGGAGGAAACCCACGTATGCACGGAGAGAACATGCAAACGCCACCCAGGAAAGTCCTGGGTGGCATTTGATCCGGCAACTTTCTCGCTGAGAGGCAACAGCACTACCAACTGAGCCATCCCCTGTAGAAGTCTATAATGCAAAATTAACTTTGTGACTATAAAACTGCTTTTGCCTTGTAGTGATTTGGGAATTGGAGGTATTTTTATTGCCTGTTGCCAAAAGTGTTTTTGCCCATGTGTTTGTCCTGTTAGCACCTGTCCAGGTTGTGCCCCGCCCTCGCACAATGATTGCTGGACATGGGCACCAGCGACCCCTGTGACCCAAAATGGAAGAAGCGGGTAAAAGATAATGGATGGATGTTTGTCCTGTTAGCAACATATCTCTTGAACTGCTGGACATAGTTTATTGAAACTCTCAAAGTAATCGTTGGATGCACCGTACATCTTTTGGAGTCTTCCCAATTTAAAGATGGCTGCTACAGACAAGGGACCTTAGCAAACACAAAAACGGCTGTAAATGTCGTTTTTATTTCACAGTTTCCACTCTTCATTGGTGCACACTCACAACTCAAACAAGCCTTCATTGACTTCACTGACGGAAACAACCACAAGTTTGTATCATTTTTCAAATACTCAAGAGTTTATAGTTAATAGTTAAAGGTGAATGGTTAGATTTTCATAAATGAATTGAGCAAATAGTCACGGTTTAAACATATTGTCATGCCTGACTGTTAGATGTTGACAGACTGGTGTAATTTTCAGTTTATGCTATGTAAGGTTAAGAAGCTCTGTCTAGATGTCGACAGTAACTCGATAGGAACACATGGCGTGGAGTTACCACCAGCTACCAATTCAAGCAACACGTCGGCAGCTTTTTTATGTCTGCCACTGTTTTTTTATGTGTTCCTCAACTCTCCTTTTTTACATTTAAGAATATACTCATTAAATGTCTGTTAGCAGGAGTTACAAAACATCTTAGTTGGATTTAAAAGTTAAGAAGCCTTCGTGTGAAAATGCGAAACTCAAAAAAGGAGCTTAAATCTGAACTCTGCCACAGATTAGGACTAGTTTTCAGATTTCACAAGAATAAAAGGCCTTCAGTCGGTTTTAGTTGTTTTATTTTTTTTTCAGCAGCGGCTTTTAAAGTCAGCAGATCTGCTGTAGAGAGAGATTAGACTTTCCTTAGAAACATTTATCACCCTCTAATAGACAAATATGTAAAGTGTCGACTAATGCGTGTTCATTAAACAATATTTGTCTCAATGTATAGTTGCACCAATAAATGATGAATATACCAAACTGAGTTTTTGGGTATTGACTGAAGTACTGTTGGTATAATAAAAACTGAAACTTGAAATTTAAGAAAAAAAATAACCTAACTTGCCATTTCTTATATGTACAATGTACTTAAAAAAAAAAGATTTCCCAAGCTTATAATAGTACCTGTAACAAATCATGCTAAAAATAAAATTGACCTTTTGATTGACCTTTTTTCACATAATCTCACACTAGTTGAGTATTTGAACTGATGCTTGTGTCAGATCAACACATTCCCACACTTTTTTTTGTTATCTTCATTTTAAGATACAATATAACTTTATTGATCACGCAGGAAACTGTTGAATTTTCAGGAGCATTACGGCAACTTTTAATGCCATGCATTTTCAGAGAGTGTTCATATTTGTCAAATAATACATGACTGTGATTTAATATAGGATATCCAAAAACTAGCAACATTCTTGCTTTGCTAAATTTATCCTGATTGTGCACAAATAATTTGAAAATAAAGTCTGTGTTTGTGTGTCTATTGCCCCCAAAGACGACATCTCAAGTCTTTCTAGACAGATATTTTGTTTGTCGAAGCACTTTGTGGTTTTTATCTTGAAGTGCTATATAAATAAAGTTTTACTTACTTACTTACAGACAATAAGACAGTAAACCATGGTATATTTTTTGGAAATCTGATTATACTAATTGAATACCACCGTACTCTATTGTGAATGTATATTTTATTTTTTCAAATACTAAAGCAAATTAAGCTCATGTCATGTATGCATGAATTGTATTTTTAAATATAAAAATATGTTTAATGCCTTTAATGAATCAATGAGCATTAAACGGTTTTCTAAATTGTTTTCTCTTGACAGTTCATCCAAGAGTTCTTAAATAACATGGATAGTTTAACGTGTGTGTCACTGCGTAGAAGCAGGAGTCAGATGTTTATAATGATAATCTCTTGCTGTGACTAAACTTAAAGAAGCCTCATTTTCCTGTAGTAGATTTTACCACTAAAGACGACGGTCAGGAGAATTATATTGGAGGTCTAGACATGTTTAAGAGATGTGGAAAACTATTTTGACATGGTCCAGTTTCCTCTTTGTCTAGAACGCAACAAAAATATTCATCATAAATAATATTTTTACCTCTTTGGTAAAAGTTAGATTTTAAAAATCTTTTTTTTTTGTGTGTGCTTAAGAACAAGTATGGGTTATTTAAATGTGAACTGTGATAACAGTTGCAGAAATCAGTAGTGAGCAGCAATTATGCTGCAATAAAAAGTGATAAGACGACAATAAAAAAACCCAACTCAGAACCACATTCAATAGCATGGTTACAGTGACAAATTCAGTTTCAGTTATTAATCAGCTTTTATTACTTCAGTATGTTAAGTTATTATATTCAATATTTTTTATTGGTGGAGATTGTTGTAATTATGAAACGTGTCAAGGCCCATCTAGCATTATTAGGATAATCATCAAACTTTTTTTTTTTTTTTTTACGGTTCGTGAACCAAAACATTTCCTCCTCTTGACTCGTTAAGCAGCTGATTAACGGCATTAGCACAAATAAAGCAGCAAATCCGAGAAATGTATCCTTATTCAATTCAATTCAGCCTTTATACAGGTTAGTCGTTTACAAGAGAGACCTGTTTTAAACAAAGAACACAGATGAGGTACAGACACAACATATAATCATAGAAAAGCATATAAATTGAAATTAAATGGAAGAAATTATGTAAAAAATGAAACATAACGTACTAACTTATAACTTACATCTTCATTATGTCTCAGCAGTGCCAATCAGTTGAATCAACCGACACATCTGCACAACTCCGATGTGGACACATTGATTTTTGTAACGAGGTCTATTGTCCCTCTGCCTTTTAGCTGACAGGTCAAACATGCACACAGGTCTGTAACTTTTATGCTATTGCAGCTGGCGTTATCATGCACCCTGGCTAATCAAATTACAAGTGGACTTGGCTAATTTCAGCTATAAACAAGGTCAGAAAGGATCGCTCGGATCAGATTCATCCATCTGTTAGGGATTGCATTTCAAACAAAAAATACTCTCCAAATTTCTTCGGAATCATGAGATAACTTTTTGAATATTCAACCCTACCTGTTCATTAACATGCTGCGTCACACACAGTACAGACACACAAGAAAGTTGCTAGGGCTAGTTGTTGTTGAAAATGGTAACCTGTCAGGAAAAAACCCGTGGTGGTAAAAATAACTTGGTTTACCAGATGCAGGTCAATACATAGTTCCCACACTTCTCAACCAGTATTGCACAATACCACTTTTCCATCATTTTAGTAGGCAAGTGCCAGAACTGCATTTTATCAAGTTGAAACCTTTTTACTTGAATATTTTTTTAACAACACGTTGGTATGCTTTTTTTGTTATGATATGAAATATTCACAACTGCTTTTATTCCTGTGCTGACGTCACGAGAACAGATATTGTATTTTGCTTTGCTCTCATAAAGTCATGTGAATTGATATTTGTTGGCGATGCATGCATGTTCCGTTTGAAACACTTTGTGTGACATGTTTGTTTGCCTTTAGTTTGAATAACGGTTCACCGAGTATCACCGTCTTTATTTCGATAATAAAATGATAGCTCCCTGTTTTATCTCCAGTACTGAGAAATATTATCATTGTCATGCCGCCTCTTCTAGGCATTATTCTAATGCACATAAATAAAACATATATGTAGTGATTGTTCTTGGCAACTTACCAATTTAGTGTATGTTTTATTGGCATGTACAAAACATAAAATATGCTAGTTGGTGTAGGGTTCCTGATGATCACCTATGTTAGATGAAGTTCAAAGTAAAAGCTTATAATTAGGAATTGTGTTAGCTGAAAATACAGTATGACAACTCGGGGTGATTTGTTATGCCTTTGAATCAAAATGACATCTATATGCAACTTATCAAATATTGGGGTACAGAATAAACACATTGTAACAAACACATCTTTTGCAACAAAGCACATGTAACCGTGTGAACAACTTTGGTACTCTGGTCTTCCAGAGGTGTGACTTGTATTCATTCACAATCTTATGCCATAACAATTTACAATAATGCAAACATTACACAGTAGTCGCTCAGTAGTGTCAATTCCCTCTTTATGCTCAAGTTAGTGAGACTACAGAGTCACACGAGTTGATGAGTGCACATGCGACTGGCACAATTTAGTCAACTATTGGCAAGCCGTAAACATTTTTGATTAGGTAGTCTTCTGGCTGACGTGCTTGAAGCATAGTTTTTTTTTTTTTTGTTTCTCACAAGTAGGCCTGTCATGATAACAAATTTTTCTGGGCGATTAATTGTCTCAGAAATTATTGCGATAAACGATATTGTTTGAAATTTAACAATAATTAGTAATTATTGTTAAATTTAAGAAGAAATGTTTGCTAATTTTTTTTTTTTTGCATGTACCTTTTTTCCAACCACTGGATGGCAGTATAAGACTGTTTGAACCGAAGGATGGATAGTGAGGGCGCGAGCAGCGTGTCTCTTTAAGAAAAATGGGAGGGAGGCCCCTTGACATGACATGGGCTGTCTCTGTTTGGTTCTTAAAATGGCGGATGCTCGGTGTGGTTTGAGCTCTTTGGCATAGCATTTTTCACACAAAGCGTTTAATAAAAATCAGTGAACAAGTTCTCAGCTTCTTTTTGCAGAGAAAAACAACTTTTTACATCAAGGCACGGGTTTCAACCGTGAATTTTGAAGCTTCGACAAGACAGGTTTTTTTCCCCGAGGTCGACCTGTTGGTTTAACTTGTGGTTTCCATGTCGACTGCAGATATCCATGAATGTTTACCTCTGCACAGTATGTTTCTAGACAGTCCTGTATGTTGAAAAACCACAATCAGCTAGTATGAGGTCACCTGGAAGTAGTTTCAATAGCAAACCACAGTTTTAAGTTATGCACTTGTCACTTGCACTGCCACCCCATGCTTTGGACAGAAAAGACACTGAACCTTGCGGGGTGATACCTATTAAAAACTTCACTATAAGTCCGAGCTTATAATTTGACCGTGTCTGTGCACGTGCCAACAAGTCTTTAGGCCTTTGAGTAAACACTTTAAAGCAGTCACTTACAACAGCTGTTTTTTGTCGAATGTTTTTGGAATTCCAGCGGCACGGTTTTGCTCAGTTCGTTAGGGCCAGTACAGCAGCTTCATTAGACGTGTATATAAAACATGTAAAACCATCAGAAATGTCCTGGAGACGGTTGAGGCAGAAGTTTGCAATCGAAAAGCCAAATCATGCACAGGAAGGTTTAGCTTAAGATGCATTAGGGCCATCACAAAGGGTTCAAATTGACCTAAATCACTATTTACTTTAGGTTTAGGTATGAATGACTTCACCAGATCAAATATGCTCGTCAACATTAGGAATGATGGAAGGTCAGTGTAGTATCTGGCTTTATAGTTATTTTTCTCGTAGCTTCATTTAACTTCAAACCATTTAAATGTTTTTTTTTTTTTTTACATACTCTTTTCTATTATTAATCTCTGCAGTTCAGAATCAAATAGACTTTCAGAAATGAGCATGTTCCTGATGCATGTCTTTGAAGTGCCTTTAGTAATGTTTTTGAGACTTTTAAAAGTAAAAGGCAAATGATTGTTTTCTGTAACTCATAAAATTCAATTTGCATTGTTTTTTTCTGTCCAGTTATAGACAGGATTTACTTATTGCATGCGTATTCACAGAATGCATAAAGAAATTGACCCCAGCCAGACCTGACCCCGAGATTCCAGTTCAGCTGATTAAACCTGAGCCTGTTTAGTAGAACTGGTGCAAATCAGAGGTTACAAAAGGCTTCCTGTCCACTGAAGTTGCTCAGAATGAGCTGTTGTCTAGTCTTCCTTTATGTTGCACAGTGTGTTCCTGGAATTACAGTCAGTGTTGTGAAACTTCACAGGACGAGCAGTGAAATGGGGGAGGGGGGGTAGTCAACATGTGAATCTAATGAAGCCGTTCCCATGACTTCAAACGCTCACGTTTCTCACTCTGCAGCCGTGTGTGCGAAACACAAACGAGCTCGTCATGGTTGCTGTGTGCACGTGACAATTAGTTGAACGCCAAAGCCTCCCAGATTCCAAACAAATTGTTGATGCTCTTTTTACTTGCTGCTTTTTTCCCCAGTCGAGTTTCCTTTCGTATTTCTTTTTCCAACTTCTGTTTCCGTTGATCCTTTATATTTTTTTTCACTCTGCTATTCCTACCTTATTGTCTTTGTCAATCTTTGTCGCCTTATTCTCTGTTCGTATTATTATGAATATTTATTCCAATCTTGATAATAAAGATTCCATTCAGCGACTGGAAAAAAATGTCTTATTTTTAGTGGAATTAAGACAGAATTACTTCAATTATAATGGCATTTTCTTAAAGTCAGCTTGAGCCTCGAGGACTCGTTTACAAGAGAGACCTGTTTTAAACACAAAACACAGATGAGGTACGGACAACAATAGAGACAGTCGTATAAAAAATGATGCAGAGGAGCAGCAGCTCTACTCCAAGCTCCCTTCAAGTGATGAAGCTCATCTTATAAGTCCGAGCCCAGCTACTTAACGGAGGAATATAATTTCAACCACTTTTATTCAGAATCTTGTTTTTTTACAAACATCTAGATTCTATGACCACAAAGCCAGTTTTTGATGCCAGTGTCCCGCTCTCACCTGGCCACCTGACTTACACTGCACGTGATGTTGACTTCTCTATCCTCAAGTGGTTTACCCACAGATAGCTGGCTAAGGCTTGGCCAAGCAACAAGGCTCATCGGGGAGCCTCCTCTTCAGGCCTAGCTCCAGGAATGCACCCATGTTTCCCTTTTTCAGATGAGGTGACCTGTTATTGATCAAAAACTTAAAATCATTCTCAGCCTGACTCCTTCCCAGAGGCCAGTTTGCCATGAGAGACCCAGTAAGTGCTGCTGCTCCAGACGACATAACCGCAATCATTGGGGTTCTCAAAACTCTCCACTAAATCTGCTTTGCCATTAGTAAGTGCGACTATTTATCAGTTCTTCTCAGGTGTAGGTGATTTGCCACTTTGACTTGCTTCTCCGCTCTGTGGGCGGGATCACCAATGCAAATTGGGCGGTCTTGTAACAAGCCATTGTGTTCGAGCCACTCCGCCCGTTGCGGTCCTTAATTGCCCTATAGTTGAACTTCAACTTCTTTGGCTTATCTCAGCACTGCTTATAAGTTCGTGTGTAGCCTCGTTGTGCCATCATCTCTGATATCTCTCTGTAAATGGGTTCATTTCTTGTGGAGCCGTCCATCAACACGATGAGGAAGTGGCGGTTCAGACGTAGGTTGCAGTTTTGCCGGGCAGGTCATCCGGTGACGTAGCTCCGCTGGCCAATCCGCTGCTGCCTGCTTGCGTCAGAATCATCACCTCGGAGCAGTCTGCTTGGAAACTCAAACAAAGTTGGTCCCATAAACCGGACTGAGTGGGGGTGGGTGCCAGCAGTGGGTAGACCATTAACTGTAGCGCTTTTGTTTAGAACCGACGAGAGTTGAGACTGTGGCAAAGCACCGTTAGTTAAAGTAGTGAAGACAACCTGACTCTCAACATGCATCTTCTTGTCAAGCTTCAAGAAGTTTTTCTGGATGAAACGTTTCAGGCTGTCTTTGATCCTAAAGTCATCTTTGTGGTTCTAAACAAGGAATAAACTATTATTTTGACATGCCAAGCATCTTTGTTCAACCCTTTTCTTCTATTCCTGTACACCGCCCCCCACCCCCTGTTGAGAATGATGTCAGGCACAGATTTTCAAGCAATGACTGAGCATTTTAGCAGATGGCCTAATGCAGGAAGAGGCGGGGCCATTTCACTTCTTATTTCCTGTGCCACAGGAAGCACATTCCTCAGCAGCTGGCACTCACACAGCTGTTAAAGAGCAGAGGCGAGATGCCCGGCATCGGGCCAGTCAGTCCCAAAGGAGCTGTATTCATAAAAGAAATGGTGACAAGAAATAATTTGAGTTACAGCGCTTTAAACTCAGTTCCCAACATTTTTATGTTTTCATAAAAATGGATGTAACAAAAATATTTCTTCCATTTATTTTGAAGCTGCATATAATGAAGCTAACTAAAGTTAAAGGATTGAGATCTACTGTTTAAATTAAACCGTTGGTCAAATAAAACCCAAACAATTAAATGTTAAACTAAGATTCTGTCACTGAAGCCCATCTGCTGCGGTTCAGCCATTCATTCAACACCCCCCACCCCCACCCTGGTGGCGCCGTCAGTGGTTTCAGATCAACAGTCACCAACGGCTGATATCCAAGTTCTGTTTGTGCTGTTCACACTTTTCAGCGTGCAGGAGCAGCCCAACCTCATCCTTGGTCAAAACACAGGTTTCTGAGTTCACCATGTTGGAGACAACTGCTTTGTTTTCATGCTGCAACTGCACGTGCGTCTCTTTAAAGCCCAGCATTACTGTTACCAGATATACTGTAATTACCCTTTTCAGACCCCTTCCATTTCTGTGCACAGCCCACACCTCATCTTTCAACCTTCCCCCTCCAAGAAAGTGCACCACACTCTGCACATATAGTTTGGGTCACAATACTATAATTTTAAAGTGACTTCATTTCCTTCATTCCTTCATTTCCTATCTGGCAACCCAGCGCTGGCATGGAAACTACTGCGGATTCACGTGAACATGCATTTTTAATGTTGATTTGTCACAATAAACATTGACAAAACACTGATGTTGCTGTAGGATTGATAGAGCTGGGGGGTTTTTTTGTTATTAGATTGCCCCTTTCTTTGTTCTTTAACATAAATTACAAGCCTTTAACAGTCTTATCATTTGCTAAGATCTTTGAAGTGTTTGTTTTTATTTACTGTCAATTCACAACCTGTACATAAACACTATTTTTGGACCATGTGCCTTCTCCAGGACATTTTTAAAAACTGGACTAAGTTAAGAGATACCTAGTACTTTTAGTTTTGTAACCATGTTGCCATGTTTGTTTTCTGTGTACTTTAGGAGAAGGAAGAAGGAAAAGGTTTGGTGAAAAATGCTGCTCTGGAGGAGCTGGATGCTCAGAACCTGGAGATTGTTTCATTCTGTGAAGACACAGCAAGGTATTTTTGTTGTTGTTTTTGTTTTGCATGTCAAACATTATTGGTCCCAAACCCTTTTGTGCCCGGTTAATTTTATACAAACTATCAGCTGAATAGTATGCATGTTTAGCTCCTAAAAAGTGGCAACCTACAATCAAAAATACAGTGTAATGTTTAATTTAAAATGCAAAAGTTAAATCATTTTGAGTTTTGTTTTTGTCAAGCAACCTGTTTACACTTCTGTCGCTTTTTAAGTGAGAAATGATGAAAAGGGTAATTATTTAAAGAAAGTCTGCTTATGTGGCTTTTTAATTTAGGCTTTTTAAAGTAAATAGTAATGTTAAAAAGTACAAAAATCAGTTTTTGCTTTAGAAAATGTTGCTTATTTTCTTTGTGAATAGCTTAATGGCTGCAAACATACTTAACTGCATGTTTTACTGCTGCGTTCATCTCTTGTGGCAGTCCAAAATATCTCATACCAGTATTTAGTTTGGGTGGAGTGATGATGTCTAAAAGAAAATCCTCTTCAACTTTGAACATAAAGTCATCCTCAGACTTCCCCACATTCTTATTGGCCAACAAAATCTGCACATCCCTTCCAGTTGGGATGAACTCTGTCTTTCTTCTGTAAAATAATGATAAACAGTTTCATTGCGTTCTATTGTTCAACATAAGCAACGTGCAAAAATCACTTCTACTCAGGTTTTTCTGCTTCTTTTACATCCTAGTCCATCTAGTCTTTTTAAATTTACCATGTTTTAGCCTTTAGTTTTTTCTTTATTTAGTTTATATATTTTAACAAACAGACCACAGTTAGTGAGGATCCACAACCTCTCCTCCTCCACCATAACCCTCAGCACTGGCTCCCCTCAGGGATGTGTGTTGAGCCCCCTCCTGTTTACTCTGCTCACATATGATTGTGCAGCTACCCATCCAGGCTGTCACATTGTAAAGTTTGCAGATGATACAGCGGTGGTGGGATGCATCACAAACAATGATGAGTCCAGCTACAGGCAGGAGGTGGAACACCTGGAGAGCTGGTGCAGAGAGAATAACCTTCACATCAATGTGAAGAAGACAAAGGAGATGATTGTGGACTTCAGAAGGAACAAAAACACCTACACCCCCCTGAACATAAGAGGATCTGCGGTGGAAGTGGTCTCCAGCTACAAGTACTTGGGTGTACACATGAATGACAACCTCAGCTGGAGCAACACCACCAGCCTGATCAAGAAAGCTCATCAGAGACTCTACTTCCTCAGACGGCTGAGGCGAGCTGGTCTGGGAAGCTCAGTCCTCACCTCCTTCTACAGGTGTGCAGTGGAGAGCATCCTGTGCTCGAGCATCAATGTGTGGCATGGAGGCTGCACAGCTGCAGAAAGAAAAGCTTTGCAGAGAGTGGTGAAGGCTGCACAGAAATCTGTTGGAGTCAGTCTCCCCACCATCACAGACATCTACACCTCCAGATGCAGGAAGAGGGCCACCTGCATCATGAAGGACCCCACCCACCCAGCACACACACTTTTTGCCCCACTCCCCTCAGGAAGGAGGTTAAGGAGCATTAAGTGTAGAACCACTAGACTGAGGAACAGCTTCTACCCTGAGGCTGTTAGACTCATGAATCTCTAACTAGAATAATCACTGTGAAAAACCATATCATGTTGCTGCTGATCTGTTTCATGTTGCTGCTGATCTGTTTCAATGTTGATGTGTTCATGCATGCACATCTGCTCACAGACTCATGTTCATGTTTGTGCTGATGTTCAATGTTTTATGTTATGAGTGCTTAGTGTATATTTAGTTGATGTTTTTCTTAGTTCATATCTTAGATGTTATTACTGTTTTTCTTATACATTTTATTGTTGGATGTAACTGGGACCCTGTGTACATAATTTCGCTCCACCACATGTACCACAAGAGGTGCGAATGACAATAAAGAAACTCTGACTCTGACTCTGACTCTGACTCTGATATTCCTGGCTGTCTTCCCATGATTTCTTTATACTGGTCATTTTTTAAATTTATTTTTTTACTCTCTTCTTGTTGTGTCCCCTTCTTTCCCCTCCTGCAGCCTGCGTTCCAAGTTTCCTCATGATGACATTACGACCAACCCTGGCTTCGTGCTCAGCCCCGTCATCACCCAGAGGGACGGTGGAGGTGACAGCAGCTGCTCTGTCAAAGTCTCCATCGAAATCTCTGAATCTCAGCAGCCTGTAACTTTCACCTGCGATGGTAAGCATCACAGAGATAAGACATTTTTAAATCAGGTAAAAATGGTCAAAAACGTGAAAGGCTGTGAAAGAAACCAAACATTGTGCTTATAAGACCACATATATACGAGCCGTAGATAAAGGACTTTTCAGTAACAAGAATTGGTTTACTTCAGAAGGTCACATGTCAAAGTTAATATTTACCTTTTAATAGAAATGATTTCAGATTAGAACTCTGTAAAAGAAAGAAGACCTCAGTAGCCCAACCTTTCACCCCACTCTTCACCTTAGTGAACTTTATTTCCTTTCATGAAAGTACTGTATTTTCCGTCGCATCAGTCCAAAATGTCTAATAAAGTGGAAAAATCCATAAATACGTCACTTCGCCATATACGTCACATCTATTATGCGTCACCGCCGACGTGTCGTGTTTGTTACGCGTCACTGCTGACAACCTGGAAATGTGAGCCGGTGTGCCAAATATCAGTTGGCTGCCAAGTGGCGACTGCGGGAGCGTGCACGGGAGGACTTTAACAAGATTAACACTTAAAAACAATTGTTTGCTCAAAATTATAGCAAAGGTGTGCAGTGAAATGAAGCTGATTTGACAGTTGCTCCAGGCAGACGAAGGTGGAAGGCATTGGCAAGCCGATTGTGTCATTAATAGCCACTTTTACCTATTAAATGATACAACGGCTATACTAATCTAGTGCCATCTAGTGGCTAAAAATGGTAGTGTTCAATATTTTCAGTAAGAATGAATGAAAACTGTCATATCTCAGTCAAAAATCGGTTTATAAATATGGGAAAGAATCCATAAATAAGTTGCTTCGGCGTATAAGTCGCAGGTCATGTAAATTACGCAAACAACTGCGACGTATAGGGCGAAAAACACTAGTTGTTTACCAGAAGAGTCTTGTTCTCTCTTGAAACCGTTTTGGAAATGACGAACAAGGTTTACGTTGTCTCTTTAATTCCACACTTGGGGCTGTTTACTTTGTGTTTGAGTAGCTGCTCTTGTCCAACTTCACTCACAGACTGGGAGCTACTGGGACTGAAATATGCAAGGTCAAATACACTTGAGGGATTTTTTTTTAGACATGGTATCCTAACTGTGTAGCCCAGTTCACTAGTGTTTATCTGGGCCCCAGACTCGCACAAACTGCCATAGTGTTGATTTTATTTTTAAGATTGTTGCTGAAAAAATGTATTTTGTCTGCATTACAAAGAATATTTTACTCTCAATATCTGTGAATGTAATATGCTGTTCCTCTGATCAGACTCCTCTTTATATTGGTCAGTTCAACAATAACTATAGGAAGTATATTTACATCTTTCTTTATCCTACATCCAATTTGTACCTTCCAGGCTTATTCATCATTCCTGCTTTATTTTCAGTGTCCTGGTTACTTTCTAGCTGTATTTCCTTCTTTCCAATGATGTCCTTTTTCATGCTTCCTCTTTCCTTCCTATGTTGTCAGCAGTGTGTTGACCCATATTGTTGTTTGGATTCCTCAGATAGGACACGGATCTACTCTCAGAAACAATAGCCCTCAGTTCTTGTTTGGATGGAAGGAGTAAAAGAAATGAGAGAAATGTTGACTTTCTTTCATATATTCTCTTTCTGAGAGAGAATTTTGATTATTTCACTTTTTCTACATTTCATTCGTACATTTTCTTCCTCGCTGTTTTGTCTCAAGTTTTTAATCTTTTTTTTCTATAAAGTACTCGTCAAATATGTTACTTTTCTTTCTTCTTTATCTTTTATTTTCTGTCCTTTGTTTTCATTTACTTATCATCTCACTTTCTCAGATCCATTCATTTTATCTGCTGTGGAAATTTCTTTTTGTAACTTTTTAATTAATATTGTAAAGTGACGTCACACCCACCTCCAGCTGATTAATCTCTATCAACAGTAAACGGCTGTTTGTTTAAATGAGGAGACTAAAGAATAAACCACAGTTCAGAAAAGTTGGTTGGGATGAGCTGAGATTATTTCCTATTTTGAAGCTGAAAGAAACAGCTCGATGGAAAGAGGAGGAGGGGATGCATTAATGAAATGAAAGGAGAGCATGGAGAAAGTGTGAGAAAAGTGTAGGAGCAGCGAAAGTAATGAAACAAGAGAAATGGTTGTGCATAAAGAAGTTAATGAGTTAAATTTATGAAGACAATCTGGTAATTGTGGAGATAAAAACACAAACTGGTTGCATGAAAGAGCAATAAAGCTTCATGAACTGGCTCAAGTTATTGTCTGCAGCTGGGATACTGAAGCAACAGCGCCACTGTCGTTTCATGTCTGAGATAAAACGACGGTCTCCCAAAAGTCTGTGCCAAATAAAACACAAAGATTAAAGTTACAGACGCACATCAGTGCTACGTTTTGATTGAATCTAGACGTGCGTCAGACTTTGCAAAGCTTTATTAGAGTAGCGACTAATGGAATGGTGCATGGTTTGTGCTGAGGTGTGCATTTGTTATTTAAGTGAGACTGCTCGTCTGAATCAACAATAATCAAAGTGCTTAATATCCAGTCAAAAGAAAGTTTGCAACTCTTTGGAGTTGCAAGGACTGCTTTATTTCTTTAGTTGTTTTTGACGAGGCTACTTCAGTACACCAATATCAAAAGTATTTGACAATTTTTGGGCTTTAAAATTTATGTCCGTCTTCTTTCAGAGCTGAAGAGAGGTTACAGTTTAGGGTGTCAAACTCACTCACAAAAGGGGTCCAAAAATTATTTTTCTTTCAAACAAAGGGCCAGTTACAGAATCTACATTAACTCAAATTAGATACCCAACATCTTTTCTTGGTTGCAGGTTCCTCAAAAAATTTTTGATTGGTCTTATTTGATGTTCCCTGTTCAACTTTTGACATCATAATTAAAGATTACTGAAAAAAATTCAACTGAAAAAAGTATTTTACGTTTGACATATCATCTTGGGGGCCAGATAAGATGTCAACAAGGGCCACATTCGGCCCCCGGGCCTTGAGTTTGACATATGTGATCTAGACAGTTCTGGCCCATCAATGAAAATGTTTGGACACCCCTGACCCTGGTCTAGATGAAAGGTCTCGTGGGCCAGAAAAATCTGAATTTAAGATGTCAAACTCAAGGCCTGATGTTCCGTGTTGTTTTTCTTTTTGTAGACAGCTCCTGAATAC
>NC_056507.1:5766519-5770860 GCF_014905685.2 Nematolebias whitei
GGTGTCTCCTCATTTTTTAACAACTTGAATGCTATTTTGGAGAAAGATTAAGTTTAGTTTAAATTCTTCTAGATCCAGAACATTAAGAGCATCATAAACATTAACCTAGTTTTCTTTTTTTTTTAAAAACCCAAAAACAATAATAATTTATTAGATTATTTTTTTTTGGGGGGGGGGGACTATTTTTTGTTTTCTTGTGCTTTGAAAGTTCATTTTCATTTACGTATTTTCAGAGATAAAAAGCCTAAAATGAGTAACTGCTCTTTAAAAAAGGGGGTGGAGCTTCAGTCCCCTGTTTGGACCATGGACGGCCCAAATGGGTCTTCAAAGTTTTGAAAAACAGCTGGTAGTCACTTAAACAGATTCTTAGAAGGTTTGAAGGGACACGATAAAGTTGATCGACTTGTATGTCGATGATACCACTTTGTTCTTTTAAAAATGTCAAATTTCTCCCCATCGATTATTAACTCAACTGAAATTATTTTTCTTTGAAAACACTTGTTATATTTAACCAAGTTTTATGAATTATCATCCAAAATTCTACTTTTTGGTAGGTCAGTGAAGGTTTGTTGTAGGATAAAGGGATTAATTATAGCTACATTTTTGTATTGTGCTTAATTTTGCTAATTTTGAGGAGATTATTTTAATCTTTTTTGCTGTTAAAGCTAAAAATTATATTTAAAACGTATCACAATTAAATCTAAAGAAGGTCTACATCTGCATCAACCTCTTAAGCGTGCGGGTCAAAATTAAACCATTCTTTAATTGCAGTCGTGGGGCCGCACAAAATCACTCCAAGGGCCGCAAGTGGCCCTCAGACCACATTTTGAACACCCCTGGTTTTGGTGAAGCAACAACGCTATGATCTAAAGCACACAAGTCGTTATAAAAGTGATAAAATAAGGACATTAAACGTGAAATGCTCCGAGTTAACTTAAGCCAGTTAAAATATTGTGCACCGTTATAACTTTATATTCTTTTGATTCTTGTCTCGCGTTGCCTGCGTTTGCCTCCGTCAGGCTTTGGTTCTGTTCGACAGTAGGAGCTCTTACAGAAGCAGACGTTTCTATTTGCTCCGAGTCACTGGGGAGTAGCAGCCATCTTTTTCACGTCTTTACAACGTTTGTCTTGTAAACGTAACAAGTGCTGAGTGTTTTCTGGGCTCACTCGTAATGACTGCTGCTTGAACCAGACTGGATCTGAGCTGCTTCTCAGAAGTTGGTGTATTTGTTTTAGTGCCAGCTTTTCTTCTGATCTCTTACACACGTGCATGTTTGTGTCAGAGCGGCCGTATAAACTTTTGTTCATGTGTAGCCCTTCGATTCCCCATATATATGTGAAATAGCTGAACGAGTTGGAGGAAGTTTCCACTCTTTTGACGCGTTTTCAGAATAGCTGCACTTTGCACTTGGTTACCACCTTAGGCGGAGCCTTCCTAGGTATTTGGTCAGAAAACACTCGTGTATCACATGAGCTGTGCTGGCACTGATTTAAGCGGTCAGACAAGTCTCTCCATTCCTCTGAAGGGTGGTGGTCTGTTGTTGCTGGAGTCAGAGGTGGTCTCTGCTGGATTTGTCTGTGAAGTAACCTGAATGAAGAGACTTAAATGTTTGTATCTTTCAGTCTGTTTGTGCAGATTAAAAAGTGCTCAAAGCAGAGAAATGTGCTTTGTGTTAGGTTACGCTGTTTTCTCCTGGACACACAAGTTATCAGCAGATACACAAACACCCCCTCGTCTCTCAGTTCATATGATTACACAGCTGTAATTCCTTTGATTTAAGAGCATGTTTGTTTTGAATATGAACCACAAGTGTTGGTTGTTTGATAGAAGTTCTGATAAGACCGAGTTTTCACACTTGCACAAGCAGCATTATAAGTATGATATAACTCGTTATGCTTCTGGTTCGACAAGTCTCACCCACACTGATTTATTGACATTTTTCTGGTCCTCAAACTATTTGTATGGAATGACATATTTTAAACAAGTTTTAATTTAATTGGCATTACCTTGTAGAAATTTGAATACACTTTGACATTTTTTTGTTTTGTCAAAAAGGCAGATTAACATTGACGATGACTTTATGACGGCAATAAAAGCATAAAACATCCAAGGCTGTAGTCTGTTCCAACCCTGCTCCCCCAACAAACCTCAGGAAGTAGGAGTACTGGCTCAGCTCCAACATTTTGCTGCAAACATTCAAGAACCCAAACTTTTTTTTTAAGACGTAGCATTTAATCATCATCTTTTATGATTGTTCTAATGTAAGTTAAACACATATCCTGTGTTGAGATGTTAAATTTGATCTCAATGCGTTGTTTGAGATCTTTATGTACTGTTGTTTCATGAAAGATCAAATTTTACTTATTGCTTTATATCATTATCCACTGGATTCAGGCTCTTTTCTATTGGTTGCCAATTTGATCACTCCATAAGCACTTTGTCCTTTCGTCGTTGCTTCTGTATAACATCTGTACGTTTCTCTGCCCTGCAGTGAGTTCTCCAGTGGAGCTGCTCATCAGTCAGACTCTCTGTTGGGTCCATGATGATCTGGACAAGGTGGACTTCTCCACCTATTTACTCAAAGTCTGTGGTCGGGAGGAGGTGCTACAGAAGTGAGTTTTTCTACAACGTTGGCATCAGAGAAACATCTTTTCCCATGTGGAATTAATTTGTGTCCCCCCCCCCCATATGTCTTGGTTTGTCACGTTTATCTTGACAGCCCCCTTATGTCTTGTACAAATGGGACTGGTCGGTGTTTGCACTCATCTCCCTTCAACCTCCTCCACCACCTCTAATCTCTGATAAATGGGAATTGCTACACTCATTGCTGATGTTTAAAAAAATCTCCAGAAAACCAAAATATTCAAAGTTAGAAGTTTCCTCTTTAATCTGCCTCTATTAGAACTGTTAAATTTGTTATTTTACCATATAGTGGTTAACTCAAGCTAAACTTTTATTGACCTTATGATGTATAATTTTTGCGATTCTACGAGTATGTGGTTAATGCTTACAAAGATGTGTTTTCAAGTTTATTGTAGTTTTTAATCATACTCAAATGTTAAGTTTAGTTCTACATCAGAGGTAGGCAACATTTTATTTTCAAAGGGTCTTGTTGAGAATTGAAAAATAAATTTTCTTTATGACATTTAATCTAAAAGACCTTTTTCTTACTGTAGCATAGTTAGCATATTTTAATAAAATAAGTCTTTCCAAATATTCTGTAAACTGGCTCTTGTGACGATATATTACACACGTTAGCTTAACATAGTATACATGTTAGCGGAAATATGCAAAACAATGTTATATATTTGTGTTTCTAAGTCTTTAAGGTTTAGTCTAGTTCTGGAAACGCAATAACTTAAAAATATATATTTTTAAAGTTTTGCACGTTAAATTTCCTTAAGTCTTGTTGATAAATTGCTGCTGTTTTAAATTAGTCTTTATTTAAAAAGTGTTTGTGCATTCACACCAGCCCTGTTGTCCCGAACTCTAGCCCGTTTTCCTAGGAAGTCCGGTTCATTTGGGGAGGTGTGAACGCGCCATTGAACTCTGTCACGGAACAAAAAGCTGGACTCTGGCCCGTCTAAAAACCTAGGTCTTGGTCCGGTAGAAGAAAACTCTAGCGCGGTTCGAGTACAGTGTGAATGCAAACAGACCGGGCACCGCTCTGCAAGCAGGAAGAGGAGTACAGCGCAGGGCAAACAAACACACATTTCTCTTACCTCGTATGGAACCGTCAGCTGCCTTGTGTGGAAAACAACATTCTCCGTGTTCTTCTGCCTCATCTTCCGCTCATGCTGAGTCCATTGTTGAAAAATGACAAAACAGAACTCCTAAAACCGCTAAAATTTGACGCCACCCCGCTTTTGTTTTTATTTCCAGAAGAAGACGTGTCTTGTGTCGTTTCTTTCCGTAGTTCTTGGTGCAGCGCCCCCACAGGCGAGCGGGGGAACAGGTTGCTTCGAACATGTTGGCTCGACTGCACAGTGCAGTGTGAATGCAAACGCACCAGCTCAAATGTAAACAAGATGTTATGAATACTGGTCCCCAACCGAACCGAGTCTACCGGACTATCAGGTGTGAAAACAACCTAAGAATATCGGGGGCCTGATGGAGATTGTTCCAGTGCCGCTTTTGGCCCTCAGTCTGTTCTACATGCACCGTACACAAAACCAATCATCACTGGAACAGCTACATCATTGTTTTACTAAAAATTATCGTAATAACAGCCCTTTCATGATGGAGTTTGAATATATGTGCATTTGGTAGAATAACAAATGTTTGCAAATGTTGCTTTTGGGAGTCTGTTTAATGAGTTCTAGTAAACGCTTAAGTTTTGT
>NC_056507.1:5771260-5814815 GCF_014905685.2 Nematolebias whitei
ATATGCTAATTTTTTGGGACAGGCATTTTGGGTTTTCATGAGCTGTATGCCATAATCATCAGTATTAAAACAATTAAAGACATGAAATATTTCAGTTGGTGTGCAATGAATCTGAAATATATGAAAGTTTCATTTTTATCATTTCTTTATGGAAAATAATGACCTTTATCACAATATGCTAATTTTTTTAGAAGGACCTGTATATATATATATATATATATATATTTATGTGTGTGTTTTTTCACACATAAATACAGAGTTGTTCAGGAGAATGTGTCTAGAGGTTGGTCTTAAGATTTTTTTTTGCATTTTTTTTCTGTTCACGTATTCTATTGGAAGATTTTTTTTTTCCCCTCATCTATAGATTGTTGTACTACATAGAGGAGGCAGACTATGATGCAGATAGTATGGTGCTCAATTGTAATGTTTATATCATAATTCTTTGCTTATAAATATTCACAGTAGCACCATCCGAGTTCAAAACTTGTCATCAGAACGAGCTTCAACAGAACAATGCTCGCACTGTCTTACCCCCTGATGTTCTGGACATTTTATTTGGGGGCTGAAACAACATCTGCACACAGTTGTGCTCTCACATGTGAACCCCCTGTAACTTCTTTAACACAGTTAAGACTTGTGTGTAGACGACGGCGTGTGTTTTCTTGCAGACAAGGCCTTGCTGACTACTTGAAAGGCTATCACAATCAAGTCAACATCTGCTTACAAAACGAGGTATGTGATCTCTGCAGAGGCCTAAAAATCTTAGAATACTAAACTGGGTTCCTGAAACAAATTTGAGACAAAGGAAACCATCACACACAATTTTAGTGGAGTTCTTTGATATTTTTATGAACTTGTAAATAGCTCTTGGAACAACCACAGATCAGAGTTTTGGTTCGTCATGATGGATAATAATAATAATAAAAAATAATAATGTTAATAAAAAAAATGTAATATTGACTGTGGTAGGAAGATTTTTAAAATAGCTTATGTATGAACCGTTACAATATATTTTAGACTGTAGCTGTTTTAAGGCTGCAGTGTTCCTCTTTGGTCTTGAATATGTTTGGCTTACCGGTAGTTAACGCTGAAGTCTTGTTGGACATAAACTCTTCAGATTGAAGTTACAGTGAGGCAAAAAAAATATTCAGTCAGCCACTGATTGTGCAAGTTCTCCTACTTGGAAAGATGAGAGAGGTCTGTGATTTTCTTCTTAGGTACACTTTAACTATGAGAGACAAAATGAGGAAAAAATCTAAGAAATCACATTGTAGGATTTTTCAGTTATGGTGGAAAATAAGTATTTGGTCAATAACAAACAAGCAAAATTTCTGGCTCTCACGGACCTGTAACGTCTTCTTTTAGAAGCTCTTCTGTCCTCCACTCATTACCTGTATTAATGGCACCTGTTTGACCTCGATATCTGTATAAAAGACACTTGTCCACAGCCTCAAACAGTCAGACTCCAAACTCAACCATGGCCAAGACCAAAGAGCTGTTTAAGGACACCAGGGAGAAAATTGTGGACCTGCACCAGGCTGGGAAGAGTGAATCTACAAGAGGCAAGCAGGTCGGTGTGACTAAATCAACTGTGGAAGCAATTGTAAGAAAATGGAAGACATGCAAGACCATTGATAATCTCCCTCGATCTGGGGCCTCACGTAAGCTCTCATCCCGTGGGGTCAACATGATCATGAGGACGGTGCTCTAGAACTACACGGAGGGACCTGATGAATGACCTCTAGAGAGCTGGACCCAAAGTAACAAAGGCTACCATCAGTAACACTACGCCAAGAGGGACTCAAATCCTGCAGTGCCAGGCGTGTCCCCCTGCTTGAGCCAGTGCATGTCCAGGCCCGTCTAAAGTTAGCCAGAGAGCATATGGAAGATCCAGAAGATGATTAGGAGAATATCATGTGGTCAGATGAAACCAAAATACAGCTTTATGGTAAAAACGAATGCTGAGTTTCATCCCAAGAACACCATACCTACTGTGACGCATGGGGGTGGAAACATCATGGGGCTGTTTTTGTGCAAAGGGGACAGGACGACTGATTCTTGTTAAGGGAAGAATGAACAGGTCCATGTATCTTAGATTTTAAGCCAAAACCTCCTTCCGTCAGTGAGAGCATTGAAGATGGAACGTGGCTGGGTCTTCCATCATGACAATGGTCCCAAACACACCGCTCAGGCAACGAAGGAGTGGCTCCATAAAAAGCATTTCAAGGTCCTGGAGTGGCCTAGCCAGTCTCCAGACCTCGACCCCATGGACAATTTGTGGAGGGAGTTGAAAGTCCGTGTTGCCCAGCGGCAGCCCCAAAACATCAGTGCTCTAGAGGAGATCTGCACGGAGGAATGGGCCAAAATAGCAGCTACAGTGTGTGAAGACTTACAGGAAGCGTTTGGTCTCTGTCATTGCCAACAAATGTTATGTTGGAAAGTATTGAGCTGAACTTTTATTGATTAAATACTTTTTTTCCACCATAATTTACAAATACATTCTTTAAAAATCCTACAAAGTGATTTCCTGGATTTTTTTTTTTCCTCACAGTCTCTCATAGTTGAAGTGTTGTGATGAAAATTACAAACTTCTCTCATCTTTCTAAGCAGGAGAACTTGAACAATCAGTGGCTGACTGAATACTTTTTTGCCCCACTGTATTCAGGAGCTGTCTACAGCAAGAAAAACAAATCTTAACATTTCCCCATAGACTCCACAGCCTCGCATTTCAAAATGGCTTAAATGATCTTGATAAAGACCTCCAGGATTGACTGTAACCGTCTCTTTAAAAAAAAAACATACATTTTATTTTTTGCAAGCTGGGATGTATGTTTTTTAGTAATAACCTGGATTTGTATTTCTGTATCCAGAGTACTCGGTACAAGACAGTGGACCGGGTGGTCCAGTGTGTGAAGAACATGTGCCTTGCTTTAGACGAGGTGGAGACTCAGGCCGTTACAGAGGCTGTGAAAAGACTTCGTCACTCCGTCAATTTACCCAGGACGCACTCCCCCAAGGTGGGCTTTTGACTAACACAGCTGTTAGATCATTTGTAGTGGTATCAAAATATGATGATGTCATTTCTAATTCGAGCATGCATTGCTTTCTAGTTGGGGTCCACATCACCTGGTCAGTCATCAAATAGTAAGTTATGTTCATGAAATGCATATATAACCTTTGTTCAGTCTGTGCTACAGAAGGTTTTGCAAGATTTTTTGCAGTTCAGAATTATTATTATTATTATTTTGATGTTTCTACGAGCTCTCGCACTGATCCCCTCTTCCGACAGGTGGCTCCAGTCCCGTGGAGGAGAGCATAGCCTTGCTGACAAAGGCCGTCTATGACCTGGCCAAGCTCTACCTGCGCTCCTTCTGTCCACCATCAGCAGCTTTCAGCCCCCCTTCTTTGCCCCAGGCTGCAACAGAAGGTGAAGAAGTGGAGGAGAAGAGCTGCAAAGAAGCTTCTGGCACCACAGACCACCTTCAGTTTACTTTGTTCGCCTTGCACGGCATTCCAGGCAACTGGGTCAGCAGGTAAACACCGGGGCACGCTGCTGAACACGTTAATTAGAATATGAAGGTCAATTACTATGTGGGGGAAAAAATTAAATGTCGTGGGTATTTTTTATTTTTTCCCTACAAGGCTGATTAGGGCTTGAAGGTTTGAATCCCTTTATTTATTTATTAATTAAACCTTGGTTTGTCTTTTTTAATATTTCATCATCTTGTCACTGTTGCAAGTGTCAGTCAACAATATTATTCCCAAGGGAAATTTAAATATTTCAGGACTGCAAACGTTGGAAATTTGTTGACGACTCAAAACTGTGATCGTTATTCAAACGTGATTTTTAGACGGGGGCATGTTTTCTGTCGGAGCTCCCATGCAGGAGTCAAAATACAACTCTTAACTCTCTATGAGTTGGAGAAACTCGCCAAAACTATTAAGGAGTTGAAACGGCAGCAATGAATGACTATATTACTATTTTGAGATACATTTTGAAAATTGTAGCCCTGCGGTAAACTTGCGACCTGTCCAGGGCGTACCCCGTCACTCGCACAGTGACTGCTGGATATGGACATCAGTGACCCCCCGCGACCTGAAAAAGGAGAAGCGGATGGATGTTCCAAGTTCAAGTGAAAAGATTCTTGACGACTTAGAAGAGAAAACAAAAAAGCAATTTCTAGACATTTTGAAGACCCCCTCTCAAATGCTGTTTTAACTAGTCACACTGTCGCAGCCCAGTGAGATACCACCTTAAGATCGATCTCACTGGGCTAATAAACCATCAAAATAAGTAGCAATAGTTTGTGTAATGGTTCATTGATTAGAATCTCATCGTACAAGCGAGTTCAGCTTTCTGTGATGCTATAATATTACGTTTTGATCTGCTTAACTGTGCTATCGTTGCACCAGGTCTGGGTTTCTTTTACTAAACCAACAGCTTTGGTGTGGTTGTCCGTGTCTCATTTTTCCGCTGCAGTGTCTCATTTCATTTGGATTTCGGTGTACGGAGCTGAGCTGAGCCAAATGATCTGTTCCCAGCTCTGTTACGCAGTGACCAAGACTGGAAACGAATGTAACGCGTAATAAAAGTTGATTTACATTCTTTTATTTTTGGGTTGAGTTGCAGTAGGTTTCCAAAGTTGAGCTTCATTAATGAGGTTAATGTACATTATTTTACAAATCACAGTGAAGCCCTATAGAGATCTTGGTAGAGACGTTAATGACTGGTTAAAACGTGACTGTATGACATTTAAAATAATGTGGAAACTGCGAGTGTGGCGTCAAAACAGTGTTTTTAAAGTGGTCTTTAAAAAAAAAAACTGTTTCACGTTCATTCACAGCACTTTTCTGGTCAGTTTTTGAGGCCTTGACAAAAAGACCAGCTGCTTAAAAACAGGCCTGTTTACTTTGGAGGAGCCTCTTCCTGCAGCTATTTTAAGCCAGGATTAAATATTGCAGCAGTGACAGCCATTCCAAAGATGCCTCCCCAAAAATATTTAGCTCTACACCCCAAGACCAGAGGGGCACAGTGAGTTCAGTCATTTCCTACCCAGATGAGAAGCAACACGTATTTGTTGTGGCGTCACTACAACTCTGCCTTACTGAGGCCTGAATGTTTAGCATTGTTGTGGCTCGTGTGTTAGCCGTCTGTTGCCTCGCCACGCTGCCAGCAGTGGTGGAGCTGCCAGCACAGATGGCACGGAGCAGTGGATACAGCCTGATGTAGTGCAAGATGTGAATCCACTGTGCTCGTGTTTTTACTCTGCTCACATGCACAAATCTGTCATCGAGCTGATTTTATTTTGAGATTTGGGGAATTTGGGATATGAAGTTTTTTGTGATCCATTTTTCTTCCGTACGTTTTTCAGCTCGATTCTCGTCCCCAAGTTTTCAAGCTATTTCAACAAATCGTAATCAAAACGTTCAGCTCTTTCAGGACAATCCTTTTATGACTTTTGGTATTGGTGCAGCTTTAGCTTTTTTAAATATTTAGCCTTTTCGGCAACTTTTTTTTTTTTCTCATAGAAAATGAATTGAGCTCATTTTACATCCTTCATATCTTTAGATCTGTTCACAGCCTTTTACTGCTCCTTTCTTGTTCTGGCTCTTCTTTTAGCTTCTTTGTGCAAATTTAAACATTTTTTTACAGCTACTTTCAGCTAATTTCAGCTGTTTTTTCCAGCTATTTTGTGTGCTGCTTTAAGATTCTTTCTGCTAACTACAACCTTTTTGTGCTTTTACGTTCTTTCTGCTAATTTCAGCTTGTTCTGCTCCTTTCAGATTATTTCTGCAAGTTTCAGCTTTTGCTACTATTTCAGCTACTTTTTAGCTGTTTTATCTCAATTTAAGCTTTTTCAGCTAATTCCACATTTTTTTTGCACAAATTTCAACTTTTTTCTGCCTAATTCAGAAAAAATATGCTCTATCCACTTCCTTCTGGTAATTTAATCTTTCTGCTTTTTTTAGCTACTTTTCAGCTGTTTTTTTCCCTCTTTTTTTTTCCTCATTTCAGCTTTTTTCAGCTTTTTTCCACATTTTTGTGCTTATTTCTGCTTTGTTCAGCCTAATTGGGCAAACGTTCCTTCTGCTTTCTTTTGCTAATTTAAGCTTGTTCTAAAATTTTAGCTAACATTTTAGCATTTGGTTAGCCAATTTCGGCTGTTTTCAGATGAATTCAAGTTCGTGCTAATTTCTGCTACTTTCAGCCTAATTACGGTAACTTCTTTATGCTAATTTCAGCTTGTTACGCATCTTTCAGCTGAATTATCCTAGTTTCAGCGATTTCTGCTAGTTAAGCTAGTATTTAGCTGTTTTTATGCTAATCTTAGCTTTTTCAACTAATTCTGCATTTTAGCTCATTTCAGCTCTTTCAGCTTCCTTCTGGTAGTTTAAGCTTCTTTCTGTCTTTCAGCTCCTTTTCAGCTATTTTTTTGCTAATTTAAGCCTTTTTTTAGCTCATTTCTTCCTATTTAAACCTATTTCAGCAAGTACATGTTCTTTCTGATTTTTTCTGCTAATGTAGGCTTGTTCTTCCATTTCAGCTACATTTCAACATGTTTTTAGCTAATTTCAGCTGTTTATCAAAGTTCTTCTGCAACAGGCATTCACACTGCATTTTCGCAGGAAATGCAATTTCTCTAGTTTTATTTTGTATTATCTCGTCAAAAAATGTACATTTAATTGTTGCGACAAAACCGATATTAGTGAATATGATTTGCTGTATTGTTTTTGACAATATTTATAAAAATATTTAGCGCTTATGCAAAGGCATAAGCACTAAACACAAAAATGTTTCTACTTACCCTGATATTAGGATTTTATCTTCATATCTGTTGTTATTTGACTAGATGGTAGTTTTCACCCTTTTTTAAACAGTCATTCTACCAGCAAGATGGATTTTATTTATCATAGTTTTTTTTCTAATTAGACCACATTTAAATTCTGTGTGGGCCGACAAAAACAACTATCGTGCATAATCAACTGAGCAAAACGTTCGGCTTTTAGTTGAAAGTGTGTTGAACCATCACTGTAGTGGCAAAAACCTCGTATCTGTTTTTATTATTTTCATGTTTTTGTTTAAACTATTTTTTATCATTCACATTTGTCTATGGTTTTATGGATGGTGGACCAATGAAGGTGTCAAAGAACTCGCAAAGTCTTGACAGTTATTTATTTTGAACCTGCAAACGGCTTTAAACATCGGTGTTCTTCTGGATAAAGCTTGATCAGATCTTCTTGCCAGTTCTGATGGTTATTCTTAGACAATCATTGGTGTTTGTTGTGTCGTTCCAGCTATGAGAAGTACTTCCTGATGTGTTCGCTCACCCACAATGGAAAGAACCTGTTTAAGCCCGTTCATTCAAAGAGAGTGGGAACATACAAAAACTTCTTCTACCACGTTAAATGGGACGAATTGTAAGTCCTGTCTTTGTTTTTTCACATTTATTATTATTTTAATTCATAAATGTGTCAAAGCCTGCCGTTATCGCTCTTCCTTTCCACCTCTGACACCATCCTTCTCTCCCCAAGGATTATTTTCCCCATCGCTGTAGCTGTGCTCCCGCTGGAGTCGGTCCTGAGCCTGACTCTGTTCGGAGTTCAGAACCAGAACGCCAGCGGCTCACCGGATTCCAACAAACAGAGGAAAGCTCCCGAGTTTCTGGGCAAAGTCTCCATGCCCCTTTTTGACTTCAGACGGTAAGGAGATGGGACCTGTTTCACGTGGCTCTACTAAACTTTGTGTTTTACTTGTTTTTAGTATTTTATTTTACCAGGAGAAACTCACTGAGATGAAAAATCTTACTTACAAGAGCGTCCTGGCCCGAACATTTTTTTTTATATTTACAAGCCCATAGACTCCCAGTTTATTATTTATAAATATTTGTAACATTTCTTGCTTTTTGTGTTACATGCTACATGCCGAATGTTTTGCAGAGTACTCGCAGGAGGCACTCGGCTGTTGTGTCTGTGGACGTCTCCACAAGGAGCTGCTGCTGCTGGTCCTACAAGCAGCCACAGGAGATTACCTACAGAAAGAATCATACTACAGGTTAGTCAGATGATCGTATGTACAACAAAATGTTGCTGAAACGGATAAGACCATGTTAGAATCAGCTGTTGTATTAAAACCTCATCGCTGTGTCAGAATTATACGCTGTATCAGTGGCAGCCGGTCCATAGGCGCACCTAGAAAAATAATTAGCCCCACAAAGTAGTTCCTCCTAATAAATAATGTAAATTACTTATTTACTGAGCTTGTTGTGCAACTTTTAACAAATTGCGATGTACGTGCAATCCTAATGTCGGTGTTTTTCTTACCAACAGCTGGACTTTCCCAACGCAGCATTGGATGTTCTGTACGTTGGACCCGAGGAAGCCCCTAGTCCCGAGCCCCACACACTGGAAGAGCTGGATCCAGACCTCAGACGGAAGCTGGAGAAAATCTGCAGCCGAGCCTCCAATTTTGGGTAGGAGACAGAAAATATGAATAACAAAAAAATTTGAAATATGTTGACGATTTGATATTTAGTGTTGCTTTTTTTTATATATATATCTTGGCTGGATTTGTACTCGCATGTACCTGTAGACTGCATTTGTATTTTTCTTAGACCACCCAAAATTCATAGGTCTTAATAGAATTGGTAAGAAATTTTCAGTTAAACCACAGACAGCCACAGTTCCCTATAAACACCTTTAGCTTGTCTGCTCCATACTCTGTTTTTATCCAGCTGCTTTAAGCACAACTAAATGCTTTCTAAGAATCGCTTCCTGCCAAATCTCTCCACGGTGCCGCCGTCCAGAAGACTCAGCTGGCACTGCAGCACGAGGCGCTCTCGCTCACCGGCTGCTTTTATTCCTGTTCATTCATCTCAACAAATCCTGTGGTTTTAAGACCCACAGAGCTGAATTTATCATTTCTTTAACTTCTTAAAGCTGATTGTTGATTTTTATTAAGAGAAAGTCAGAAGCAGTTATAAGTAAAAATGTATCCTCGGCACAAGGATGCCAGGGCTGACCAGAAGACCCTTCGTGTTTGATGAAACAGACGTAGACGCAATCAGAGACCCTGGTGTCTGATTGCATTTCTGGGCATGAAATTTTTAGCTTTGCTTGATTCTTCCTGCGGGATCAATAAAATTTAATCAGATTGCTTCTTTGGTTAGTCTAGTTGCTCATAATCTTATTATGCAACATGTCGGACACGTTTTTTAGATTGACATGCATGTTATAACTAAGCTTTCCTTCATTCGTTTCAAAAGTTGTTTTAGTTTTAGGATTTTTTTTTTATTTCAGTGTATATCATTAATGCAAATATTTAGCATTCTTATAAAGCGGTTAGTATGAAGGCTTTTTTTGTACTCAGTAAATTGTTCAGTTTCTTTGAAAAACCACTTTGCTTTAATAGTATTATAATAAAGAGTAATCTTTAAAGACCAAACGTTGAATAAGTCCAGTTAAGTCAGGCATAAAAATTAGTTTAAAATGATCTTTAGGTCTTCTCTTATTTATGCCAGTTCATCTTGTTTGTTTTCTTGCGGTCTCCAGCTTGAAGCGGTCTGATCACCAGCTTCTTTGGGACCATCGGCTCCACTGTCGGCGGGACCACCCCAGCAGCCTTCCCAAAGTGTTAGCCAGTGCGCCCAGCTGGGACTGGGCCAGCATGGCTCACATTCACTCCCTGCTGCACCACTGGCCCACCCTGCCCTTAGTCACTGCACTGGAGCTGCTTGACTCAAAGTATGCACTGTTCTCAGTACTTGCACACAAACAAAATGTGCTGTGAAGGGTACAAAACGAGTGCTTTATTTTATAGATTCACCCTAAGTCTAGTATAAATTGTCAAAGTGATGCTGAATAGTGGACTTGTTTTGCAGTCTGACGCGTGGCGATGTACATTTATGTAGGTTTGCAGATACTGAAGTAAGAAGCGTGGCTGTAAGTTGGATTGTAAAGAGCAGCGATGATGAGCTGGCTGACTACCTGCCTCAGCTTGTACAGGTACAACTAACATATCAAATTACCCATGCTGAGTTCACTTCTGAAGTTCTTAGGGTTTTAACTGGATTTTTTTTTTCTAACGAGTTCAAAATCACTTTCTACAACTGACTTCTTCAGGCCTTAAAGTTTGAGTGTCACCTAAAGAACGCGCTGGTTATGTTCCTGTTATCCAGAGCTCAGGCCAACATCAACATAACCCACCACCTGTACTGGTGAGTCTGCGGCACTGATAAACACTACATACAATAAACAAGTACTCAAAGATTATGAGTTTGTGTGGAGTAAATACGAGCAGTTAGTATCTTCCCTGCAGCAGAGAAGAAAATAATATAAAATATGCAGAAAAGAGCCCAAAAAATTAGGAAATTGGCTTAAAAAAAAGCTGAAATTAGCAAAATGGCTCAAAAGTAGCTGAAAGGCATGAACCTTAAACTACCACAAGGAAGCGGAAAGAGCTGAAAAGAGCTTTAAAAAAGTGGACTTAACTGAAAAAGCTAAAATTAGCATAAAAACAGCTAAATAGTAGCTGAAATAGCAGAAAAAGTTTAAACTAGCATAATTAAGCTGAAAGGAGCATAAAGCTGAAATTAGCAGAAATAAGTTATTTAGATTGAAAGAAGCAGAAATTAACACAAAATAATTTAATTTATTTGAAAACAGCTGAAATTAGCTAGAAAATGCTAAAAAATAATAAGCCGAACAGATAGAACAAGCTTAAATTGACAGTAGAAAGCAGAAAGAACACGTTTGTCAAATCAGTCTGAAAGAAGCAAAAATTAGTAGAAAAAAAGTGGAAATTATCTGAAAAAAGATGAAATTAGCTAAACGCAGCTGGAAAGTAGATTAAAAGGTAGAAAGAAGCTTAAATTACCAAAAGAAGTGGAAAGAGCACATTTTTGTTGAATTAGGCAGAAAAAAGTTTAAATTAGTGCAAAAATGTGGACTTAGCTGAAAAGACTAAAATTAGCAGAAAAATAAATAGTAGCTAAAATAGCAGAAAAGGCTGAAACTTGCATAAATAAGCTGAAAGAAGCATAACAAGCTGAAATTAGCAGAAAGAAATTAGAAGAAGCACAAAAATGTTGTAGTTAGCAGAAAGAATCTGAAAGGAGCACAAAACAACTGAAAGTAGCTGAAAGTAGCTGAAAAAATTTAATTTTGCACAAGGAAGCTGAAAGAAGCTGAAGCAGAACAAAATGTGAAAGGAGCGGTAAAAGGTTGTAAACAGAGCTAAAGATTTTAAGGATGTAAAATGAGCTCAATTCATTTTCTATGAGAAAAAAAAGGCTAAATATTTCAAAAAAGCTAAAGTTGCACCAAAACCAAAAGTCATAGAGGATTTGTCCTGAAAGAGCTGAACGTTTTGATTTATGATTTGTTGAAACGGCGCAAAAATTATAGAACGATAAAGATGCCGAAAAATTTGTGACTCAGCATAAACATTCACACAATTGTGATTTACTGTAGAGCGGCTCAAAAGCCTTCACAATAAAACTCGTCTCATTAGCATCGAGACACTTTCAGCTGCCTCTGTCTACTCACTGGTGCTATTTTGTAACAACAGAACAACATGGTTGTTGTCCGGTTGTGGAAAATAGTGACAAAACAAACAACTGGCGGATGCAAAGGTGATGAGAAAAACGTCTAATATAGTGTTAGCTTAAACTGCTATGAAATATTTTTAGATGGAGTTGTTTTAGATGAGTTCTGCCTTAGTCATGTTTTGATGAGGAGCTTAGTTTCCTGATGGAAAATTTCTCCTTGATTCTTCAAAGAACTGTCTCACTGCCAACTCCCGCAGGTAAGACGCTGACTGCTCAGAAGTACTTCACTAAAATCTCACTTGGATAAACCATCTGTGATTCAAGATAAATGACGGATAGCAATAATTTTTTTTTACAAGCATGGGTAAAGAATAAATCAGTGCTTGGCTTTTGAACACATGAATACCCTGTACATGTTCAGCAGATGTTTTCATTGCGTTCGATGCAACTTTTGATTATGGTACCTGTGCTTGTTGAATTATTATTAATATGTTCTTTAGGTTTTCTAACTCCACTGTAACATGTTCTCTGTGGGGTTTATTTTGGTGACAATTAACAAGTACCCTTTACTGTACATCCTTTTGGTTTCATTTTGAAAGCTCTTCCCTTCATATCTGGACTGAAATAACCAAAATAAGCTTTTTTTTATGTTAATAAGACTCAGTGTAAGCTAGCCGGCAGGAAGATGGTTTCCTTTAGAAGTTGTGTGTTATGCTGGCAGGCTGCTGAAAGATGCTGTGCAGGATCCAGCCTGGGGTCGTCGCTATGAGCAGGTGCTGGGGGCCCTGCTGTGTCTGTGTGGAAGCAAGCTGAGGGCGGAGCTGGACAAACAAACCCAGCTGGTCACGCTGCTGGGAGTCGTAGCCGAGCGGGTCCGACAGGCTGGGGGCTCCGCACGTCAGGTCAGTCTGTTTTCGCGCCACTCAGGTAAGCAATGGTTGTTTGAGCGTAAATTAATATTTTGGCGTCTGTGCCTTTTAGGTCGCGCTCCAGGAAGGTCTTGAAAACGTTCAGAACTTTTTCCACAGAAACAGCTGCCGGCTGCCTCTTAGCCCCAGCCTGGTGGCTAAAGAGCTAAACATCAAGGTGGGCCATGAATGACGGAGAACATCTGCAGTTTTTAATTATTGTTTATTGTTGAGCTCAGGTAAATACACCTGTCACGCCTCACTGCAATACAGTGGTCCCTCGTTTATCACAGGGCGTCCGTTACCCTGAAGCCCCACGCGATAAGTGAAAAACTGCGACGTAGTACTAGTAGTACAAGTAGTACAAGTAGTAATTAGTTGTTTATTTTAGTATATATATATAAAGGTGTTTAAAACCCTTCTCACACTCTTGCAAGATTCTGAACAAAATTTCTAAACTCTAAATGCAAATGTCATGGTTTCAGCTCTTTGCCACCTGCAAGCGGTCTCGGCCACGCCCACTCCGCACGTTGTGCACAGAGAACAGCTGATCAGATGCAGCAGGAAGCTTATCCTGCAGTATGGGCTGCACGGCAGGTGCTAAATACTTTTGAGATGATTTATTTTAAATAAAAATTCCATGCCGATCGTGCGGCTCATCCATCAATGAGCCATTATTTGTAGTGTCCAGTCTTATTTTGAAAAACCGCGATAGAGCGAGTCCGCGACGGAACGAACCACGAAGTAGCGAGGGACTACTGTAATCCCATTAACTGTCCATATAAAAGCGCAGAGATGAAAAATAAAACTTTAAATCAACTGTATTTTTAGGCATCAAGTCTTTATTTTAAATTGTTTTTACAAATATTAAGATTTGTAAATGTTGTCTTTGTAACATCTTTGGGGATTATTATAATAGACCCCTGACGTTCGCTGGGATTACCTTCTCATAGCATCTGCAAATAGCAAAAAACTGCAAATTTTGGATGAGGTCAAAAAAATGTATATGTATTGTTTTTATTGCCAAATACATTTGCACATACAAGGAATTTGCTGTGGTGTCCCGGTGCTACGTAAACATTTTAAATTAAATTCAGATGTTCGCATCTCAGACATGTCCGCTGCACTCACAGGATCTGGTCAGAAGATGTTAGCCGTGCGCTCTGCTTCACCACCATGTGCACACCGACCAGGTGAATGAAGTGAGCTCATGGAGGGAGTAAAAAGGCTTGCAGGTTATGGCTAGAAGTGTTACAGGTTCACTGTCACACCAGTACACCAGCCATTGTTGATGTAAAAATTAGAGCCCGACCGATATGGAATTTTTGGCTATCGCCGATATTGATATTGGGAGGGGGAGGCTAACGCTGATAACTGATTAAATCTTTGAGCTTTGTCCACCCCAAAGTAAACAGCTACTTTTTAATCAGTTTCAACACTTGAAGTCTTGAAACAATCTTTCTAACGTGCATCCTCCACTATTCACCATAAAGTTAAGTGTAACAAAAATATCAGTTAAACAAAGAAACGCCCTTCTCTCTGCACTATTTAAACCGTCACGTGTTGTGATGGTCCAATTAGTATGGACTGCAGCTGTTTGGGGTTTTTCTTTGCAGAGAAGTAAATATTTCAGACAAACAAGGCATTTCACTGAGAACGACAAAGATAATGTTGCCAACACTGGTATATTTTACCTTTTATATTAGATTTATTGTTCTGGATTAAGCCTATGCTAAATGTTAGCTTGCTAGCTTGAGAGGCACGAAGCTCATTAGCGAGTTGGAGGGTTGAAAATAATTTATTGTTGTTTTTTTTATTTATTATTTTACAGATCAGTTACAGTAAACTCACCATGCTCTGTTCAGTAAAATATGCTACCCAGCATTGCTCCTTGCTTCGGCTGAGCGAGCAGCATGGCCATCACTTGAAAGAAGTCCACATGCGCCCTCTGCTGGATGCGTTGTACAATTACACCATTTGCAAGTAAAGGCACAGCTTGTTCCCAGCATTTTAGGAATGAAAATTATAAGTGTTTGTGTCCGTGCACACTTCACCAATACCGATATGTCCCCAAACATCTATATCAGCCTAAAATATCGGCCCTACTGATATATCGGTCGGGCTCGAGTAAAAAAAGAGGCCCGTCCATTTTGTTGCTCAGTGTGTAAGCAGATACGCTGGGTGCAGTGATGAAAGATGAATCAACTGTGCAGTGCGATGAAGGTCTGTGAATGAACGACTGCGCAGCAAAGCAGGATTTACAGCTCCTGGGGGGAAAATTATATATTGCAGTTGTGAAAAAATTGCAGAGGACCGTTGCGCTTTCTGTGAAATTGCGGAGGTTTTTTGCAAACAATTATGTTTCGTTCCAAGTAAAAAATCTGTGACTGACTTGAGTCCACAAACTCTGTACTGTAGTCCCTCGCTACGTCACAGTTCGTTTATCGCTGACTCGCTTTATCGCGGTTTTTCAAAATACGATTGGACATGACGCACAATTGGCTGATTGATGGATGAGCCGCACGATCTGCATGAAATTTTTATTTGAAATAAATTATTTGGCACCTGCTGCACATTTGTGCAGCCCAGAGCTGCAGAAATGCTTCCTCCTGCACCGTTGTGCAGCTCATATTTCTGGACAAGCTTCCTGCTGCAGCTGATCAGCTGTTCTTTGTGCATGATTAGCTGTTCACCTGCAGAGCAGAGAAGTGGGCGTGGCCAATAGCGCTTGCAGGTGGCAAAGAGCAGACGAGGAAGGGAGCTGAAATCATAACATTCTGTGCTCTTAGAGCATTTAGAGTTTAGAAACATTGTTTAGAATATTGCAAGAGTTTGGGAAGGGTTTAAAACACCTTTACATATGTGTATATATATATATATATATATTCCTACTTTGCAGTTTTTCACTTATCGCAGGTCTTCAGGGTACGGATCCCCCGTGATAAACGAGGGACTACTGTTCTGTGACTTTGTGGGGGTTCGCTGTAATCTGCTCATGAGGAATTGTTGCAGATAATGGAAATCTTTTTAGTCTCGAATCAATATTTCAGCTTCCTTTGTGACTCGGCAGCCTGCAGGCATTTAGAAGGTACTTACACCTTAATTTGTAATCAAACATAGAACTCTCTGTTCTTTACCGTTGTGTATTCTGTTGAAAATATCTGTTGGAGATCAATGCTGTCCGAGTTTCACTTTCATCCGTCCACATCATCGTGTGAGTTTATCAGGCACGTATCTGATCCGACGGTTGTCTGATGAACTCCGCGCTCCGAGTTAAACGACATCAATAAATGATAACGGTTACAAAAATGTTAAATTGTTGTTTATGGTTTCTGGCTTCAACGCCTACTTGATAAAGAGAATTTAATAAACCAAAAAGCAGAACTTTAAGGGTTTCTAAAAAGGAAGAGAAGTGCAGCGATAAACTAGTGTTTGTTTTCGTAGGCCTGTTCCTTCTTCAGCTCCAACGCAGTTCCCCTCAAGCTGGCTCTGGTCAACGCCGACCCCCTGGGGGAGGAGATCAACGTTATGTTTAAGGTGATTGAAAATTAAGAAAAACTCATTCACTTGCAGTTCTTGTGTGCCTGACACAAACATGCTCTATTAGTTTAAGCCCAGGCGATGTCATATGTTCACTCCAGCATGGTGTAAAGACCTCCCCCTGGTGGCTGACTATAAAGTTCAGCCCTTCTTCTGTTTTCTCTCTTTTAGCTTGTCTGTTTCTGTTTCAGGTGGGAGAAGATCTGAGGCAGGACATGCTGGCTCTTCAGATGATTCGCATCATGGATCGCATCTGGCTGCAGGAGGGGCTGGACCTCCGTATGGTCAATTTTAAATGCATCTCCACCGACAAAGATAAAGGTGCTCAAAGCCGTCTGTCACGTATTTGTTGTAAAAACAGACAAGTTGACACAGAATCTAAATGACTCTGAGTTAATTGCAAATCTATACAGTTGTTTTTTTAAATCAGTTTTGTTATCAGTTTAATTTTCTTGTCTTTATTTCCATATGCAGTGCAGTCCCACAATAAAGAGTTGGAGGTTTATATATTTTATTTTGTCTCGCTGTGTGTTGATAAAACCGTCTTTTTTTTTTTTAGGCATGGTGGAGCTGGTGCCGTCCTCTGACACTCTAAGAAAGATTCAGGTGGAATACGGTGTCACTGGATCTTTTAAAGATAAACCTTTGGCGGAATGGCTCCGCAAATACAACCCTGCTGAAGATGAATATGAGAAGGTACGCACAAAGAATACTGTTGTACTTAAACCTATTAAAACAAATAGTTAAGCACATATTGTTTAGAACAGGGCTATTCCACTAGTGGCTCGGGGGCCAAATCAGGCCCACAGGTGAGCTCAGTTCGGCCCATCATTGGGCTCATTTTTTAATAAAACTAGATTTAAAACTGTAAAATAAACTTACTTAATAACAATAACTGCTGGATTTCTGGCCCCTGAGCTCTTGGCTTTCAGTAACTGTGGCCCCCTGAGCCATAACCGTAGTTGAATAGTCCTGGTGTAGAATGTAATTATATAATATTCCTCTGTCAGTCTTTCTAATGAATTATGATCTCATTATAAGAGGAAATATCTAAACATTTTAGCATTTTCTTCAAAACCGGCATTAAGTTGAATGGCATTGGTTTGACTTTAGAAAACTTATGACCTCTGACCCCAAACGTTTACTGCAAAAGGTCTTAACCTGACCTTTAATTAAACAATCTGTATTCAACCCTCTCCACATCACAGCTGTTGCACATGGGAACACAATTTTTCGTAAGAAAACTGACTTGTAGTCGCTGATGTGCATGTACACTTTAAAGGAATTAACTCAAAATTAACAATTTACATATTTAGATATTCATTGTTGTCTGTTTTCTAGTTTTTACTAGTTATTTAGGGACATAATATTAATATTTATAGTGCTTTTAATGTAACCTAAAGAAATTTAACATGTCGGTCTAGGCTAAAAGAAAACCCATTCGAGTCAGCTCAGAGACTGGTGAAGGAAATGTTTTGTTAGATGTGAGAATAAGCGATACTGTAGGAGTTGCATAATTTTTCCCTCTCTTATATTATTTTTGATTTCATATACTCTCTTAAATGGCTGAAACCCCCAAAAAGCTGCTTCCGTTTGCATAAATTTCTGTTTTGTCAAAAAGCCAAAATAATCTGAAATTAGACCTGTCGCGATAAACAATAAATCAATTAATCGCACGATAAATGAAATTTATCGACCTCATTTTCATTTATCGGCTTTATCGTTTCTTTGTGTCTCTCTCTTTCTACTGAAGACACTGGACGACAAAAGGTTCAACTCCGGTGCTCTTCACTGACCCCGCCCTTTCTCTTTAAAATCTGTTTTAACCGTCCAAAGTCATGTTTTTGGATCGTTAAAAGCAGCTAAACTGAGAAGCTAAGCTACAAGCTAAGCTAACAGGCCGACCTCTGGAAAAAAACCTCGGTCTTGTCGAAGCTTCAAAATTCACGGTTGAAACCCGTGTCTCAGCAAAAAGAAGCTGAGAACTTGTTTACTGAGTTTTATTTTTATTTTAAAGCTTTGTGTCACAAATGCTGTACTAAAGATTTCAAACCACACCGAGTGTCCGCCATTTTGAAAACCGAAGAGACAGCCCATGTCACGTCAAGGGGCCTCCCTCCCATTTTCCTTAAAGACACGCTGCTCGCTCCCTCACTATCCATCCTTTCGTTCAAACAGTCTTATACTGCCATCTGGTGGTCGAAAAAGGTACTACACACAAATAAACCAAAATTTCTTCTTAAATTTGCCAATAATTAGTAATTACTGCCAAATTTCAAACAATATTATCGTTTATCGCAATAATTTCTGAGACAATTAATCGCCCGGCAACATTTATCGTGACAGTCCTATGTGAAATTAAGACTGAATGAGGGTTTAAGGCTTTCAAAGAAACCTCCTCTCACACACGTTAAAGGTTCGTGCACTGCTATTTTAGCCACATTGTCTTGAATTTTCTCTCCAGGCTGCTTCACTCCTCCTCTGGTACCTTGCACACTGACATTTGGCCTCGCTGTGGCTGGAGTAAACATGCAGCACTGCTATGAGCCATCGGTTTTAATGGTTTAAGCATGAGCCGTCTTGTTTTTATAGATAAAAGCACGAATGAAGGTCAGACATTTTATCAACAGGTCCCAACAACGATGGGAGTGCTCCGATGTTAGTTTTCAGTTCTGCTCGTGGCCAACCTAAAAGGTGCTCTCTTGGCTGTCCATCATTTTTGCAGGCATCGGAGAACTTCATCTACTCCTGCGCCGGCTGCTGCGTTGCAACTTTCGTTCTTGGCATCTGTGATCGCCACAACGACAACATCATGCTGCGCTTCACTGGTCACATGTTTCACATTGATTTTGGAAAGTTCCTGGGTCACGCTCAGATGTTTGGCAGCTTTAAAAGGTAATGATAGAATCTTTTCTGTGCCGTGCGCTTGTCTTTGGTTTTCTATCGGGGTGGAGCAGGACGTTCTCTTTTTGTTTTATTACAATCTTGTTAGCAGAGTAGGTGAAAGGTCGTACTGTATTTCCTGATTGTCAGTTATCTTACATTATCTATTGAACTTTTTTGAAGGTGTGCACTTTTAACACTTAATAAATGTTAACGTGGACAATTTTTTTTTTTAGTGCAACGATTTTTGTTCGAGTTTTTATGCAAGTCAAAATTAACCCCAAGACTTTGGAGCACCGCGGGGTCAAATGTCTGCTTCACCCTTGATAATTATTCAAATATTTACATACAAATATTCACATGACAGCAGATTTTTCTGTTCTGTATAAAACTGTTGACTGATGTTTAAAATTCAGTGCGATGTAACGCTCAAAACAATCCTCACTTCTTTTTTGGGTCACTGGATCTCAGGTAAGCTGCAGCAGGATTAATTAATGTTTTTAGATGTGACCTGCTTCTTAACTGCAACACTCAAAATACTTTTTGGCTGTTAAGAAACAAACCACGTGGATTTTTATTTTTTTGGTGAGATTTTTCAGCTCTTAGAGCTCCTCCCCTTGTAAGATGCTGAACTTAAATCTTCATCCCTCTCCTCCTTATCTTCCATTAGAGACAGAGCTCCGTTTGTTTTGACCTCTGACATGGCGTATGTCATCAACGGAGGCGAGCGTCCCACCAGTCGTTTCCAGCTGTTTGTAGATCTCTGCTGCCAGGCCTACAACCTCATCCGCAAGAACTCTGGGCTTTTCCTCAACCTGCTGTCTCTGGTGAGGCAGAGCTGTTGCACACAACATATTCACGCATGGTGTGTGCACGCAGAGGACTCGTTAGGCAGCTCGTGCATTAAATAGAGGATGAAATGATGCTGTTGCTAACAGGACTTTTAATCCGAGTTGTGTTCTGAACTGTTCTCAGACGTCCGAGTTGGACGAAACATTTGTTCCGCTGCTTAAGCTTTTATTTTTTACTTTATTGTGTTTAACTTTTTCTAAAGTGTCTAGTTTGCTTTATGTTGCACCTGCCGGAGCCAGAGGAGCAAATGTACAACCCAGAAGGAGTTGCGCTTTCGAAACATAATAAATCATTTGCTTCCCTGCTGTCCCAGAAACGTCCGCGTATGGAATTTACTGCAGCACCGATACATTTGAGATGTTTTTGAGAATAATCAGTTCCTTTTTAAAATATTTTTTACAAAAAAAGAAGAGTATTCACGTTATTAGTCTCCACTGCAGAAAGCCACGATATTAAGAAATGTAATTCTCTCACATTTGACATAAAAATGGCATTAGCTCAGTTATACTGACTTCACGTTTGGTGGGTTAGTAGCTGAGGTTGATCCACAATATACGGTATATTCTGAGCTCCAGCAGATTAAACCAGATCTTTGTTTAAAATGTTTTTTGACTTTCTTTGTTAGTAAACTGTTTCATACTGGGCTAATTTTACTAAAACTTTCAGAAAGCACTCATTCATTGTAGACTTGCAAGTAATTACCGTTCTTCCCGCCGTAAGCGTCACACCGCCGTATAAGTTGCATCAGTCCAACAATGTGTAATAAAGTGTGAAAAAACATTAACACCGGTACGTCGCTTCGCCGTATAAGTCGCATCTATTATGCGTCGCCGCTGACGCGTCTCGTTTGTTACGCGTCACTGCTGATCACACGGAAATATGTTGTGCCAAACATCGATTTCAGGAGGACTTTAACAAGATTAACACTTAAAAACAATTGTTTGCTCAAAATTATTTATTTCATTTTATTTATTTATTTATTTATTTATTCATTTTATAATAATAAGAATACATATCAATTTACATGTATGTAATTTGAAAACAAAAAAAAATAAAATGAAAGGCAGCAGATGAAGAAAAAATCTTATTAAGTCTGCTCCTTATTTATCTAATAAACAATTCAAACAAACATTTACTGTAAGTAACAAAAACAAATAACTCGCTTAATTTTTCAATTAACAAACATTTTCAATGAATTACATTCATATATATTTTTTTAACAATTCGATTTTTACCAGTTTCTTAAATACCAAGATTGATTTGGCTTCCTTAACATCTGTCTCTAAGTCATTCCATAAACCAACACCCTGAATTAAGGTAGATCTTCCCTTTAAACTAGTTCTGAACTGCGGTTTAACAAAAACATCTTTCCCCTTAAGATTGTAACAGCTTGATCTTTTCACAAAATACATTTGAATATTAGAAGGTAGTGTATTTGTATGAGCTCTATACACAAGTGACAAAATGTTGTAATCCACCAAATCATAGAATTTCAACAGTTTCATTTGATTAAATAAAATACTTGATGGATGATAATAATGTTTTCTTGTGATAATTCTTACAACTCTTTTCTGCAATATAAAAATAGGCTTTGTAATTGATTTACACGCTTTTCCCCAAACATTAACACAATAAACCAAGTGTGGAACAACAATTGCATTATACAACAAAAACAATGCTTTATCGTTTAGTAGATACCTAACTCTATAAAAAATTGCAATAGATTTGGATATTTTCGTTTTAACAGAATTTATATGTTGTTTCCACGACAGTTTATCGTCAATGATGACACCCAAGAATTTCACCTCATTAACTCTACAAATCATTGAATCTTCAATTTGAAATGGAACATCAATAGTTTTATTTCTATTACTAAATATCATGTAATTTGTTTTATCCAAATTCAAAGATAATTTGTTTAGTCTAAACCATTTCTGAATTTTAACAAAGCATAGCAAAGGTGCGTCTCGGTTGAACTTTTCCTTAATAAATGCACTTTAATGGTCAAAGCAGCTGCATTTCGTCTGGGCGGTGAAATGCAGCTGCTTTGACGTTTGCACCACGAGTTCCTGAGCGTGACGAAAGTGGCTCCGTATGGCAAGCCAAGTGTCTCATTAATAGCCACTTTTACCTATTAATGAGACACTTGGCTTACCGTATAACTCGAGGGCCCTCTAGCAGCTGAAAATGTTGGTGTTCAATATTTTCCAGGTCAGAATGAATGAAAATGTCAGATGTCAGTCAAAATTTGGGTTATAAATATAAGGGGGGGGGGGGGGGGGAATAAATGTTGCTGTATAAGTCGCGGGGCATGCAAATTTATGCAACAAACTACAACTTGTACGGCGAAAAATACAGAAGCTTTTAGAGTTAATTTAATTCACGATGACGGCCACAGCTCATTGACATCAGTCAGTTTGGCAGATGTTCAAACTGTGCATGGTTGTAGCTGAGCGTAATTCACAGAACATACTTTGAGGTGGACATCTCGTGATAATGGATGAGATCGCGCTACGTATTATTTTCAAGTTTGTCTACAACGACCCCAGAAACTCTGGCATGAAAGGCGGCGGACAATATACTGCACATTCCTTCAAGGAACGCTAGGCCAACAGTTGCATACAACGGATATTAGCTAAGAATATTTGTGATTAAAAAAATTTAAAAATAATCAAAAACTAACTTTTACATACGTGTCTCCACATGGTTTGTGCTTCTGCTCGTAGATGACGTCGTCAGGCCTGCCGGAGCTGAGCGGCTCTCAGGATCTGAAGTATGTGTTTGATGCTCTGCAGCCGCACAACACCGACGCTGAGGCCACGATCTTCTTCACCAGGTAAATGTGTAAACTCGTTTCTACAACACAAACGATGGACAAAGGTCTCCCTCTCTGCTTCAGTTATAGAAAAATTATTTAAGTATACTGGGTTCTCACCAGTTGCTCCCACAAGTTCCCTTTGTATTCCTTTACTCTTAGTCTTTTGTGCACTGCTTTTAATTTTGATCAGACTCGATCAAGAAGTTGTTTTTGCTTAAACTCAGATTCCACCAGATGGGATCATAAACTTAGAGGTCAGAAGAGCGTAGCTCACATCACTGCAACAAACCGTAAAAGACGTCCAGTTTCCAGTCCAGTAAAACTGGACCAAACGTACGACATGAGCAGAGGAATTAAGTTTCTTCGCAGTGTTTGTAGCTCTGTCTTTTCACGTCGAGTCTCTCATCTCACCCTGTTTTTCTGGTGTTGTCCTCCCCTCCACAGGCTGATAGAGTCCAGTCTGGGAAGCATAGCCACCAAGTTTAATTTCTTCATCCATAATCTTGCCCAGCTGCGCTTCTCTGGCCTTCCTGCCAACGACGAGCCGATCCTGTCCTTCTCGCCAAAGACGTACACTATGAAGCAGGATGGACGCATCGTCCACGCCTCCATCTTCTCTTTCCAGAAGAGATACAACCCTGAAAAGCACTATGTGAGTCCCACAAAGACTGTTTTGTTAAGTATCTTTGTTTTTTCATGTTTCGTATTCGAGTTAAACCGGATCTCTTTTGTTTGTTTCTGCTGAACAGACCTACGTGGTGAGGCTCCTCAGGGAAGGTCAGACTGAGCCTCAGTTTGTTTTCCGCACTTTTGACGAGTTTCAGGAGCTTCACAATAAACTGACCATTCTTTTTCCACTCTGGAAGCTGCCGGGGTAGGACGTTGTCTTTACCTATGCATTTCAGGGGTTTACAATCCATTAATCATACCCTCCTGATAGAAAACTTAAAGATATTAGTTTAGTCTTAGATTATCTTGTCATATATTTGGTGTGTTTTTGAGAAAATTACCATCCACGATATTTTCATTGTATTACCGTATTTTCCACCGTACACGTCACACCACCCTATAAGACACATCAGTCCAAATATGTCTAATAAAGTGGAAAAAAACATAAATACGTCGCTTCGCTGTATAAGTCACATCTATTATGTGTCACCGCCGACATGGGCCGGTGTTGTGCCAAAAATGGAGTGGCTGCCGCGGGAGCGTGCACGGGAGGACTTTAACAAGAATTTAACAAGATTAACACTTAAAAACAATTATTTGTTTGCTCAGAATTATAGCAAAGGTGTGTCTCAGTCTAACTTTTACTTAATAAGTGCACTTGGATGGTCAAAGCAGCTGCATTTCAAAAGCCGATACGCAGAAGCGGGAGCGTGCACAGGAGGACTCGCTGTGCATTTCTTCGAAATTTAACAAGATAACCACCTAAAAACAATTATTTGTTTGCTCGACTTTATAGTAAAGGTGTGTCTCAGTTGAACTTTTACTTAATAAATGCACTTTATTGGTCAAATCAGCTGCATTTCACCGGGACAACACAACGAAATGAAGCTGATTTGACGGTTGCTCCAGGCGAGCTGGACAAAGGTGGCTCTCTATGGCAAGCTGATTGTGTCATTAATTAAGCATTAAGCACTTTGATAACAGTCTATCTGTTTTAAACTGTGCTCTATAAATAAATATGACTTGACTTGACTTGATTAATAGCCACTTTTACCTATTACATGACACAACGGTATGCCATACTACTCTAGTGCCATCTAGTGGCTGAAAATGGTAGTGTTCAATATTTTCAGTCAGAATGAATGAAAATGGTCATATCGTTCTGGGACCCTATGTACATAGTTTCGTCCCACCTCATGTATCACGTGTGGTTTGTATGACAAATAAATCTCTAATACTCAGCCAAAAATTGGTTTATAAATATGGGGAAATAATCCATAAACGACTCTTCGACATATGAGTCGCACGGCGTGTAAATTATGTTTAAAAAAATTAAAAACACGACTTATAGGGCGAAAAATACGGTAATCAGTAAAATTCCACATCAAAACGTACTTTTAATCTGCCTTCGTTTACAAACTGACATGTTGTAGTAGCTTTTTTTTTAATTAACAAATTCAAAATTATTACTTTTCTTTTTGTTGTTAGTTTTCCTAACAAAATGGTGCTCGGTCGCACCCACATTAAAGAAGTGGCAGCCAGGAGGAAGTTGGAGCTCAACAGTTACGTGCACAACCTGATGAGATGCTCCGCAGAGGTCACGCAGGTAAATACAAACACACACACTCTGTATCGTGTTGTGTGCAGCAAGTGGTTGCTGTTTAAATCGGCTGTTTTTATCCCAGTGTGACCTGATCTACACCTTCTTTCATCCAATCGCTCGAGATGAGAAGACGGAGAACTTGGAGACGACACCCAGAGCTCCCGGTAAGTACTTCCATGTTTCTCCGTCTCGTTCTTCAAGTGTTTTCGTTCCGGTTAAACCGTCTTCTTTTACTTTCTTTTCTGTGCCTCATCTTGTCACGAAGCTGTCCAGATTAAATGGTGATAATCTTTTGTTTCTGGTCAACGACGACACTTAAGGACAGAATTATTGTAAATTAAATTGTGACTAATTGAAATGAATGATGATCACAGGTACCGGGGTTTTTAACAAGACCTCTTCAAATTGAACATTTTTGTGTCTGACTGCCATGTGCCATGTCTGGATGTGGTGTGTGGTCTCTTCATGTTGCAGAACCTCCGTTGAGCCCCACTTCGGGTCGGGTGGAAGGAGAAGTGAAGCTCTCCGTCTCGTACAGAAATAGCACTCTATTTATCATGGTCATGCACATCAAAGATCTGGTAAGCACAGAAATAATCCAGCCCAGATTCTGAGACTATTTTTAAATAGATGGATTATGTTGCGTTCTTCGTCGGTTTGTGTTCAGTAATTTACGTCTTCCGCTTCAGGTTTCTGAAGAGGGAACAGATCCAAACCCGTACGTAAAAACCTACCTGCTTCCAGATCCTCACAAGTCCTCCAAACGCAAGACCAAGATCGCCAGAAAAACCAGGAACCCCACCTTTAACGAGATGGTCTGGAAATGCAAAACTTTTTTACTTTTATATTGACGTGTTTGTACAGAATGATTTAAGGCCTGTTGTGCTGCTTACAGAAGCTTTAAAGTCTTCAGACTTCACCTTGTAGACATCTAATGCTGGAATCGTTAGAATAACAACATGAAGAAAGACATTTTGTACATTCATGAAAAACACTCAAATATCACTTTTCTATACGTATTTACGACTCTTAACTTGGAACTCGGTAGAGGCTCGACAGCAGTTCAAGCCTCGAGCCTTTTTGGGTTTGGTGCAACAAACTTTGCACGACTGGAGGATTTTCTGCTTGAAATCCTCTCGAGCTCGGTCCATTTCAGTCGGAGTTGTTAGTTAAGAAAGACGGAGGTAAAGTCAGGGTTCTGGCTGGTTGTTCTAGGACAGGGTTATCCAACTGGCGGCCCACGGGTGACTTCAGTCTGGCCCACCAACGAATTCATAGTTCAACGAGTTTATATGAGCAGTTTAGTTGAATAGTCCTGTTCTAGGACGTTCACAAACCCATTCTTGTTTTCTTCACTGTTTTGGGTCATTGTCATGTTGGAAGGGGAACTTTCAGCCCAGTCTGAGGCCCTGGGTTTTGTGGAACAGGTTTTCATTAAGGATATCTATTCAGTCCAACATTTTTCAGTCAGGTCATCTGGACAGTTTCTTTTTTTTTTTGTGCTGAAACGTTTTGCCTTCGATCCAGAAGGCTTCATCAGTCAAGGAAACACACAACAAAACTGATTCTTCCCCCAACAGCTTACTCCAAAGTGGAACAAACCAGTTCTGCTTGTGATAAGATGGTCTCTTTGGTACGCCCCCTCCTCCATTGCCGGCCCTCTTCCTTGTTGACAGTCTTGTCAAACTGGTTGAAAACAGTTGAACAATGTTGGATTGTATACCTGGATTATTGAGCATGGACTTTGTTGTTTTCAATCAGTTTGACAAGACCGTCAACAAGGAAGAGGGCCGGCAATGGAGGAGGGTGTGTACCAAAGAGACCATCTTATCACAAGCAGAACTGGTTTGTTCCACTTTGGAGTGAGCTGTTGGGGGAAGAATCAGTTTTGTTGTGTGTTTCCTTGACTGATGAAGCCTTCTGGATCGAAGGTGAAACGTTTCAGCACAAAAAAAAAAGAAACTGTCCAGATGACCTGACTGAAAAGTGTTGTATTGTACACCTGGATTATTGAGCATAGACTTTGTTGATATTTATTCAGCTTTCCTTCAACCAAGACCGGTTCTTATTGCTGAAACACACCCCACAGCATGATGCTGCCCCCACCATGTTTTGACATTTGACCTTTTGAATTTAGGCCAAACAGTTTGGTCTCGTTCCTCACAGTCTGAGAGTCCTTTTCCATTGAGCCACTCTATGAACAGATCCGTGGAGATCTGGAGCGTCGAACACAGAACGTCTGACGGTCACAGGGACCTTCAGGGTCCTTCATTGACCGCTCAGTGTGATGACCAGCTCTTGGATGTGTCCTGGTTGTGCCAAGCTTCAGTTTGAGAAATATGAGGAACCTTCAGGGCAGCAGAGATATTTTGTATTGCTGAGACTGGTGCCTTTTAAACGTTCCTGTCTCTGAGCTCTCCAGATAGTTCCTTTGACCTCGTGATTATTATTATTTTCAGTTGTCAGCTCGGAGGCCGCCTCATGTCCAGTAGGTTTAATTTACCACAGGTGGACTTCAGTCAATGTGTCGAAATATCTTGGCACGGATCAAGAGAATTGAGAGGCGCTTGACATAAATTTCAAGTGTTTCAAAAGGTCTAAAAATGTATGTAAATATGACCGTCAGGTTTTTCTTTAAAGTGATTTACAAATCTGTATAAAATTATGTTTTTACTGTCATCGAATGATGCTGAGTGTAAATTATCGAGAGGAGAAATAATTCATGACTGTAGTGTCCAACATAATTGTTAAAAGTCAAGAAAGTCTGAATGTTGAACTCTACAAAAAGTTTTTAATGTTGTAGGAGCACAAACGGTGAGCTAAGACGTCAAAATGAGCTTATCAATGTTGATTGTAGCATCGTCGTACGTGATGACAGACTCTGACTTTCCCATCACCTTTCCATCGTGTCTCCACAGCTGGTGTACAGCGGCTACAGCAAAGAAACGCTCGGCCTGCGGGAGCTGCAACTGAGCGTGCTCAGTGCCGAGTCGCTGCGTGAGAACTACTTCCTGGGCGGCATCAGGCTCAGACTAAAAGACTTTGATCTCAGCAAAGAGACGGTCAAGTGGTACAAACTAACGAGCGTTCCCTACTTCTGAGCCCCGACAACATTCACATCGTATGGGAAACGCTGCAGCAGAGACCTTTCTGGAAAATGTTGCTCACCTCAGCTTTTACATCTTAAAAACAATCCTGCAGGACTTAAAGTCTGGAAATGGATTAGTGTTTTCTTTCATGGGGATTAATATGATCACAATTAAAAATAGAAACAGGAATATTTTCCTTTTAAAACGAATCGAACTTACCATTTCTTTCACTTGTAGCAGTGCGTGTTAAGGTTTGTGCATGTGGGCTGAAATGATGTATTATGAACTACGCACGTTGACCTTATTCGAATGAATTTTATCACGAGATGGCGTAAAATTAATTTGCTGCTTCGGATGTTCCCATACGACACGAATGTGTTCAGCGTTCTTTCGGCTGCGCTCAAAGAGGCAACAAACAAACGTGCAAAGCTTTTTTTTGTTTTGTTTTCACTTTGCTTTCAAACTTGTTTGTGACAAACAATCTCCTGAGTTTGTCTTGCTTTTCTTAAGTGTAACAAACATCTGTAATATTTTGTACATTTTGACATTAGAGGACCAAATGGCTTACTTTCAGAAGAGTATATATGTAGACTGACAGTTTTTTTTAAGAAATAGAAACTTTCCCTGTTGTAAAAAAAAAAAAAAAAAAAATCAGGGTTTTGTGGAGTAGCTCATCAACGATTAGAGAAAAATCAGCTGAAGTTTCCTCAAAGTGCCAAAATTAGTTTAAAAAATGGGACCGAGATTCCACACCGTCTTGTTGGGAGCGATGCCTTTGTTCTCAGAATTTCTTCTGTGATGCTCGACTTTATCTTATTACTAAATTTATTTTCTTAACATTGTAATATCACAGAAAAAAGTCTCTCAAGCTATGAATATAGTTTTTCCAGCGCTGGTCTGGTGTCAGACTGGAACCAGACAAGTATTTTTATAACAATGGGCCTTTGTCTCGTCATATTTCTTGACTGTTTTCACACAGCACACATTAAAGGGCAAATTGTATCATAAGCTTGGGAATGCGCTCACTTGTCAGTCTCCTGAATGACGATAGCGGTCGCCTAATAATGCTGAGCACATGTCTGTTCAGTACCTGAGAAGCAAAAATCAGAAACGGAGTCCCTCCTGGAGTTTGGACATGAAACGGTGCTCGAGCACGAACAACACAAACACTCCCAGTGCTTCAAAGTAAGACAAACTAATAATTGGTGTTGAACTCCAGGAGCAGGAAGGTTTTTATATTTAAATGAGGAAATAATTTGAATGTCTTGTTCAATAACTCTGATGTAAAACATCTTCACAAGAAGGGAACAATATCCTGTGCAAGTTGATGCCTACTTCGCTATAAATCTAAAGTTGTGTTGATGTTTATTAAAGAAATTAAGGTATTTCTTCTGAAAAGGTTTTTATTGATCTACGACACATATGTCACGCTATAAATATTACTGCCTTGATCTGCTCTTATAGTAACTGTACAAAGAAAGCAAAGAGTTTGTACTAACTGGGCCAGTAATTTATTTTTAATTGGTGACCTCTAGCCTGAATCAATCGGTGTGTACTGTAATCCCATAATTTCATAAAACAAATTAAATGTTTTTTGAACATGTATAAAGTGTCCGTGTTAAATTTGTTGGAAAACTGTGTTAATCTACTGGAGGACAAACTGACCTCATTTCCTTAAATGATTTGCTAAAATTAAATAATCGATTTCTATCTTAACATGAGATTCTTGGCCTGCCATTGTGTATCTGTTCCTCCCAAACCCAGCCGGTCGAAGCAGATGGATTGTCCTGAGCCTGGTTCTGCTAAAGGGTTCTTCCTCATGAGGGAGTTTTTCCTCTCCACTGTCGCCTTCTTGCTTGCTCAAGATGAGAGTTCTGTGATGCAGAGTTAAACTCAAATCAGTCTGCTCCTCATAAATAATGTTAAATTATCATTTTTATACGTGAATGTTTCTGTTCAGTGCCCTGAGACGACTTCTGTTGTGACTTGGTTCCATAGAAATGAACTGAATTGAATTTCAGATGCTCCACTTTGTGTTCTCTCCTAGCTTTACGGTAGAAAGTCAGAATCTGGCAGTTTCCTTCCTTCTCAAGGGACCCAAGCAGAAAATAGTTTGATTTCATCATTTTTTTTAAAATAAGTGAGAACAAAAAAAAAAAAAAAAAGACTGCAAGAAGATATTTGCGAGATAAAGCAACTGACTAAAATGGAGCTAGTTATTTACAATGAACTAAATGTAACAGCGGTCTTCTTCATTCTTCTTTCAGCGTTTCTCTCTTCGGGGGTCTCCACAGCGAGTGAGTCATCCTCCATCTTTGTCCTCTGCGTCCTCTGTCCTCACTCCAACTACCTCCATGTCTCCTCTGACTGCGTCCATCTCCTCTTCGGCCTTAACAGCAGAACTGATAATAAATTAGGTAGTATCATTAAGACTAAACTGAAGTTGGGTTAGTGTTTTCCTGAGTTGTAATGAATAACATTTATGTTGTGCTTCACTGTCCCAAAACAAAAAAATTTAAATAGGCTTCTTTTTTTTAATATGTTTAGTGAGTGAAATTTGGTCCCAAGTATTGACAAACTGATCCTCCAAAATTAAACAATCTGACTCAGACACTGATTGGTTGAGTTTTCGACAGATGAGGAATAAATGCACAACTGCTGTCAAAGCAGCAAAACGCAACTATTTCTTATCTCAGACCTCCAAAAATTTAAATGACCCTAACAGATTCTGGAAAACCATCAAATCTCTCTCAGGCACCCCCCAATCATCTGAACTCCCATCACAACTTCTCGTTAACTCTGTTTCTGTGTCAAATAAGCACGAGATCCTGAACTGTCTCAACAAACATTTTGTTGCTTCTGGTTCTTTATTTGACACAGTTACTAATGGAAGATCAGCCACTTCACTTAATAACCAAACTTCTTCAAATCAAATCCCTCCTACAAGTCAATCCTCAGTTAATCACAGCTTCTCTTTTTCTCCATTCTCAGTCAGTGAGGTCAATAAACTGTTAATAGATCTTGATCCTAAAAAATCTGCAGGTCCAGATGAACTTCCACCTTATTTCTTAAGGCTGGCTGCTCATATCATCACAGTCCCTGTGACCCACATCTTCAATCTCTCCATAAGACAAAACTCCATCCCAGACACTTGGAAAACAGCCTTTGTTCTTCCTTTGCTGAAGGGAGGAGACCCCACCTCACTGAACAACTATGGACCAATCTCTAAACTCTGCATTTTAGCCAAGGTTCTAGAAAAACTGATAAACTCTCAAATCAAAAATTACCTGGACTCATTTAACATCTTACCTCCACATCAATCTGGTTTCAGGAAACAACACAGCACAACCACTGCTTCACTGAAGGTTCTTAATGACGTTGTTGAAGCACTGGATGCTAAGGATTATTGTGCTGCACTTTTCTTAGACCTGTCTAAAGCTTTTGACACTGTGGATCATAACATCTTGTGTCATAAACTCTCAGAAATCGGTTTCTCAGATCACACCATTGGTTGGTTCTCTAACTATCTTTCAGACCGGAGGCAATGTGTTCAACATAATGGTACTTCCGCCAGTTATTTAACAGTCAGCAATGGTGTACCACAAGGCTCAGTCTTAGGACCCACCCTCTTTTTACAATCTACATGTAGGTAAAAACATCCCTGATGCATCCATACATTTCTATGCTGATGACACAGTTGTTTATTGCCGAGCTAAAACTGTTGCTAAGGCTTTCCAGCTTTTGAAATCTGCATTTATCATCCAGACAGATTTGTTCCGTCTCAAACTTGTCCTAAATGCCGACAAAACCAAAGGGATGCTTTTTTCAAATAGGAAGTTGGTCCCAGCAGTTCTTCCTCTGATTTCATCCTCAAATGGTGTCCCTATTGAGTTTGTTGATTCCTATAAATATTTGGGTATCTTGGTCGACTCGCATCTTTCTTTTAAGCTTCATGTGGAAAACTTGGTAAAGAAACTGAAAGTTAAACTGGGTTTCTTTTTCAGAAACAGATCCTGTCAACCCTGAATGTTAGAAAACACCTTGTATCTGTGACTTTCCTTCCCTCAATTGATTTTGGTGATATTTACATGAACGCTCCTACAAGAACCCTGCAAATGTTGGATGCTGTCTATCACGGTGCACTAAGATTCATAACTGGCTGTGATTATCGTACCCACCACTGCACCCAGTATTCACTGGTTAACTGGTTACCATTAACTTCACGCAGACTCTCCCATTGGTACATTTTCATCTTTAAATCACTTCTTGGTCTTCTGCCTTCATACATCTCCTCCTACACGTCTCTGCGTGAGTGCAGCTACAGCGTGCGCTCTCAGGACATTATTACCTGCAGTGTTCCCTCAATGAGGACTGAACTAGGCAAAAGAGGCTTCTCCTACTCCGCTCCTGTTTCCAGGAATATCTTACAAAAAGATCTGAAGCTCTCGACCTTGACCTCTCTGGCTTTAAGAATCCGTTGGACTCCTGGCAGGGACCAATGCAGACATGTTCCTGTTTTTACTCGCCTTAGAATCTAGCTGTTTTTTTTACTTTTCTTTTTTTTTTTAGCTATCCTATTTGTAAAAAAATAAAATAAAAATTGTATGACCTTTTATAACTGTTTATTGTTGTTGCTGTTGTCCATCGTTGTCATCATTCTTTGTTGAAATCAGGTCTCTCTTGTAAATGAGTCCTCGAGGCTCAATGGGATTTACCTGTCTAAATAAAAGTTGAATTAATATGTTTAAGAAGCTTTCTAAAGTAAGAATAAATACAAAAATATATTTATGGTTAATAAAACTCTTGTGTTATCTAGTAGATTACAGAAAAAAATAGTATAAAATGACCAAAAAAGTCCATGCTCAATAATCCAGGTATACAATCCAGCAATTTTCAGTCAGATCATCTGGACAGTTTTTTTTTTTTTTTTTCTGAAACGTTTCACCTTCCATCCTGAAGGCTTCATCAGTCAGGGAAATGTGCAACACAAAACTGATTCTTCCCCCCAAACAACTTACTCTGAAGTGGAACAAACCAGTGGTTTTGAACCAGTTTGACATGACTGTCCACAAGGAAGAGGGCTGGCACAAGAGGAGGGGGCGTGCCAAAGACACCATCTTAGCACCAACATAACTGGTTTGTTCCACTTTGGAGTAAGCTGTTTGGGGGAAGAATCAGTTTTGTGTTGTGTGTTTCCTTGACAGATGAAGCCTTCTGGATGGAAGGTGAAACGTTTCAGCAAAAAAAAAAAGAAACTGTCCAGATGACTTGATTGAAAATTGTTGGAGTATAAGATGACGTAAAAAATATTTGGAAATAATTTAAGCACATAGATCTTGTTGCGGTTGAGATCGAACAAATTAATAACACTTTAAAGACACTCAAGTTAACAATTTGTGTATTTTATTTTATAAACCGGAAACTTGCGACTTTGCGTAGTGACGTCGTTTCCGGTGCAGACGTAAAACAGTTTTTTCTGTCGCGTGTGAGGCCTCTCTTCCTCCACCGCCATCATGGGTCGCATGCACGCTCCCGGGTGAGCTTTCTTTTCATTTAAAAAACTTCGGTTTTAAATGGTGGCAGGTCGGTTTTAACGGCAGTTTACAGCTTGTAAAGATGCAGTGGTCAAAGATGGACTGAAATATGTTTCCTCTTTTGGCTCGGAGCTTAAAAAAACCACAAAAATAAGTCCTGCATGAAACGGACATCCGTCTTCTGCTAGCCTTAGCAAGTTAGCATACGTGTGGTGTACAACGAGAGGACTTCTGAACTTAAATTTCCAGGAAGATATTATTACATTACTCGGACAGCGCCTAAAACCACGTTCAATGGATTGTAGATAAATGTACATGTTCTAAATTATACACATTAATATTGATTAGATACCATTAGCAACGATATGGAGCCGATAGCTGGACCAGTTATTTCCACGAGTTGGATTAACAAGAGATGCTGCACAGTCTCACTAACTACTGTTAATTCTGTTAAGTGTTTTTCTCACCGACACAATTTGTATTTTAATTTATTCTACAGAAAGGGCTTGTCCCAGTCATCCTTGCCTTACAGGCGTAGTGTTCCGACTGTGAGTATACGAACCTGCTGTCCTACAGGACATGTAATGAGCAGCCCCTGTGCACGTTTCTAACGCAAACATGTTTATTTTAATAGTGGCTGAAGCTCACAGCTGATGATGTCAAAGAGCAGATCTTCAAGCTGGCCAAAAAGGGCTTGACTCCCTCTCAGATTGGTAAGTGTTTTAGGAAAAGTACAGTTGTTTCTAACAATCCATTAAAGCTATTCTTGTTTTTTGTTTTGTATGACTTTTGTTCAAACTATCTCAATTGAAAGAACATTCAAAGACACTTAAAATAATGTATCCAGGTTAAAAATGTATATTACTATGTTTGTAAATTCTAAAATTTATTGTAGTTACCTTAAAACCCCTTGGTTTGACAGATGTCCTCAAATACAAAAATGGACTAATTTTCTTCATATATTGAACGTTTCAGTACGTCCTTTGGTGATTGTTCAGATTCAGAATAAGTAATAATCTAATACGTGTAATGTAAAATTTTAATTCAACCTTTATTTATACAGGTTAGTCTCATTGAGACTCATTTACAAGAGAGACCTGCTTAAAACGAAGAATGTGAGAGCCCCAACGATATGGAAATGTTGGCGTGTTGTTTTTTCTTTGCAGAAACGTAACGATTTCAGACAATGCATTTCATTGAGGAATATAACGTTACTAACCCCGATATATTTTACTTTTACGTAAGATTTAAAGTCCTGGATAACATTTTACAAGGCAATAGCCTATGCTAAACGTTAGCTTACTAACATGAGAGGCACGTAGATAATGACAAGCAGGTTGGAGGATTGAAGAAATTATTTTTTAATATATTTTACAGATCAATTACCATTAGGGGTGCACTGATAAATCGTAGCCGATTTCCTTAGTTTTGGGTGATCGATCGATGCATGAGAAACCGATTTTTTTTGTAGTTTTAACAATTTTCTAAACTTCATTTATATTTCAAAGCACTACCTCACAACCAGTTAAAACAAGTTTGTATTGTTTCTAGGATATTGTTCAAGGGTATGTTTTTCAATAAAAATAAGATTGGAAAATTGAAGGTGTCGCTTATAAAACAAAATCGGTATCGGACAAAATCAGAATCGGCAGGTCAGACTTTTTATAGATCAGTAATCGGCCGGTAAACTGCAATCGCTGCACCGTTGCTTACAATAAACTTACCATACTGTATTCAGCAAAATATAGAATAGAATAGAAACGGCCTTTATTGTCCCACGGATGGGAAATTCAAGTGTAACAGCAGCAAAAGATAAAAAGATTTCACACAAAAGTTCCTAAATGTTAATAAACAATACAATATATAAAAAATAAGATAAACAATATCAATATGCTACACAGTATTGCTACCTGCTTTGGGCTGTTGTTGTTACACCGTATTGTTTTACATAAATAACTATTAATTAACCCTGTATTCACACCAAAAACTGAGCTTGTTACAACAGATAATTATACTATTTCTGATTAATCTAAATGATACATTTTTGGACTAAATATTGTTGAATACATGCACATTTTATTGGGTAAAAAATTATTTGCCCTGAAATGCACAGTGCATCATAATTCAGAGTTTCTAAATTATTTTCTAGAGGGCGTGCTTGTTTAAAATTTGTTCCTGAGTCAACTCGCCTGATAAAAACGACTGAATTGCCTCCACATGTCGTCTTTAACACAAGCCTGTCATTGACCCGTTCATTTAAATTTGCAGACAAGCATTCATAAATGTTTGAGTGAGACTACAGCTCTGAATGTTTAAGCTTTACAGGATCATTGTTTTTCTTTTACATTTGATTGTTGGATGTAACTGGGACCCTGTGCGATAATAATTATTTACATAATTTCGCCTCACCACATGTACCACATGTGGTGCGAATGACGATAAATCTCTGATAATCAATTTTGGGGGTAAATGAGGGGCTCTATGTTGCAACACGCAGTGCTCGGGCTTTCTACATTTCAACAAAGTATTAGCACATTTAAGAGGATTGTCAGATACCAAATTAGTTTTGCTAGAATGTAATTATAAAACTAAATAACTGTGTTTAGTTCAGCCTGCTGGGTTGTGGAGTGATTACATGGTGAGGGCACAGAAAATTAACTTTTCTTAGACAAGAAATATATAAAATATGTGAACTCTTGTATGATCTAAAGTTGTTTATTCAGTCACTTGAGTTGTACTTTTGTTTGAATTTCAAGGCCGAGCATCAGTTTTACTTTGTTAACCTTGTCCAGGTGTGATTCTGAGGGACTCCCATGGTGTGGCCCAGGTACGTTTCGTAACTGGCAACAAGATCCTGAGGATCCTCAAGTCCAAGGGCCTGGCCCCTGACCTGCCTGAAGATCTCTACCACCTCATCAAGAAGGCTGTTGCGATCCGAAAGCATCTGGAGAGAAACAGAAAGGTACAGGAGCACAAGTTCTGACTTTGGATGTTGACCACGTTGTGTTGGAAGGATTGGCTTGTTTCTTAATGATCAACGAGCGAAGGTTTCTGTTAATCTCATGTTTTAGAAATCTAGTTTATAGTTTGTTTCTGATCTCGTTTATTTAGTGCTCTGAAGAATTTTCCCAAATATAACAGGAGAATGCAGCATTCACTAAAACAAATGAATGTTGTTTAATTTACAATATAATGCACTTAACTCCTACTTGCAGGACAAGGATGCCAAGTTTCGTCTGATTCTCACTGAGAGCAGGATCCACAGGCTGGCCCGTTACTACAAGACCAAGAGAGTACTGGCCCCCAACTGGAAGTAGTAAGTGTTGCTTGTGCACTGGAGAAACATTTCTCTAAATGGGACATCATTCTCCAAAATGTGAATATTTGCTGACAAGGTTGTCTTCTGGTTTTCTTCCTGATATCTGTTGATGATTTGTGATAAAATCCCAACTCCTGTTTTAATTTAACTCGGTGCGTTTTACTGTATTTATAAGGGAAATGCACAATTCATTGTCTTGCTCTTCAGTTTTATTAAGAGCAGTGATATTTCTGTTGTGCTAGAAAAAAAACTGGAGGTAAATTAGCAGAGTGGCTCCTTTGTGCCATTTCTGCCAGTCCCCTTCATACAATAAAATTATTTTTTTTAGGTGTTTACATTTCTGTGGTAACACAGACGTAAGAATTTATGTAAAAGCTCACTTGCTAGTGCAGTATTGTACATCCATACCACACAACAAGTTAAATATTGTTTTTGCATGGTGAATCTATTTATTAACATTTTAATGTTGATTTTAATTGATGCTTTTCTTTTGTTTACAGTGAGTCCTCTACTGCTTCTGCTCTGGTGGCATAAACGTGACTTTTTGGATTAATAAAATTGTTTAAATTCGTTTGTTTGGTTGTCTTTATTTGTTTTCAAAACAATATTTAAGGCTATTACGGAAGAAGCGGGTGAACATGATAGATGGGATGTTCTGATCATAAACGTTTGAAATTAAGAAAACAAAACGGTTGTAATACGTGAAATTGTTCTGAGAATAAAAGATGACGAAAGTTGAAACTGTTCTGAGAAATGATGTAAAATTTTCTGTTTTTGTTTTCACTCTCGGTCTCTTATTTCATTACGTCAATTTTCTTCATGGGTTTTCAGTTCCGGTTGGAAATTACGGGCACTTTCCATGCGTTTCGTACGTGACTGGGAGGAACCATAAGCGCAAGGTCTACTGTGATTGGTCCCTTCATGCGCAAGGTCTACTGTGATTGGTCCCTTCATGTGATTGACAGCTGCTCTGTCCAATCACGGCGAAGTGCGACGTCACGGTCTTATTTAAAGCGCGGTGTTGCAACATCCGAGCCATTCTCTTTACAATCATGAAGACGACACATTTGAGAAACATGGAGAGACTGAACGAACGAATTTGACGGAAGGGGACAAAATGGCGCAAACTCGCCAGAAAATGAAGCGACTATACACAGACGCATATTTGTCACCGACACATACGCGAAGTCTGTTGGTTTTTGACGAGGAATACCAAAATACGTGAGGATTTTTATTTTTTTTTCTCGGACGTGACAGTCGCTGTAACTCGAGAAGGAAGAAGTCGGAGGGGAAAAAAAAAAAAAATGGCTCCGGCGGTTTCTGAGAAGAGGTGGGAGCGGGCGGCGGTGGAGAGGTTCGGCAGCGGGGGGGTGGCGCTCCTTCCCTGGACCAGACAGATGCTCACGGTGCTGTGGGAACAGCTTCGGCTGCTCGTGCACGTCATTTACTACACGTTCATGTCGGGTAAGAACCACCAGGGTTCAATTTGAATTCATGGAGTTTTGTTTTAGAACTTGCCTTTTTAAATTTAATGTTTTTACTGACGGGTGAAACGTTACTGTTAAATTTAAATGCTTGAAAAGAGCATTTTGTTAATTGTTTCTTTGGGGAGTCCATAGTTTTGTAATATAGGAACACATTTTATTACATTTAATAACCTCAAGATTGTGGAAACACCTCGTCTTTTGAAGTACACTCGTCAAAATGTGAAGCTTTAATTGATTAAAACTGTTTTTATTTTCTCCAGTCTTTCAGATGTTCAGGTTTGAGGTTCACGTGAGGATCACTGACGAGACGGGAGACATCCAGCACATGAGCACAGCATCGAACTCGTCCGACTCCTTTTTGTTCTCCTCCCTGTTTGACGGAGAAAACGGAGTAGTGGTTGGTGGTTCGAATCCCCTGTCTAACTTCTGTGCCGACGTCGGCGACCCGTTCTCTGGGAAGTCCACGGCTGAGGCCCTGCTCTCCAGCCTGCGCGCCGACGATCTCTGCTGCGGCCTCGTAGACGACTTTGTGTCGAGAACCGGCGGCAAAGAGGAAGGCCTCCTGCTCGGACACCAATCTTCCTGGAAGGTGGGCTTCCCGGGCGACTGGAACATCTTCGTGTCGAGCAGCGACAGCTCGAGTTCGAACGACGCCTGCCAGAAAACCAAGTCCGGTTTACCCAAAGAGAAAGTTCTCAAACAGGAGACGTCCGAGGAGGAGAGGAGCTCTCACTGGAGCAGCGAGGAGGAGCAGAGCGTGCTGGAGTTTGAGAGTGAAGAAAGTAAGGCGCTTTGGGAGTCGCTCTCCAAATCCAACGATCCGTACAACCCCTTCTTCTTCTCCGCCTGCATTTCAACCGACTCCAACATGGGGAAAAGTGAAGGAGACGGCGGTGACGCTGATCTCATGTCGGTGAGCAAAGCCTGTGAGAAGATGCTGGGGCCTCCGAGGCTGAACATGTGGGTCTGTCGCACCGACAGCGAGAGCAGCTGGAGTAGTTGGGCCGGTTCAGATGGCTCAAGCCCCGACGTCGACAAGGAGGAAAACGACCGACTCTGGGAGTTCTTCAGCAGTCCTGAAGACCCCTACAACCCTCTGTGCTTTACTGCCAGCACAGCCGTCACTCCAACTAAACAAGCATCGCTTCCTGCACCGTCCCCCAAATCAGACCCGGACTCTAAGGAGAGCAGCTTTGCTCCGTCGGATGACGACGAAGAGCTGCTGTGGAAATTCTTGAGCCCAAACGACGACCCGTACCACCCACTGAACTTCAAAGCCTGCCTCCAGAGCTGCTCCACTTCACTCCACGAAGATCCCAATGTCTTTGACAGGCCACCCACAGAGACGAAGAGGCAGATGAAAGCGTTCAGGAAGCCCAAACGCGTCAGGCCGGCTCTTCCAGGGAGGAAGTTAAAGCAGCACCGTCATCCTGACAAAACGCTGGTTCCCTGGAACAGACCTGAACTCGCACCACCCGGGGAGAGCAGGGGGAACAAGACCGACCCCCCACAGAAAAAGGTGACCCGATCAAAACTAACACATTTATCCTTCATTATTAAAGTAAATGCACTGTAACGTTGGCAAAAGTGAATTCAGAGCGAAGAACTCCACTTGTTGGTTTTATCAGGAACAGCAGAGCGCGTGTGTTAAGTTGTAACATCATGGGAGGTGCCCGCTGCTGATGGTCCCGTACTCCGCCTGAGATAAGAGTCAGCTGCTGACTGAGCCGTTGTTTGTTTTTCACGTTAGCAACGGCGCCGGTCGTCACGACTGAACCGTTCGTACGCCTCCGTGACTCATCAGAGAGTCTGATGAACACATGGACTTCATAAGGTGTCGTAATTATTACATCACAGTTTAAATATGAACCCTGAGGTAGAAACAGAAATGCGAGCTGTAGTCTGATTCTGTGTGAGAATAAACGCCCGATGGTGTATTTTACATTAGTTTTTAGAGCAGGCCGGTCCCGATCAACAATGAATCGATCGCACGATAAATGAAAATTATCGACCTCGTTTTCATTTATCGGCTTTATCGTTTCTTCATGTCTCTCTTTCTACTGAAGACACTGGATGACAAAAGGCTCAACTCTGGTGCTCTTCACTGACCCCTCTCTTCTCTTTAAAATCAATTTTAACCGTACAAAATCACATTTTTGGATCGTTAAAAGCAGCTAAGCTACGAGCTAACAGGCTGACCTCAGGGGGGAAAAAACCTCCATCTTGTTTTTCTCTGCAAAAAGAAGCTGCAAACTTGTTCCTTATTTTTTAAAATTAAGCGTTGTGTGACGTAGCTCAAACCACAACGAGCGTCCGCCATTTTGAGGAACGAGAGGCAGCCCATGTCACGTCAAGGGGCCTCCCTCCCATTTTTCTTAAAGAGACACACTGCTTGCTCCCTCACTATCCATCCTTTGGTTCAAACGGTCTTATACTGCCATTCAATGGTCAAAAAAAGTACTACACACAAAAGCGAACCAACATAATTAGTAATTATTGTCAAATTTCAAACCATATCGTTTATCACAATAATTTCTGAGACAATTAATCGTCCAGCAACATTTGTTATCGTGACAGGCTTATTTTTTAGAATGCGTAGCTGCAGGTCGAAATCGTGACAGATCTTTTCGTCTGAAGGGATTTCAAACAAACACGAAGGTCTAATTTATTTTTTTCTACGTATTTCAGGTGCAGTTTTCTCCCGTAGTCCAAGTCCACGTCATGCGGACGTGGTCGTTTGCCCGTCAGGCGTGCCGCAAAGGACACTGGGAAGAAATGGCTCGAGACCGTGACCGCTTCCGGAGGCGGATCGTGGAAACGGAGCAGACCGTTGGGCGCTGTTTCACCCCGGCCCACAGGCGGAAGGTGTGGGCGTACCTGGAACAGACGAAGGCTCCTGAACACTGAATGTTTCATTTCCTTTGAATGAGAACTTGTGATTGGTTGCAATGCAACAGTGATTTTGATTTAGGCCAATTAGAGGTTTGATATGTTCGGCCATTTGTAAATGTTCTGGTGTCGAGTTGAACAACTTTGTACCTCGGAAGGTTTTCTACTTTGTGTAACTGTTGCACTGACTGACACATGTTAACCTCGACATTAATGTGTGGAACGTTGTTTTTGTATGCCTTATACTGACCTAGTAATGTAACTTATTCTTGCCCTATGGAGCTTGTTGTTTATTTTTTTACTGATTATTTAAAGAGTTTGTAATGTGCTTTTATAATTGTGAAGGAACCAGTTTGGTCTAGAAGTTCAAATAGAAAATCACAAGAAATTCACAGTACAAAGTGTTCTGAGAAAAAAAAAATTAAGCATGATTGAATCTGATTTAGTGCTGGTGCGATTCTTGTGCTGTTGACGAGTTTTATTTATTAATGTTTTTGACCTGCGTTTTTATATATTATGTCACATGTTTGTGACCTTTAGTACCAAACATGGAAAAACAAGCGAGTTTATGATGTAATCCTTGTAAAACTTTGGTTAATGTGACTCGCTCGGCTTCTCTTTATAACATTGTGTGGTCAGAAGTTTAACGGCGATTTATGTTGGTACTTTGTGCAATCAATAAAATTTATTAATTCAACTCGGTTTATTTGTATAGCACCAAATCACAACGGTTCATGTTCATACATGACAAAGACGTTAGATCGTGTTGAATCTTCACTTCGTCACAGTCTCCCATCCTGAGCAAGCACAAAGGAGACAGTGGAAAGGAAAACCTCCCTTTTAACGTGAAGAAACCTCCAGCAGAACCAGGCTCAGGACGAGCTGCTTCGACCGGCTGGGTTTGAGAGGACAGGAAGGAGGAACAGATACACAATGGCAGGTCAAGAATCACATGTTAAGATAGAAATAATATCAAATGAAAACTATTAAAGCTTAACAATTCGTTTAAGGAAATGAGGTTAATTTGTCCTCTATTCTAAGCCTATAGCAGCATAACAAGCCAACCCTAACTATAGGATTTATAAAAAAGGAAAGTCTTAAAACTGGACAATGTGTCAGCCTCACGGACAGAAACTGGAAGTTGGTTCCACAAGAGAGGAGCCTGAGAACTGGAAGATCTTCCTCCCGTTCTGCTTTTGCAAACTCTAGGAACCACGAGTAAACCTGCAGTCTGAGAGCGAAGTGCTCTGTCAGGAAAATATGGAACAATAAGATCTGAAGATGGAGCTAGGATGTTGAGAGCTTTGTAGGTTAGAAGTAAGATTTCGAGTTGAATTCTGGATTTGACAGGGAGCCAGTGGAGAGAAGCTGAAACTGGAGAGATGATCTCTCCCAGTAACTCCAGTTAAGACTCTGGCAGCAGCATTTTGGATCAACTGAAGATGTTTTAAATAAGTATTTGGACACTCGGATAATAAACCATGACAGTGATTCAGTCTAGACGTGACAAATAACATGAACCGGTTTTTCTGCATCATTTTTAAATAAGATGTTTTTAATTTAAGTGATGCTACGCAGGTGGAAGAAGGTGGTTCTGGTAACGTTTTTAATGAAGTTTAATTAATAAAAGACATGTCCTGATAGAAAATAACACCGATATTTTTAACATTAGAGCTGGAGGACAGATTAGTGTCATCCAAGGAGGGAGAAAGACTGAAAAATGTATTCCTGAGATGCTCCAGTTTAAAATCAACCCTGGACGTGCTTCAGTCCATCAAAAGGCCACAGAGAGATCCTCAGCCATGAACGTTCTCACTCAGGCTGATTTTGAATTTTCAAATAAACTAATTTGTTTGTTTTTGGTCTGTGGGAGGAAACCAGAGAGAAACGAGCCCAACTTGCAAACTCCATGCAAAAAGTTTCCACATGATCGTCAAACCTGCAGTTTTCTCCTGCAAGGCCTCCAGACCAACCAAACCTGTTTTACAACCTAAACACCAGAAGCAACGTGAGGATTTCACCTAAAACATCTATCTAATCTTTATATTTTTTATTTCAGTCCACAGTGATGGACCTGCGACCCGTCCAGGGCGTACCCCGCCCCTCGCACAGTGATTGCTGGACGTGGGCACCGGCGACCCCCGTGACCCAAAATGGAAGAAGCGGGTAAAAGATGATGGATGGATTTTAGTCCACACATGCATATCAAGGTGCCTTCATCATCCCCCCCCCCCCCCCACACACACACACACACACGCTCAGGAGCTTCTAATCTTCTAATGTTCCCAGCGGGGGGTGAGTCTCTGCGTGTACCGACTGCTGTAAGGCTGTCATCATCAGACACGAGTTAAAAACACGAAGCATGATGAAATGACTTTCCTCTGGGATGAAATCAATTAGCACCCCCCCCCCCCCCCC
>NC_056507.1:5815103-5853313 GCF_014905685.2 Nematolebias whitei
CAATTCACACCTTAGTCCTAAACCTAGCCCCTAACCCACCAACGGGATTTCTTCTTATGGGGCCCGGGCTTTGGGCCCCATAAGGAGCAGTTGGTCCTCACAATGCAGCATAAGTTGGAAAAATGGGCCTCACAAAGTAGCATAAACAAGGACACACACACACACACTCCCGCCGCCATCCTCATCAGAGAGAAAATCAAACTTCAGTCTGAGATTTGTGTTTTAAATAATTAAAACTTCACTTGAGTCTCTGCGACTCTTCGACTCTTTGTTTTATATTCATGGCTCAAAGTTTTAAACTGCAGCAGAAACAAACCTGCTCTGCTCGAAGGTGAGGAATTAAAGTTTAAAGACACGTTGAATCTTTGAGTTGTTCTATTCTCTGAGCTAAAAATAGCCAAACCCAGAGGCTGGAAGTTTTCAGTGTGTAACAGATCGAAATATGAGACTGAAAACAAATTATATACACGTGCTGTTGAAATAAGGATCTGGTGGTTCATCAAACACAAAGATGCTAAAGGGTTTTATATGATAAACATTATATCTGAATTTTTTTAATGCCTGAGGACTCTTTATGCCTCATAAATATCTCATTTATACCCAACTCAAATGTGTTTTCACAACTTTCGGACTATAAGGCGTATTAAGCAAATCAAGTTCATTCTGACAGACGTTTGAGCGTCGTGTACCACATACAATCGGTTCAAGGTCAGTAAACACGACCAGAATTAATATGTTTAATGTCGATTTTTGTGAAAATTAAAGTTATAGTATTTTTCGGACTTTAAGGCACACTTGAAATACTTTAATTTTCTCAAAAATCGAGAAATTTAAGAAAATTTGAGAGAATTAAAGTATTTTAAGTGTGCCTTATACTCTGAAAAATACGGGATCCGAGTCTTAACTTTAGGAAATTAATTAGAAAGCAAGGTTTTAATTTTTATTTTCATAAAAATAAAAAAGGTGTCTGGTTTCTTGGGGCCTTTCTTTGTAGATGTTAGCCTTTTTTTTGTGTCTGTTTGGAGCTGACCTAAAAACATTTACTGTGAGGTGAAAAACAAATTCCCACTTGTGCTTACACGTACTGGGACAGTGAGTCTGTATTACTTTAAGTTTGTCTAATATTCATCAACCTGCCATTTCAAACAATTTTATTTTTATTTTCCTGTTTTTAAAACCTTTAAAAACTGTTTCATCCAAAGTTACAGTGGCTTGCAACAGTTTTCACCTCCTGTTACTATTTTTTGTTGTTGCCTTAAAACTGCAAAACGTCAGATTATTATCCTGATGCTGCTCGATTCAATTTAATTAAATTCAAAACTATTTTATTAATCCCAAAGGGAAATTAAATTATTGTTGTAGCTCGTTATCCAGATTTCATTAAGATGTTATAGATGCTGATGGCTGTGGACACTCTCTTGTAAAGGTCTGTCCCACAGTGGATCCGAAGAAACTGGCCGCAGATGCCGTCCGATCCGTCCACCCAGACTCGGCTGGTGTCTCTCGGTTCCCCCGGGCTGTAGGACCGCCAGAATGCCGGGCAGAACTCCTCTCAGAGCGATGACCGCTCCTCCCAGCAGCCTGCAGAGCTCCTCGTCACTTTGGACAGCATGATGTAGGTGCCGGGGGACGATCCCGTCCTTCTGCTGTCACAAGCACGTTTCCTACCATTTCTAGGATCTCAGTGGTCAGGCACTCGAGCACAGCTGGCAGGGAGATGGGAATGCATCTACGGCGCCTCCTTTTCAACTCATTTGAGATTTTGGGCTGTAGCTGAGATGTTATTTGAGATATTAATCAGCTACTCCCACTTTTTAAAACCACCTTGTTGTCATGGTTACACATGATAACAAATGTCCAAAACTAAAACAAGTTTTTGTAAAAATCCTTCCAGCTGCTCAGCATCTGACACCAGAGGAAACGATCATCCAAAAAAAGTGATTTACATCCAGAAAAAGAGGAATTAAAGTTTCCAAAAACAAAATGTCAGAATGAAAGTAACAGAGCTGCTCCAACATGCAGCCACACTGAGCGGCGCAATAATATGTCTGTCTGATATGTTTGATGTCACATCACTCTTTACTTCCTGTTGATGATGCAGTAGAGGTGGTCAGTTTAAGATTAAAATCAGACACCACTCTGAGCAGCAGGACCACGCTTTCCACAGAACAACTGTGTCAACTCTTGAAACTGTGCCTGCAGTCAACCTACTTCACATATGGGGAGCAATATTATAGGCAGAAACATGGGTGTGCTATGGGGTCTCCAGTTTCTCCTATTGTTGCCAACCTGTACATGGAGGAGGTAGAAAAGAGAGCCTTGACGTCCTTTTCAGGGACACCACCAAGTCATCTGTTCAGGTATGTTGACGACACCTGGGTTAAAATCAAATCTCAGGAAGTCCATCATTTTACTGACCACATCAACTCTGTGGATAAATACATCAAGTTCACACGAGAAGATGTAAAAAAATGGCAGGTTGGCTTTCTTGGACTGTGAGGTCTCAGTCTCTGATAGAGGACATTTGCAAACTGAGGTGTACCGCAAACCCACCCACACAGACCAGTATTTGCAGTTTGACTCCCATCACCCTTTGGAGCACAAGTTAGGAGTCATCAGGACTCTGTATCACAGAGCAGACAGCGTCCCCACTAGCTCAGGAGCCAGGCAGAAGGAGAAATCCTACACAAGACAGGCTCTAGAGCAATGTGGATATCCTAACTGGGCCTTCCTGAAAGCAGAGAAGAAACCCAAACAGGACTCCAGTCAGCCAACAGGTGAAAAGGAGGAACCCAGACCCAGACCAGTGGTCATTCCATATGTTGAGGGAGTATCAGAGAAACTGAGACGTTTATTTTCTAAACATAACGTCCCAGTGGCTTTTAAACCCCAAAATACATTACGGCAAAGACTGGTTCATCCCAAAGATCCAGTCCCCCGGCACAAACAGAGTAATATTGTGTATGTTGTTCAGTGTCAGGAGGGTGATCAGTCTTACATCGGGGAAACTAAACAGCCACTGGCCAAAAGGATGGCCCAGCACAGAAGATCAACATCATCAGGCCAGGACTCTGTGGTCTACACTCATCTCCAGGCCAGCGGTCACTCTTTCAAGGATGAAGATGTTCACATCCTGGACAGAGAGGAACGATGGTTTGAGAGAGGAGTAAAGGAGGCCATCTTTGTGAAAAGAAACCTTCGTTAAACAGGGGTGGAGGCCTCCGGGTTCAACTGTCCCCCTCTTACAATGCTGTGATTGCTAGTATCACTCAGCCCTCTGTGAACAGTAAACAGCCATCAGTGTGCTAATGACCCATTGTTAGGCTGATGGTCCTCCTTTACCATATGAACAGATGGTCTCCATCAAACTGGTTGAGCCACTCTGAGAAGGTGCTATTTAAGAGACTGAGTTTGTTGCAGCCCCTCAGACTGAAGAAGTCCTTTGGATAAAACATGAAACGTTTCAACAAGAAGAATCCGTCCAGAGGACCCGACTCAACCATGTTAGATTTATCTGTTATTGAGCATGCATCAAGACAAACACTTCAAAGTTTTATAGCTTTCAGCAAGTCTTCTCAATTTAACTTTATTATTTTAATCTGTTTTCTGTAGATTTATGAGCTGTTACAAATTAAAAACGAGGCGAAGACTTTTGCGACCCCCTGCAGCTCAGCTGTTTCCATCATCGGCTTCTGAAACAGACTTTGCACCTGCAGGATGAAGACCGCAGATGTTCCCTCTGTCCACTCATCCTTATCGTCGTTTTTCTTCTCCTCTCTGCATCTTTGTCTCCAAGTCTCTGCCCCTCATCCTCTCCCAGATCCAGGAGCTGTGTGGCCCAGGCAACCCGGTCTCCAGGCAACCGGCTGGAGCAGCGAGGCGTTGAAAGGATTGCAGGTGATTGCAGCAGAGGTAGACTCAGCAGCAGGGATTGGGATGGGTTCTTGATCACACACACACACACACTTCCCCCCACCGACCAAATTGCCTGCTAGAAAAGGCTATCTCTGGGGTCACAATTAACTGATGATGCAACCAAGTGGCACCTATTGTGTCTGACAGCAGCTCTTACAGGCAGACTGTGTGAAATACACAAGACAGCGAGTATTTACTTCCTGCTTGGATATTGTACAGTACAGATACATCAAATCTATTCCCCCGACTCTTGTTTCCTCTCCGCTTTGCTAAATCTGCACTATTGATGCGCAGCCTGTGTTGTTGGTGCAGACATTCTGTTTGGGGCTCATTTGCAATTGAAACTCTGCCTTTCTGAATATCACACTGTTTGTTTGTTTAAAATTTACATTTTGAATCCAAGCAAGCTAATCAGGTCTGGGCCCTTCATCCAGTTTCAGGAATGCACAGCGAAAACATTTAAATAAATTAATTAAATAATTTGTGATGGGTTTATCTCTTCCCACACAGCAAAGCTGAAGGACACATCACCTTCTCTGTGGTTCTTTAGCTGACTCTGTCAGGTGGTTTCAACTGAAGGCCTGGGTGGGTGCAGGGACGCATTTGTGCCACTAGGGGAGACATACAGCTTCCCTCAGAACACGCATGCGCGGGATAGGGAGCAGGCCCTGTGACGTCATCTGAACGTAAAATAAATATGACTCTCTGCTGCCACCGTGTGGTCAAACGTCACCAATCGACTGAAACAGAACAGGATGAGAGGACTGAAAACATTATATCCACAGAAAAGTTAAAACCTGACACCTCCTTCCAACTTTAATGATTCTTTTCTCATTTAGGAAAGATGCATTCCTTCCACCATCACCCTCTCAAACCATTTATCTTCAGTAAACAAAATATGTTCATGTCCTTAAGATGTGCATTTTCTACCAGGTCTTGACTGGATCACATGCTCCTGGTTGTGTAATTCCTTTATGTGACTGTTGTTTTATTATCTTTACATTAAATGCCACACCACTCCTTACGACGCTGAGCTGCGTTAACACCAGTATCACTTGGACAATCTCTATCTGGCCCCCAGTTCCCCTAATTGAAAAGAAAACACGTTTTAACTGGAATTACAAGTTCTGAACTGGCCTGTCTTTAACACCCATTGCTGAAGGCAAAGGTGAAGCAATAATATCCTGATGCATGCTCAATAATCCAGGTAGAAAAATCTAAAAAAGTTAAATCTGGTCCTCTGGACATTCAAAAAGGTGAAGCAATAATGTTTTTGCCTGTGTTTGTGTTTGTGTGTGTGCGTGTGTGTGTGTGTGTGTGTTTGTTCCCATTGTTTGCAATATCTCATGAATCACTGAGCAGATTTTAACTTTCATAAATTAATCATCAAATCTCTACAACTGTTTAATTTTTGCAGTGAGTCATGTTCAAGATGGCTGCCTCAGCATAGAAAACAAGAAAATGCACGTAACTCAGTCAACGTTACACATACTGATTTAAAAATTGGTGTGACAGTGGCTGAGACTGATCCCCAGCACATATTCTAAGCTCTAACTGATAACACAAGATTTATGTTTAAAACTTTACCAACAACTATTGGAACTAACTCGGTCTATTCGTTGACACAGCGTCTCATGAATCAGAGGATGGATGTTGTAGGAGTTGTGGTTTTGTCCCTGGTGTCGTGTTTATGTCTGTGTTCCCCCTGATCCTCTGGTTCTCTTTATAGGGTTTGGGTTTCTCTAGTATCTAGCCCCATCTTGTGTCGTGTTCATGTCTTGCATCCTCTGTCTCCTCCCCTGGCATCTGTGATTACTCACAGGTGCCTTCACTTTGTCTGATTTGTGTTTCCTCTATATAAGTCTGTGTCTCTGTGTTAGTCCTTGTCCTGGCATTGTTTATCTGTTCACTGGTGATGACCCATCTCTATTGTGAGCACCCCCCTGTTCATTCTATGTTTTGTTTTGCTGCCATGTCAGCTCGTTTGTCTTGTTAATCTTGTTTGAGAATCTGTGTTTAGATTTAGAGATCTTTGTGTTTTAGTTCTGTTTTCTTGCGTCACCTGTTCAGCCTTCCTACTGTGTTTCCTCATGTGGTCAGCTCCAGCTCCTGTCACCTGTTCCTCATTGTCTTTCCCCAGGTGTTCGTCATTATCTGTCATCACTTTCTCTTTAAGTTCTGCGTCAGTGCGTTACTTCCCCATCCGTGGATTGTGCTCCCCACAGCTGCTCATGCTCCGTTTTCCTTCACGTTTCACGTAAGTTTTGCTGCCACGTCAGCCTTTTGTATTCTTGTTTAATAAATTGATTTCTTTCAAGTTTCCCACCTCTGCTCAAAACCACAGGTCATGATGGTCACGTCAAGAATGACAATAATATAAAAGGATCCTGGAAACATTCAACAACAGTAAAGGCGCATAAAAGTTTATGAAGTCTACATTAATATAAGACGTAGAGCATAGTGCATGCATGTACAAACACTCGACACCATCACAGTCACTAAGTATTCTGTAGATCTTGTTTCCAGCTTCTCCCATACAGAGCATTCTGTTAGTAATCAACACACCTGTGGTACTAACCCCCTCAAATGTCTGCCCATCTTTTGTTAATTTTATTTATTTATTCCTGGTTCTTCTGGAGAGTTCTTCCTGTTTTTAAAGGGAGTCAGTTCTTTCATCTGTGGTTCCCGTACTTGCTCAGGATGATGGGGTGCATTAAAATGAAGATTTCATACATTTTCAAAACGACTGATTACAAATTTACCCAATTTACATTTTGTATTATTCTGAACATGAATGTGTTGACATAATGGAACTGTCTGCATGAGTTTAATGGATTTAATCTAAACTAAATTGCACTGGACAGAATTTACTACACTATCGCCCTTTTTTTAAAAATAGTGCCTTGAAAATGACTTTTATTGTGTATTGGTGCTATTTAAATAAACTGAATTGACCTGTTTTAAATATTTTGCAGGTGTGCCAGCTTTATTTTTGTTTTTGTCACATATTACTTTTAGATTTCTGATTAAATAATTTTGGATCCTTCCACAACTGAATGAAACTGTCTGAGCCTGCCATCTGGTGTCTGTGTGCTATAACACATGAAAGTCCAGATGGATGTCTGCCTTTTGGTTCATCTGCACAAATAACATTTAGATTTTTAGATATTTTCACTCTGAATTAATAGTCGCCCTTCTTCTTGTACATTTCACATAGGTCAAGTAAAGAAAGATACTTTTTTCCTCTCAATTTCGAGGAACAAAGCTACTGACAATAATAATAATTAAAAAAAAAACAGAGGAAAGGTTCAAGAATTTTATTCAAAATATTAATTTAATAAATTGAGGACAATAATGATATTGAGACACAGTCACTAGAGAGAGGAGATGAGTATTATTATTTGAATATTGATTACATTTTCCGTAATTCATTAGAATGTGGTTCATTCATGGAGTCTTGTTCTCTGAAAATTTCCAGGAGAGCAGGAACAAGAAGAATCCACGAGTCCAAAGAAGGAAGAAGATGGTTGTGGTGGAGAGTGGGCAGGTAGGTATCAGGTCCAATTAGCATCAAGGAACTAGGTTGTTAAGGGCATTTAGGTAAAGGTCATGGATGTTTATCACTAATGTTAAATGAATGTGTGTGTGTTTTGACTGCTCAGAGGTCCCGTCAGAGAGGAGCCTGCAGGTGCACAGAGGCACCTGATGAACATCCTTCTCAGCGTCTGTACGCTGGCGGACCGAGGTCATCAGTGTCTGATAAACATTATAAAAAGCACTTCTTGAGACTGTCCGGGGCAGACCTCGTGACTTCACTGTAACACCTGTGTGTGAACTCTGCCCCTCGCAACCACATAAAATCTTCTCGTGTCCTCAGTGTGGCTTATTTTCAGTAAGTAGATGATGAAAGGATATTTATTTTAGATTCCCAAAGGAGATCCAGGGCAGCAGATAACACGAGTTGAATGTCTTCAGCCAACTTCTCACCAGGGGAGGGAATGCACAGGTGCACAAGAAGTATGTTAACGTCCCAAGGAATCTAAAGAGTAAACAAAAGCACAAGCGTGTGCAGCGTCTGTTTACCAAGGTGACATCACAGTTAGTCGTCAGCTGATGGTCTGAACTTAAACACCTGATGGTTGAAGATGCTGACTGCAGGTGAGATGGCTGGAACTGCTGCAGGGCACATAACCGGCCCGCTCACGGGAAAGAGTCTGAGACAGGCAACATATTTAAGGTTTTAACAATTTTAATACCTGAACTGAAATTTATCAAGCTGCCCTGCAATTTAAACACGGCTGCGACATCACCACTATTGAAATATTTCTACAAATGCAGCAGTTTGTTTTCTTTGAGGCACACCTGTATTGTTCTCCCTTGTTGGCACATGCAGCTGTGTGTGGACAGAGGTTTATAATGTTTGCTATGGTTGTAAGCTAGCGGGGCTAAAATTCCCCTCCTGAACCTCCTATATCTGCTGTTACTGTACGTTTGCTGCCTTTGATCTCTCTTGTGTCCTTCAGCATCCACACACAAATGCTATAAATATTGTTCAGTGCACATTAAATGACAAATCTCAACAGTGGAGCCAGCACTAATCCTGGAAATGAGTTTATTGTGGGAGTGAGTGATATTCAGGGAGCTTTTTTTTTTTTTTTTTGTTAATTGATGATTGTTGTTCATTTACATTGAAGAGTGAGAAAAGCAGGAGACAGTTACAGAAATAAGGAGTTCTGTTTGGTGTTGATATAAACTGAGTGATTTTGACAATCAATAATACTGATTACATGCAAATATTATCACATTTATTGTTTTCCTTGCATGTGTATTTTGTATTGTCTTGTTCTGTTCGATCTCAGGCGGCAGAACTTTCTTTGAAGGCTTCTCAACATGAACATGGAGCTCCGATGACGCTGAGGTAGCTGAGCGGCAGGTTCAGACCGACAGTCTCACTGCTCGTAGACTAAGAGATTATTTGTTTTGTTTTGTTCATTCGTGTGAAAAGTTAAAGCGGTCGAATGGTTTAAAAAAAAAAAAAGTACAAGAGACCAACAGACATAGTATCACTTCAGTAAATCATTAATAAAATACTGCAGCAGCATGTGACTGTGGTGCGTTCAGGTTGCCCATTAACTGACATTTGCAAACTTCTAAGAAAATACATGTAAATATTCAGAAGTTTGACAAATATACTCTGAGTAAAAGTATTTGCAATATCACTGGATTTAAAAAAAATGGTTTAAATTATTAAACTTTGGAAAATAATTCGTCTTTCACAAAATTTGATCAGGGAATGATTTTACTGATTCATAAATCAGCAAACAGATTAAACTAGACTGTTGAATGAGCGTGAGAGAATAATCAAATCACATTTAGAAGCAGCATGTGTTCATATTTCTGTTCACTTTAGGAACCGCAATAACATGCAGACATGCTGAAGTCCAGATTAAAGCAAAAGTTTTAATCTTAAGTGGATTTATTAATTTTTTTAACATGTAAGACTTAATCAAATCTATCTGATGAGAAGGGACAGTGTAACAATGGTTTTGGTCAAACTTTGTAAATGACCTAATGCACAATTTCACACAATATTAATATAAACATAATATAACTGTGTTGGCACTCTTAGAATATCATGGACAAGATTATCAGCTGCTACCACAAAGTGTAGCTCAATTTCTGTCAAAGTGACAAAGTTAAAGCCATTTTTGTGTTTTCAAAAGTCAGCTGGTTGTGATGGCTAAACTCCATCCATCCATCCATCCATCCATCCATCCATCCATCCATCCATCCATCCATCCATCCATCCATCCATCCATCCATCCATCCATCCATCCATCCATCTTCTTCCTCTTGTTCCAAAGTCAGGTCTCAGGGGCAGCACATTGATCATGGAGGCCCAGCCATCTCTCTCCACAGCCACCTCTTCCAGCTCTTCTGGGAGGACTCCAAGGTGTTCCCACGACAACCAGCGCGTCCTGGTTCTTCTCCAGGGTCTCCTCCCAGTCAAACATTCCCGAACCACCTCAACCGGCTCCTCTCTATGTGGAGGAGCAGAGGTTCTACTCTGAGTCTCTCCTGATAACTGAACTTCTCACCCTCTCTAAGGGAGAGTCCAGCTGCCCTGCAGAGGAAACTCAATTCAACCTCCTGTATCCACGATCTCATTGTTTCAGTCGGAGTTCGTGACCGTAGGTGAGGGTAGGAACAAAGACCGACTTGTAAACAGAGTTTTTCCTCACAGCTCAGATCCCTCTTCACCACAATGGACCGGCACGGAGTTCACAGTACTGCAGACGCTGCACCAATCCGTCTGTCAATCTCACACTCCATTCTTCCCTCACTCTTAGCCAAAGTCAAATGGGTTAATTTTTACAATCTAATTCAGTTGCAGATGTTCATCCAACAATTGTTTTCTGAAAGTTAAAGCGCATACAATCAGAGGCAGATGACGTATTTCACTTGTAAACAGGCAGAATGGACTCCAGTAGTTATTGATAAAATTTTAAGCACCGCTCTTGCTCGATCTGTTTGCAGCCGGGGATGACTCTCAGCTACTACCACACCAAATTTGAGCTCAGCGTCTGTAAAGCTGTAAAGCCATTCGTGTTTGATCAGGTCATTTAGCTGCGGCAGCCATCTTGAACGTGATTGACTCCAAAAATAAATCAACAGTACGTGTGCATCCGAACATTACTTTATGTAAGTTTCACTAAAATGCGTCCACTGGTTCAGGAGGTATTATAATAAAAGTGGAGGCCAGCCATAGGGTGGGTGAAAAGGCTCAACTTGAACGTGTTAGTATGCAGCTGGTTGGTTACTTATCAACCTGCAGGTAATGTGCAGCCAGTCGGTCTTGGGTTTACGAGCAGAGTTTGAAGGGAGACATCAGAGGCTGAACCTCTGTCGCCCAGAACTGCACCTTTTACTTTTGATACATTTGTTCAGTCTGATCTGTTAATATAAATCACTGATCTCTGCTCAGGAGCAGGGCCGGCCCAAGGCATGAGCAAACTGGCTGCTTAGAGCCCCGGGGCCACTTGGGGGGGCCCCCTAAGTGAATTAAAATTTTTTTTTAATTGTGATTTCTATATGATTCTATTTAATATCTTAAATTTGGCTTTTGCAAATTGTTGCATGCATTTACATAGTTTTAAGAACCAATGATTCAACTTTAAATTTCTTTATTTAAACCAGTTTACGTGGTTTCAGGTAATTGTTCATTTACATAATTTAAGTATTTCCTTGATATTTTATTTAATATTTTATTTGTCTGTTTTTGCACAATTAATTTATTTTTATGCATCCAAGTTATTTTATCTGTTTGTTTGTTGATCTTGCACTACAAATTATTTTGAATATTACTGTTGCAGGAACCAAAGATAATAAACCAGATGACACTTTTGCTGTAAAATACATTGCACACTCACGTTTTTGTTGTTACTTTTAGTACCACTAGATCGCATGTGTCAAACTCGAGGCCCGTGGGCCAAATCTGGCCCACCATAACCATTTCTGTGGCTCCTACACCTTAGATATATGTGAACAGGGCTGTCAGAGTTGTGATGAGTTTGTTAGGTGTGAATGATCTGATCATCTGGTGCAGTAATCCACATTATAAGCAGAAATAGATAATTTTGCTTAGGGCCCAGTGGAGACTTGGGCTGGCACTGCTCAGGAGTCCTTCTCTCCAGGGTGTGGGGAAACGAGAAGCTCTCCACAGCGAAGCCCCTTTCGTTCTGCGTTCGGTGCTTTTTCACGACGTCTGTTTTCAGTGAGGCGGTTCTCGGCAGCTAAAGAACGACTCGAGCGTCTTTGTTCCAGGTGTGGATTTCTAAATGACAGGGCTCCACGAAAGCACGACGGCGTGTTTTTGTAAGCATGTTATGAGCGTGCCACCGCACGTCTCGCCCAGTTTTGAGTTTGCGTTGGAAAAATAAATTCCGGTGAGCTCCAAGTGTCTGAAGAGCGATTCAGAACAACGTGTGCCTGACAGCTGACGTGGGCTTTTATTTGTCTTAATGAGCAGCGAGGACGGCAAACAATAGTGTGTTTGCTGGAAGTAAACATTAGTGACTGACATGCTGGGAGACCAACAAGACTGTGTTCACTCAGCTCATATTACTGATGGACAGAATAAATAATTATTTAAGTACGCAGGTATAATATTGCTTCTTGTTGATTTTACATCTTGCAGTGAAATTCCATTAGAATCAACAACAATGACACAATTTATGTAAGAAATAAAATAACTTTATTTTGAGTGAAGAAAAAAAATAAACATGGCTGCAATCAGTCTTGTAAAATTAGATTAAAATCTTGGCTGTGACATAATAATTTCCACCCACTTAGAAATAAATCAATTCAGTTTGGTGGTATATAGCACCAAGTCACAACAGAAGTTGTCTCAGGCACTGTACAAAAACATTCACATAGTTAAAAAAGCCAATTAGTAAAAGTTATGTATTGAAAGAAGCAGCAGATTGTGTTGAGTCTTCGTCACTCTCCCACCCTGAGCAAGCACAAAGGAGACGGTGGAAAGAAAAAACTCACTTTTAACAGGAAGAAACCTCCAGTTCAGGACGAGCGGCCATCTGCTTCAACCAGCTGGGGTTTGAGAGGAGAGGAAGGAGAAACAAACAGAATGACAGGTCCAGGTTTACGTTCTATAGGAGGAAAGATAACAACAACAACAACAACAACAACAAAAACATGTGAAGATAAAAATGATGACAAATACAAACAGGTAGAGTAGCTCAAGTAAAGACAGCAGCAGAGTGAGGAAATGTGGTTTATTTGTCCTCCAGCAGTCTAAGCCTATAGAACTAAGGGATAGCTTAGGAAACCCAAGCCGACCCTAACTATAGGATTTATCAAAAAGGAATGTCTTCCGCCTAATTTTAAAACTGGACAATGTGTCAGCCTCACGGACAGAAACTGGAAGTTGGTTCCACAAGAGAGGAGCCTGAGAACTGAAAGATCTTCCTCCCATTCTGCTTTTGGAAACTCTAGGAACCACAAGTAAACCTGCAGTCTGAGAGCAAAGTGCTTTGTTAGGAAAATATGGAACAATCAGGTCCGTCAACATTGAGTCTAGCTGTAGCTTCATTAAGCCCTGAAGTTTTTTTTTTTTTTAATTAATATTTTTTGGGGCAGCACGGTGGCTCAGTTGGTTGAGCTGTTGCCTCTCAGCGAGAAGGTTGCCACTTCAAATCCCGGCTCGAGACCTTTCTGGGTGGAGTTTGCATGTTCTCTCTGTGCATGTGTGGTGGGTTTGCTCCAGGTACTCCAGTTTCCTCCCACAGACCAAAAACATGTATGTTAGACTGACAGGTAACTCTAAAATGTCCCGAGGTGAGAGAGAGAGTTTGTCTCATTTGTCTCTGTGTCCCTGTGATGGACTGAGACCTGACCAGGGTGTCCCCCGCCTCTCGCACAGTGACTGCTGGACATGGACACCAGTGACCCCCACGACCCAAAAAGGAAGAAGATAAAGGTAATAATGGATGGATGTAGTTAATAACATCTCCCATCTTTACAAGTTCTGATCACCACAGAGGAAATTAATCCAAGCAGCCCAAAGGTGTTCTCCATTTCACAAATTAAAACTTAGAAAAACACTAAAAGGAGGCATTTGTTTATTTTTTGGTGAATATATCTGGTTTTAATGCTTAAATTAAACAAATATTGCTTTGACTATATGAATGCAATCAAACTGATAGCAACAAAATTACCCATACACAATAAATGGTAGGTCATATGATATATTCTTACTTTATGCTTAATGCCCTACACTCTCAAGCAAAATGGAACAAAGTTACTAAAAGTCTAGCTAGGCCCGTGAATGGGTTTTGCTATGAAAGTTGTGAAAAGTTAATATCTTACCTGCTGTAGATAGCTCTTTGAATAACTATGTTTGTCTAATCAGAGTTGTCCGAATGCAGCTGAAATCCAAGTGGAATGCTTTAATCGTTAAACAAACCAAAATGTTCAACATTTTGTAGAAGTTTATGCAAAACCTGTACATGGCTGTAAGTCTTTAAATACGCTGTGATTTACATAACAGTTTGTGGTTATTGGCTAACAGAAATAGCTAAGTCAGTTAGGTGCAGCACTTCAGGTGCAGCTGCTAATTCCAGCAGGAATTTTATAAAATTTCTGCCAAATCAACTACATGACGCAAAATAGATGACAAAAATAATAGTGTTTGCATGAAAAGCTATAAAGGTTTTGACGATTGGAGTTGTTTAAAGACGACAAAATTCACTTTGGAAGTACGTCCCCTCGAGCTCTTCCATATGATTTAAGTGGACTCACTTCCAGAACAAATTTTGCCATCCTAACTGAATTCCAGTCTTTAAAACTTCAAAGATGTTCATATGAAGACCATTTTTCAAACCTTTACGTCACTGTTAATGTTGCACGGCATCGTGCTGCTGTAGTTGGTTTGAACAAATCACCACAGAAATCTGAGTGAATAATCATGTAATGCAAAACTGATGGTGTGGTGGGAGTTTACCAGAGTTTCAGCTGGTTTAGTTGGTTTGCTGTTAGCTCATCAATCCCGTTGAACTTAAACTCCGTTTGTACTAAAGCCCCGATCTCTGGATACGATAAGTTCCATGTTTACATGGTAATGCTGCGCTTGTTGAATCTGCTGTAGTTTCCATGCCAGGTCACTAGCTGGTGCTGGGATTTTTGTATTCAGCCAACACATGCATGCACGCAGCCACTTCAATCTACAGGAGCGAGTAGCACAAACACACGCCTCTATCCATCTAAATGAACGTTGCCCATTTACTTGGGCAAACACAGAAAAACTATTCACCTGTTCAAACTATTCTATTGCAGCCGTCTGTAGTGCTCATGTGCAATTCCACACGGATGCCAGGAGTTCCCAAAACCCTCCACTCTGAGACTTGGGTTCAAAGAGCTTCGGTGTCAGAAACGCTACAGCTTTACTTAAAAATGGCGTCAAGTAAACAGAGCTTATAACTATTTAAATAAAAAATAAAAAACTGTGTTTAACCCTACTGTTCCTGTTAACCTTGACTCTCTTGAGCCTTATCCTCAGCAGTCTGTTACAAATCTTGGGATGGTTTTAGACTCTGACTTTAAGTTTAATAAGCAGATTAACTCTGTTCTATAATAAAAAAAACATCTTCCAGTTCAGGCAGATAGTTAAGCTGAAGTCCGTGTTGATCAGATCTGTTTGAAAAAAAAAAAAAATAGTCCATGCATTTGTTACAACCCAGCTAGACTACCGTGAAGCTCTTTATGTTGGGGTCAGTCAGGCGTCCCTTTACGTCTCCAGCTCGTCCAAAATGCTGCAGCTCGAGTCTTAACAGGAACTCGTAGGTTTGATCATATTTCACCAGTTTTGTCCTCCCCTCACCGGCTCTCCGTACGTAACAAAGTTGATTTTAAAAATTCTTCTGTTAATCGTTAAGTGCATTAATAACCTTGCACCCTCATACCTCTCTGACCAATCCATATGTTCCTTCTTGGACACTGACATGATCTGACCAGCTGTTTAGCTGGAGCTCCGAGGAGATCGGGCCCTAAACTCTGGAACAATCTGCCCCCCAACATTAAACAGTCCACTCCAAACACACGATCAACACAGTATGATCTGATTTAGTATTTCGTTGTTTTCTCATTGTTTTTGTGTTTTTTCTTTCAACGCTTTTAATTACATCTTTTTTTCTTTTTTTTTTGTTAATTATCCTAATTACTTGATCTTATTGTTAAGCACTTTTGGCCACAGCTGTATAAACAAGTTTGACTCTGCTTAAAACAAGCAAGATATTTATTATTTATTTCACCGAGCCCCACTTCCAAATGGTTGACAACAGATGAATTTAAAGATTATCTGCATTTTAGTAACGTGCAATGAAGAAAAATCACATTTATTAGGATAAATGATTAAATAAGCCATCATAAAGACGGTAAACCTGTTCCATGAAAGCTTCACAGAGACAGTAAATGCTGTGCGTCGTACTGGTTCGGTTCACCGGATACTGGTTTGCAGCAGGTCCTGAGCAGACTGGAGACCTGCTGTCCGTGCTTGAGCTGTCTCACGCACCGATTGCGGAATGTCCGGACGCGACGTGAGTCCCTGAAGGCAGCAGCTCCGTGGCGAGGCGCTCACGTGAAGCTTCGGAGCGGATCATGGCGGCGCCTCTCGGACGGGACGCCCTACCTGAACACTGGTCCTACGGCGTCCGCGGGGACGGACGGGTCTTCTTCGTCAAGTGAGTGCGGTTAAAGAGCTTGAACGAGCCCGCGCTTCCCGGTTTACCGGGAGTTGTCGGAGTGTTTTCGGCTCGGCGGTGTAACAGGTGTTTCTCTCCCGCTCTGTGTGTCGGTGCCGCAGCGACGAGACGCGCAGCACCACCTGGCTCCATCCTCGCTCCGGAGAGCCCGTGAACTCCGGACACATGATCCGCTCAGGTGCGCGAGCTAAGCTGGTGCACGCGGAACATTTGCGCCCTGTTGACTTTCTGCTTCTTCCATTAGAAAACTGAACTTTAACTGTTTTTTATTTTTTATTTTTATTTAATTTCAGATCTACCTCGGGGATGGGAGGAAGGCTTTACCGACGCTGGGACCAGCTACTTCATTAAGTAAGCAGCTTTAAATACGGTCACCTGCAGCTGAACATGGCTGCTGCCTTTAATCCCCCCCCCCCAGCAGATAATTACAATGATGAGGTGTGTCTGACTCCACTGAGCAGATTCATTTACTGCTGACTATGAAGTTCAAATACCAGCTCAGTCAGTGCGTGACTCACCTCCTGCTGTTATTACTGTAATGGTTTTTTCTTTTCAAAGTTATGTTGATCAGCACTTCTGCACAAACCCTTCCATGCAAATGCTTTTGTCATATGTCGTACAGATGCTTTGTTATAGGCTTCTATTTTTTACCAGAACAGGTTTAATGTAGTCATAGCAAAGTAAGAATCGGCGTAATAAACAATTAGTGTGAATTATATCAAATGGTGTACAGCTGGAAAGCGTTTACTCCAGCAGGTTCCGGCTATATTAATAAGCATATCAACAATGCGGGTCCACTCTCAGTGTAAACAAGGCCCTCTGCTGAATCCACTGAAAACCACGTGGAAGCTCGAGTCACATGTCTGACCTACGATAACCGGTAGTCTGTGTAAGTAAAACAAATAAAGCAAAATCAGACAAGTGTAGAGTAGATACCATTTCAGCCTTTTTTTTTTTTTTAAACTAGTCTAACATCTATAACTCAAACCCTAATTTTTAAAAATCTCCATTCTGTGATACATTTATACTCATAAAGTACAGTAGTCCCTCGATTATTGTGGGGGTTACGTTCCACACTCCGCCCGCAACAGGTGAAAAACTGCGAAGTAGGAACGCTATATTGGTGCTATTTTCCAGAAACACAACATGCCCTTTCGCTTCTACGCCGACGACTGTCAAATTTACTTCCCCCTAAGACACAATGGTACGTGCTCTATTCAACCGCTGCTCGACTGCCTGGCTGACATCAGGGACTGGATGGCTTTAAACTTCTTAAGTTTCAATGAAAAGAAGTCTGAAGTCATGTTGTTCCCTCCCAACGACACAATCACAAACCACTGCATCGACCTCTCCGCTCTAACCCCGTCAGAAAAACAAAGAGTCACTAATCTGGGCGTGATAATGGACCCTTCCCTGAAACTTAACAATCATGTAAACATGATTGTTAAATCATGTTTCTTCCAACTGAGGCGGCTGTCTAAACTGAAGCCCATATTGTCCAAAAGAACCTGGAGACAGTAATACATGCATTCATTACATCTAGGCTTGATTACTGCAATTCACTCCTGTTTGGTATCAGTCAGACCTCCATTGCACGAATACAACTGGTCCAGAATGCAGCAGCACGATTTTTAACCAGTACAGGCAAAAGAGAGCACATTACACCAGTTTTGGCCTCACTGCACTGGTTACCGGTTCACCTTCAAATCCAGTTCAAAATACTCATGTATGTCTACAAATCACTGAACAGTGTCCCCCCCCCATCTCTCTGATCTGCTACAACCGTATGTCCCACCACGTTCCCTGAGGTCAGCGGACCAGTTGCTCCTCACAGTTCCAGGAACTCGTCTTAAGCACAGAGGTGACAGGGCCTTCTCTGTAGCAGGACCAAGACTTTGGAACGAGTTGCCTCTGCTTGTCAGACAGGCCCCCTCACTCTCTGTTTTCAAATCCTGTTTAAAAACTCACCACTATTCAGTAGCTTTCAACTCAAGATGATCTGTGTTTTGATCCTGTACGCTCCACACTGGTTAGTCATATTTATTATCTGCATCGTTTTTATGTCTATATTCTGATTTATCCAAAAAAGTTAAATCTGGTCCTCTGGACATTCTGAGGAAGTCTCTCGGATGAGAGACGAAACGTTTCTACATTTTTTTTTTTTTTTTTGAATGTCCATAGGACCAGATTTAACTTTTTTTGGATTTTTCTACCTGGATTATTGAGCATGCATCAGGATATTCTGATTTACTTCATTTTGTATGTTGCTTTGTGTGTTACCTGTTTTTCTGTCTGTACAACACTTTGGTTGGCCTTGTCGCTGTTTTAAGTGCTCTATAAATAGAATGGTATGGTATATTTATTTTTAGTATTTATATCTTTTAAGGCTTTATAAATCCTTCCCACACTCTTGCAGTGCTCTTAACAATGTTCTAAACTCTCTAAACGCTCTAAAAGAGCACAGCGAAAGAGAGCTGACAGACTGATGCTATGGTTACTGACCCAATCCTGGGGGCGGGGTGGCCATTGGGAGCGACGGGGCATTTCCCGGTGGCCTGGCCTGTGCGGTGGTCACCGAGGGGCTGGACCGGGGGTTTGGTTCTGGTCGAGCTTGATTGTTTTGGATGGACGGTCCATGCCGCTCACTGGGTGTCTGCCTCACTGGGGCTCCCTGGGTGGTAGTGAAGGGGGCGGGACAGACCCCACCCTGCCCCCTCCTTTCTCTCTCTGGGGCTGTCTGTCACGGTGGAGCAGAGACACACAACAGGTTGCACGCCCACCAGTTGTATGTCTGCTCTGCTGTGGCGGTTGGCAGCGGGGGGTGGGATCTGCCTTTCCTCGTCACTGGTGCTCGGGGAGCTTCGGTTGAGCGGATGCCTGAGTGAGCGGCATGGATAGTTTATTTGAAGTGGTCGAGTGCGGCCCGAGCCGAGACTTTGGTCACAAGACTTTGGACTTTGGTGGTCACTGGGCGGGCCGGGCCACCGGGAAGTTTCCCGGTGCTCTGGGTGGCCAGTCTGCCACTCAGCACAATGCTCTGATTGGTCGCCTTCCATCAATCAGCCAATCATGTGTCGTGTACAATCTTACATTGAAGACCTGCGAAACTGTAAGTCGGCGAATGTCGAACCGTGAAGTAGCGAGGGACCATTTCACTTTGGATTGTTTTAGAAACGCACTGTCATACTTTACTCAAGGTTTATATCATTCATTTTGATAATAATCTCATTCTCAGCTGGGTACCGGATCACTCTTTATTCTGCACACAAGTATTTTTTGTGTTTTTACGTTGCATTTATAGCTCAAAGCAGCTGTCACCATATTGGAGGTGTATTTGAGTAGAATACTGAGGTCTCTTTCATCGTAAGTGCACACATTTTTCTAGTTTAGATGGTAAACTAAGGAGGGAGTGAGGTAGCGCAGAGGTTAGAGAAGGCGAGCCTGTACTCGGAAGGTTGACGGTTCGACACCCCGATAACATCAGAATGTGGGTGGAAAAGGTGAAGCATCCACACCTGCCTCCACCCTCATTTGCCCCACTCGGTGCCCTTGAGCAAGGCCCTTACACCCCACCATCTGCTCCTCGGTGCACTCTAGATGGCAGCTCTTTGCTCCACACAGAGCTGTGGCAGCTCGGTGGTCTGCTGTACCAGGAAGGACATCCGACGTAAAAACGATCGCCAAGTCTTCATGTGAGTAAGTTCACTGCGGCGACCCCTGAAGAAGGGAGCAGCCGAAAGAAGAAGATGGGAAACTACTAGAGAGGTTGCTCACATCAATCTAACTGTGAAAACACGTTTTTACCAATTACCGTCCAAAGTCAAGGAAAAGATGACCAGAAGCTGTTGGTCTGTGTAGCTGTGATTTTTTCAGCTTTGTCTGGATTTGTGGCTTTTTAAACCTGATCTGAGCCAGTTCTGAGACCAATACAGATCTAAGGAGAAGATTTTGGGAAGGGACCAGGGGTTATGAAAGCTTATCTCCGTGTTGTTGTGAGAGAACTGTGAATGAGGACCAACAGTTGTTAAACATCTATTTCCTTAGGCTTGTTTTTCTGGATATGATACCTCGTTACTGGTGTGAAATAATCTCCTTATGAGGAAAACAAAGTAGAAAAGTGAAATTTATGGTCTCTCTTGTTGTTTTTTACAATCACTGCACAATTGGTGCATTGATGTAATGGATGCAAGGCTTTCCAGCCCATTTATGGGCTTTTAAAAATTGGATTAAATGCCATTTTCTCCATCTTTTTGCTGTTCCTGTACATTTTAGCAGGTTTGATGCATTTATCCAGTTGTGCTTTTTGCCAACAGTATTGCAAACACTGCAAAAGTAGTTGAACAACTCCTTGTTGGAGTACCTCCACTGTGGCGCGGCAATCGACACAATTTGAATTTGATGCAGTTGGCGAAAGCCCTCTGTTGTCACGTTTATTCATAAAGTTGAACATGAAATGGTGCAACTTCAGAATCGTAATGCAAAAACTAAATATATTCTTGCTTTTAAAAAGCCAACATGATTAACAGTGTAATAAAAAAACTCATAAAAATGCTGACCTCAGGTTGAGGTTTTGTCAAAATTGAATTCATGCCATATTTGGAGGTTGTTATGGATTTTATATTTCTGTGTTTGGATCTAAAGCGGGTGCGATACTTGTCAGGGGTGGACATAAGAAACTTTTTCCGGTTGTCCAGTGGACAGCTTCTTGACAGAATCTGGTTGTCTGCCAACATTTTGGGTTGTCCGTAACCTTTGCAATAAAGAAGCCAAACATCTCTAGAAAAATGTAATTAAGTATATTGCACTATATATAAAGTTTACTATTTACAAAAGTTCTCAGTCAGCCATCTTGCTGCTACTGCTGCAGTTCAACGTATTGTTTTTGTACTACTATTGCTCACCGTAGTTTTAGCTTAGTGTATTTCTTAGTTCATATCTTAGATCTTATTACCATACTTGCCACTGTACACGTCGCACCGCCGTATAAGTTGAAACAGTACAAATATGTCTAATAAAGTGGAAAAAAACCCCATAAATACGTCGCTTCGCCGTATAAGTCGCATCTGTTACGCGTCTCCACTGACGACCTGGAAATGTGGGCCGGTGTGCCAAAAATCAGATGGCTGCCAAATGGCGACTGTGGGAGCGTGCACGGGAGGACTTTAACAAGAATTAACAAGATTAACACTTAAAAACAATTATTTGTTTGCTTGAAATTGTAGCAAGGGTGTGTCTCAGTTGAACTTTTCCTTAATAAGTGCACTTTACTGGTCAAATCATCTGCATTTCAAAAGCCGATACGCGGAAGCGGGAGCGCGCAGATGGGGGGACTCGCTGTGCATTTCTTCGAAATTTAACAAGATAACCACCTAAAAACACATACATTTAATAATTTGTTACATGCCATTACCTTCGGTTAGGGTCGCCAGGTGTCCTCCCTGGAAAATTGTACAGGAAACCCTGATTGGTGCCCTCGCCTGCAGTCTGTCTCTGAGGACACCGTGCACACCCGCAGTATCGGACAGCACGTCCCGCTCTGCTCCGATTGGGTCAAACTGTGGCTCTGGTTCTCTTTATTTGTTGAAACTAGCCTCAGTTCAATCCCTGGATCATCTTTAGATTGGATGGTTTTAACAAGACTGCAAAAAGTCACATTTTCCCCCCCTTTCATTTTTACAGATGTTGAAAATGATGGAAACCCGTTGCGATGACGGAGAACTTTAATTCATGGCCATCTTACTTGGTTGTCCGAGACAAACATAGGGTGACTCAGGCAAACGGGAACCGCTTACGTCGACCGCTGCTTGTTCGTTGTACATTCTGTTCTGTTGAAAAATCAGCTTTGCTTTGGCCTTTTCTTTGTGTTTTGTTCTCTATAAAAATTAAGGCACTAATCCACAAAAACTGTGGACTCAAGTGAAAAATCTGTTGGCTTTAAACTTACCTGTATCCTAAAAACATCTGTGTGTTTTTACAAAGACAATTTAGACATATGCTAAAGACTTAGAAGAACTTTTTTTTAGTATTTGAACAGCAAAGCCCAGCGTTTTAGCAGTCTTCACGGGATTTGATGCTGCACTTCAGTTAAAACTTTTGACGAGCTCGGAGCAAACACAGAATAAATAAGGTTTACAGAGAAGAAGAAAAAAATACATTTTTAAAGATGGAACAATAAGATCTGCTGCGTTATCTGTCCAGTGCAAGAGAAAACAACTAGTATTTAATACTGGGATAGGAGGGGTCATTTGTTATTATTATTATTTTTTATGTATTATAAATTTGGAATCAAAGCTGCTGGCCACAACACAAACTTCTTTATTAAGGTAAAAAGTAGGAATGTGCATTTTAAGCAAAAACACTTCAAAATTGCTCGGTAATTATTATTATTTTTTTAAAAATATTCATATATTTACTGGTATACTAACCATACCATACCATTTTATTTATAAAGCACTTAAAACTTCTCACAATGCTTCCTAATTCTGTCATGCAGAGCTAATTAATATATTAGCTCAATATCGGCTGTTAGCACAACAAGCTGTTTAACGCGTGCTAATCTGAGCTGTAGCCTGTTTCACAGTTTTACTGTAAAACGACCGTGTTCACACAGTTGCGTTAAAAGTTACTTTACTCACCCCAAGTCCCACAGCTGAAAACTCTAATGGAACAAAGACGTGTCCTGCTGGTAATCCTGCTAGCTGGAGATTTTAATTTTCCATTCTCACCTGTCTGATGGTTCAACATGGAGTGAAATGCACTCGTTTTGCTATTAAGGCTGACTTTTTATCTTATAATCTTTCAAAATAAACAATAATGGCAGGAAAAGGCACATTCAAAGTTGTTTCTCCGTTCCTTTTTTTTTCTGGAGGGCCGTGGGTGGTATTTGTTGGGTCAAAAAGGCATTTTACAAAACAATTCGGGGTGTGACTATCGAGAGCCGACGACTGGGACGGTAGCAGCAGCTTTTTGATTTTGCCCGTTTGAGTGAGGGAGTGAGTGGTTGTTTGTCTCTGTGTCCCTGTGATGGACTGGAGACCTGTCCAGGGTGTCCCCCACCTCTCTCACAGTGATTCCTGGACATGGGCACCAGTGACCTGAAAAGGAAGAAGATAAAGGTAAAGAAAAAAGATGCATGGCTGGATAATGAGTCATGCAAAAAGTAATAACAAAAACCTCCTTATCACAAAAAGTGAAAATAATTTGACAAAACATAAAAAGCAAATGTTATAATTAAATCTTAGTCAATACATATACATTTTCTTGTGCAATATACATAAAAAATGAACATACTATTTACAGTGTCACAAATTCATGCTTATTATGTATAGGCCTGTCACGATATCACATTTTTCTGGGCGATTCATTGTCTCAGAAATTATTGCGATAAACGATAATATTGTTTGAAATTTGACAATAATTAGTAATTATTGTCAAATTTAAGAAGAAATGTTGGTTAATTTTGTGTGTACCTTTTTTTGACCACTGGATGGCCGTATAAGACTGTTTAAATCAAAGGATGGATAGTGAGGGAGCGAGCAGCGTGTCTCTTTAAGAAAAATGGGAGGGAGGCCCCTTGACTTGACATGGGCTGTCTCTCTTTCCCGTTTTTTGTTTTTCAAAATGGCGGACGCTCTGTGTGATTTGAGCTTGTTAGCATAGCATTTGTCACACAAAGCTAAAATAAAATAAATAAAAAATCAGTAAACAAGTTCTCAGCTTCTTTTTGCAGAGAAAAACAACTTTTCACACGAAAGCACAGGTTTCAACCGTGAATTTTGGAGCTTTGACAAGACGGAGGTTTTTTTTTCCCCCGAGGTCGGCCCGTTAGCTTAGCTCGTAGCTTAGCTTCTCAGCGTAGCTGCTTTTAAAGATCCAAAAACGTGATTTTGGACGATTAAAACAGATTTTAAAGAGAAAAGAGACAGGGAGGGGTCAGTGAAGAGCACCGGAGTTGAGCCTTTTGTCATCCAGTGTCGTCAGTAGAAAGAGAGAGACACGAAGAAACGATAATGAAGTTGATTTTTTTTCATTTATCATGCGATTAATTGATTTATTGTTTATCGTGACAGGCCTAATTATGTAAAGGCTGGTTTTCAGGTTCAAACCATATTTTTTAGTCATGTTCCTGCAGTTTAAGTTCATTTTAATGTTTTTTTTTTTAATTACCAGAACCACTGTGGGGTTTTCTCTGGTTGTATGTAGCGCAGAGTCGAGTGCCTGTCTTCCACCTGTTGCTGGCAGCCGACAGTCAGCTGTGTATGATGGAACTGGGGACTTCCTTAAACCATTCCACTTAAAAAAATAAAATAAAAGTTTGGCTGTTAATTGTGTTTTTGACAACAAAATACGGAGGCGGTCACGGCAGAAAAACGACACATATCACTCTTTTTAAGGTCATGTTGTTATGAAACAAATGTTAGCATGTCTATTGGTTTAATTAAAAGGCTAATGCAGGCTCGGCTAACTTGCAATATATTTCAGTTAAAAAAAATAGCGATTAGATCATACTTTTTTAATTTTAATACACTAAAATTGTGGTATTTTTGCTCACCGTTATCATGTTATAAGAATTTCATACCAGCCCATGGCTAGACACACTTGTATAAGATTTATTTATGAAAAACAGACATTTCGGATTTATAATCATTCTGCAGAGTGTGTTCTTTTTGGTTAAATGAATTAGCAATTTATTTATTTTTTAAATTGAGTCCAGTGGGTATTTCAGGGAGACTTTTCCATCCACTAACTTCAGGCCTCTCCTCCTCTTCATGGAGCAGACATGGTGTTTTCCTTCACACGAATGGAACAACCTGTTATTTCCTGCCTGCCTGTCCACACATTTAATTGGCAGATGGATGGTATTTCTTGAACTAAAATAACAAAGTGAAGCAATATCATCTCTGACATCCAATATCCTTTTTCACGTCTAACTGGGATTGTTTATCTTGGGGCCATGTTTGTGTTGCACCCCTCCAGGACTCCCTCACTGGAGCCTCTTCTAACCACAAAAATGTTTCTCATGTTCTTGTTCCTTCACGGACGAAAGAGTCTTCTCTTTATCTCCGTGTTGCTTTTCTTTGATTTTTACATTTTCTTCATTTCTGGCATGAACTTGCATAAATTTTCATGTCTGCAACTTATACACCGAAGCGACTAATACCCCCCCCCCCCCCCCATATTTATAACCCAGTTTTGTCAGAGATCTGACGATTTCATTCATTCTGACATGGAAAATATTGAACACTACCATTTTCAGCCACTGGAGGGCCCTCGACTAATATGGCAAGCCAAGTGTCTCGTTAATAGGTAAAAGTGGCGATTAATGAGACACTTGGCCTGCCATACAAAGCCACCTTAGTCTCGCTCCAGAACTCCTGGAGCAAACATCAAATCAGCTGCATTTCGCCGCGCCGCCCAGGTGAAATGCAGCTGATTTGACGGTTAAAGTGCATTTATTAAGTAAAAGTAAAAAAAAAAATCACAGTTGGTCCACTTCTTTTTATCGATCACTCCAAGAGCAAGGTGTGGAATAGTCGGCGAGGTCACAAAGGACTCCAGGGTAACTTCTAACTAATGAAGGTCTCTCTCACATTGACTAATGCTGATGTTCATGAGTCCACCATAAGAACTCTGAACAACAATGGTGTGCATGGCAGGGTTAAAAACATGGCTGCTCGTCTGCAGCTTGCTGAAGATCACGTGGACAAGCCAGAAGACAGTTGGAAGAATGTTTTATGGGCGGATGAGACCAAAATAGAAGTTTTTGGTTTAAATGAAAAGTGCTGACAACAGCATTCCTGCATAAGAACCTGATCCCAGGTGTGAATCATGGTGGTGGTATCATGGTTTGGGCCTGTTTTGCTGCGTCTGGACCAGGACGGCTTGCCATCATTGATGGAACAATGCATTCTGAATTATATCAGAGAAAGAAAACCGTTATTCTTTTCTGTCTTAGCACTTTCTGTTAGTGATGGTCTGCTGCACACCTAATGGCCCACAGCTTAATGCAGCGTGGAACCTGTGTTGGACGTGCCTGCTCATTGTGCCACGGGAGGAAGAAGACTGAATTATGGTAGAAAGCTGTTTGAATGTGACACACCGAGGGGCCTATAGTGAATAGTCGTAATGCTTCTCGGTTAACACTAGTGCTCATAAAGCCATAGAAATGCGGGTTGTTGCAGATGTTAAGCATCAGAAGCTTGATTTTTTTATGTCTTGCTGTGGCTACTGACAGCCGAATCTTTTGATTTAATACATCCTCTTGAGCTAATCTTATGACGGAGTGGTACGTAGGTATGAGTTTGCCTTTTTTCACAACTTCCTCCCCTTAGGGCCATCCTCACCCCCCACCCTTCCCACATAGGCCCTGTTTACATGAGAAAGATGTCTAGAAACATTAGTATTTTTTTCAATGCTTATTGTGGCAAATACCATACCACTTTATTTATAGAGCACTTTAAACAGCAACAAGGCCAACCAAAGTGCTGCACAGACAGAACAACAGGTAACACACAAAGCAAAATACAAAATGAGGTAAATCAGAATATAGACATAAAAACGATGCAGATAATGACGACAAACCAGTGTGGAGCATACAGGATCAAAACACAGATCATCTGGTGTTGAAAGCTACTGAATAGTAGTGGGTTTTTAAACGGGACTTGAAATCCGAGAGGGAGGGGGCCTGTCTGCCAAGCAGAGGCAACTCGTTCCAAAGTCTTGGTCCTGCTACAGAGAAGGCCCTGTCACCTCTGCGCTTAAGATGAGATCCTGGAACTGTGAGGAGCAACTGGTCCGCTGACCTCAGGGAACGTGGTGGGACATACGGTTGTAGCAAATCAGAGAGATGGGGGGGGCACTGTTCAGTGATTTGTAGACATACAGGAGTATTTTGAACTGGATTTGAAGGTGAACCGGTAACCAGTGCAGTGAGGCCAAAACTGGTGTAATGTGCTCTCTTTTGCCTGTACTGGTTAAAAATCAACATTAAAAAAATGTTTACATGAATCTGCAGTAGTTTCCATGCCAGTTGCCAGACTATTGCACACTTGCTTTAAAATTCTGTTTTGACCCAAACTATCATATGTTCTCAGTGAGGTGCACCTTCTTGGAGGTTGTAAGATGACGTGTCAGTTGTTCATGTGCACAGAAAAGGAGGGCACCTAAAAAGGGTAATTATCGTTTATCTGGCCACACGGACGCCCGCCTTCAACGAGATGCACGTGCAGTCACAACATGAGCAACAAAGCGGTTCTATTCAAAACGGTGAATCCGTCAACCTGTGTTTTGGACCGAGGATGAAGCTGCGCTGCTCCTGATGTTGAAAAGCGTGAGCAGCACTTTGATTTTAGCTGTTGCTGACTGTTGATCTGCTGCTCGTGCAAGTGCAGGAACATCACTGACTTAACGCCTGGGTAAAGTGCACAGCTGTTTCCACGTACTGCAGGGGTTTCCCTTTGAGACCTGGATTCAGAAACCTCTGGCTTCAGAGGAAACAAGTGCTGTTGTTGTGTACACAAAAGGCTAAACCGCAACAGAAAAGCTACAGTTTCACTCCTCATCTATTAATCTATGTCGCGTAAACAGGCCTCGCATTCTTATTCTCAGTTTTAGTGAGCGTCTTTTCTTTGTTAAACTTTCCATTTGAGCATCTGCCTCATGTTTGCTGTCACTCAATGTGCCCATCTGAGGGGCCGGCAGGTGGGTCTCGCCTCCTCCCCACACCGCCGCCCCTCCCAGCAGGTGGGGTTCTTGGTATGGGATAGGGAGCAGAGATGATCAGGGGCAGAGAGGGATAAACCGTCTGTGGGAAGGTCTTTATGACTTTATCTTTACTGAAGGGGGTTGAAAGCAAACGTGGGGGATGAAGCGAAACAAAAGAGGGCAAGAGCTGTTTGATGTCCGATGCCTGCTGGTAGGGGTAACAGAGGGCAGCTGCTGTGCTTCTATTAATCCTCTAGTTTAACTAATCTAGACAAGAGTGAAGGAAAATTTTAACTGAGCTTCTGAACGGGTAATTTTGTTTAAAGTTTTCTGTGGCTAGCTGAGCATGCTTTTCAAATTGCGCCGCTCAAGGTGTCTGCATGTTGGAGCAGCTCTGTTACTTTCATTCTGAGATTTTGCTTTTGGAAACTTTTAATTCCTCTTTTTCTGGATGTAAATCACATTTTTTTGGATGATTGTTTCCTCTGGTATCGGATGCTGTGCAGCTGGAAGGATTTTTACTGAAACTTTTTTAGTTTTGGACATTTGTTATGATGCGTAACCATGGCAACAAGGCAGTTTTCTACAACCAACAGCAGCTGATTAACATCTCAAAAGCTCAAATATTATCTCGACTACAGCCCCAAATCTCAAGTGAGTTGAAAAGGATGCTCCATGGACGCATTCTCATCTACCTGCCAGCTGTGCCTGACCACTGAGATCCTGGAACTAGCAGGAAACACGGCTCATGACAGTGGAAGGACAGGATCGTCCCTCGGCACCTACAGTTGGCTGTCCGCAGCGACGAGGAGCTCTGCAGACTGCTGGGAGGAGTGGACGTCGCTCTGGGAGGAGTTCTGCCCGGCATTCAGGCGGTCCTACAGCCCGGGGGAACCGAGAGGCCAGCCGAGTCTGGGTGGACGGATCAGACGGCATCTGCAGCCAGTTTCTTAGGATCCACTGTGGGATGGACTTTTACAAGAGATCCTTCCTGTCTACAGCATCAGTATCTATAACATCTCTTAATGAAACGAGGATAACAAGTTACAACAACAAATAATTTCCCTTTGGGATTAATAAAGTATTTTTGAATTGAATTCAACACTCACAGTCTCTGGGACGTGACTCTCTCACACATTTCACATATCTTTACTTTAATACAAACTGACTTAAAATCAAAAGAATACTGATGATGACGTACAGCAACTTCGTTGTTAGTTTATAAAAGTAACCACAAAGAGGATCACTAAAACAAATTAATTTATTATAGTAAATGACTCGAGGGAGACGTCCGACACACATTGAATGCATCACTCGGCTTCAGCACAGCAGAGTTCTGCTCCTCCTCTTTGGTTCTGATGGACCGGATTAATTTCTGAAAACACCTCTGAACGGGACACAGACGCTTAACTTGTGATTTATGAACCGTTTTGCGTTGTGTTCACTTACAACGGTGGTATATTACAGACAGTCTTACAGTGTCAGCCACAGTGGTAGTTAGCGCTTTACTGTTATTTTCCGCTATTTAAAAAAAATCTGTTTAGCAGTTTAGTGTTAGCAAAGCTAACTTTTAGGTTAGCTGTGCTCCCATAGAACTGTAGATAAAAACTAGAAAGTTCCTGGAGAAACTTTGACAGGGACTGCCTATTTATTATTAAATTGTTATTAATAAAAATATTAATATTCAATTCAAAATTCAATTCAAAAATACTTTATTAATCCCAGAGGGAAATTAAGTGTTGTCGTAGCTCATCATCCTGGTTTTATTCAAGAGTTGTTAGATGCTGATAGCTGTGGGAAGGAAGGATCTCCTGCAGCGAATCTGAAGGATCTGGCCACAGATACCGATCCGTCCACCCAGATCCAGCTTGCTGTCAGATCCGGCGGGCCTCTCGGTCCTCCTGGGCAGCAGGACTGCCCGAATGCCAGACAGAATTCCTCCCTGAGCGATGGTCGCTGCTCCCAGCAGTCTGCAGAGCTCCTCGTCACCACAGCAGACAGCTGAAGGTGCCGGGGGAAGATCCCCGTCCTCCTGATGTCACGAGTCGAGTTTCCCACCAGCTCCAGAATCTCGGCAGTCTGGCACTCGAGCACCGCCGTCAGGTTGACAGGAATTTGTCCACGGAGCCTCCTTTTCAACTCATTTGGGATTTGATGCTGTAGTTGAGGTATTTCAGCTTTTGAGATGTTAATCAGCTGCTCCTTGTTGTTAAAAAAAAAAAAATCTTGTTGCCATGGTTACGCATCATAACAAATGCCCCAAAGTAAAAAGGTTTCCATTAAAATCCTTCCAGCTGCACAGCATCCGATACCAGAGGAAATAATCGTCCGAAAAAAGTGATTTACATCCAGAAAAAGAGGAATTAAAAGTTTCCAAAAGCAATAACTCAGAATGAATGTAACATAATTACTGCAACATGCATCCACCTTGAGCGGCGAAAATCTAGAACCAAAAAATAATCTAGAATATGAATAATTATTAATAATTAATACTAATTATTAATTATTGCTAATATATTATTAATTATTCTTATTAGAATATTAATAATTAATAATAGCTATTTATATTAATAATTATTAATATTGATATTTATAATTATTAGCATTAATAATTAATGTTAATTATTATATTACTAATGAATATTTATAATAGGTAATAATAGGTGCCTTCCATGCATGTTGAACCAAAATGGCTCCATACGTTACTCAGTTTCTGTGAAGAGTTTTCTCCTATTCATTTCCTATGGGAAATTTGGCATCTTTGTTAGCAAAATATGTCGCCATGGTAACTGCGATTGCCAATAAAAGTAATTGCACACTTCCCAGAGCCGGTCCGGTTCTTTTGATATAACTTTTGTTGGGGTCCACGTTTCGGTTCGGGACGCATTAAAGTTGAAAAAGATACGCTTTTCAGGTGTAGATTAATAAGTGGCCAGTCACCAACTAGTTCCTGGATTTGGTGAAATATTGCGTCTTTGTTCGCAAATTACGTCGCCACGGTAACTCGAAATGCCAATAAAAGTAATGGCACACATCACGGGGCCGAGCCGGTCGTTTTGATACGACTTTTGTGGGGGTAGACGCTGTGGTTCGGGCCGCGTTAACGGAGATAGAAATGTAGACACACTTCCGAGGCGGATAATAATATGGCAGTCCCCAACAATGTGTACACTAAATTTGCCCAGATTGCAGATAAAATGGTTCCAATAAAGACACAAAACATAGCAATACATTTCTTAAACAAGAATAAACATGAACTGTGAAGTTATTTCCTTCAGATTTGCTTTCACGATGAAGCACAGTGACACGGACTGATTGCTGGAGTTGCAGTTTTACACAGCCGATGTCAGAAAACTGAAATTGGCTGTGGAGTGATTTGAGCGCTGCTTTGATTGGCAGCATGAGCACATTGATGGTATCACGAAGCCGCCACAAAGAGGCTTATCACAAAGTAGCTTACAATAATGTCAGGGGTAAGGCTTCCAAGACCTAAACCCTTTAAAGCTCTGCGTCGTGCTGGCTGCACATACCAGACTGGAGTCACCGTCTTCTTGAAATGTCGACCTTGTTAATGCTTGAAAACGTTTGCTGATCAGGTGTATTTCTTACAACACAATGCGGTGACTCAATTTAAGTCATTCGTACTTTTGGCGTGACGGCAGCAGTGACGGAAATGACAAAACAACCTATCCATAAAGACAACGCATTCGCTTTAAAACCCTCATCTCTTTTCTAACTCTTGTTGCAGAACCTTGAACCAATACGTCACAAAACTTTGATATAACCAAACAGGAAATCTAGATGACACAGTATCACCCACAGCTTTCACATGCCCTTGTTAAGGTGTTGCGCAACAGGTATAAATTGGAAGATGTTTGAACAGAAATCTTGATTTTTAATGGAGATGCTTAGTCATCAGCTGAGCACGACACTGAAAAGGCCTGTTATTTCAAGACGAGCTGCGCTGCGTCAGAGTGACTTTACCAGAATGGATGCTATTTGCTCTCACAGGAAAAAACAAACAAACTTATTTGAACAATTTTTCATTGCCATTTCACAGAGACCACCTAAAGACAGTCTTGTTTTGGTTTAATTTAAAATGTGTCAGCCTGTTAATAAAACTAAAGAAGGGTATGGGTTTGGTGATCACAGGGTTGGTATTGTGCTCGTCTTCTATCACTCTTTGTTCCTGAATGCAAAAGGAGCTTTTGTTTTGTTCCTGAGCCATGACTAAACCAAAGAACCAACAGTTTCCTGGCAGGGAAGTGAAAGCTAAAAGAGACAGCTATGTCAACAGATTTTCAGTTGTTCATTGGTTGTAGATGTTAATGTTTTTGTGTCAGCTTTCTAAATAAAATGTAATTTAAAGATTATTTGCTTGTAAATGTCAGCTCAAGGGATCTTCCAGTTGATGGTGGTCTTTCGAGACGTTTTGATTCAACATCTGTTTTAACAGAAGAGTTTCTCTTTCAACATATGTTAGAATTACAGTTGATTTTAACATGACTTTTTTGTTTTTGTGTCATTTTTAATGCTGCAAGGTAAACCAGTAACTTGTTGAGGTGTCAAAGTAACTAGCAGTCCCATATTTCTTTTTTTTTAGGGCTTCCAATATTGACTATTTTTAATTTGAATGATCTACTATTTTTTTTGATTGCTGGTAATCGGTTAATCTGAACATTTTTTCTCCAAGAACAAAACAAAGGAAAAATCAAAATCTTTTTTTTTTTTACAAGTTATTTTAATTTTAACAATCAACTTTGGCATTTACATTATAGTACAAAATAAAATGTAAACAAACGCCCATTTAAACAAATTATAAATTTGAAGCGCCAACTTTAGCATGACATAATAAATAAAACTTTTATCATATGTGCATTTAGAAATCAAAACCCTGAGCGTTCAACACGTTGTAGGATACCCTTTGTAAGAAGCGCAACATTTATTGTTTTGCAAGATTTCAGTCACATAGTTTAACATTCAGAAGGAGGAGAGAAACAAATACAACGTAACCTTTCAAAATGCAAAACAGAGACAGTAACACAGAAAACGTCTTTTAAAACTCGACCTATACTTCTTACAACATATTAATTGCATTTATGAATTTTCAGTTTTGACTATTAAACTGCCAAATCTTAATTTTAACCATCTAGCTATTAACATTATCTACATCATTTAATTAGCTTAAAACAGACAGAAGTCAGTTGGATTCACACGTGTGCCCAGATCACGTCCCTCTCTGAAGTATAGCAGCTGTTCGGCCAACAATGGACACAAAGGTGACAAAAGAGATCAGGATATTTTATTTTAGCATTTTACCTAAAGTACTGCGCCTAAATCAACAGAGGAGAACACAATGAAGCTGCTGGAAAGTCCGATATCAATAAAGACACAAAACAACAATACTGACTTTGAGCACAGGCTCAGATTTGTATCCAAAATATTAATTTATTCACTGAAAAATGTATCAGACAGACAACTTGTCTAATCTCAGAGTGCGTTTGGCAGCATATTAACTTATAAAGGTTTGAATTTCCTGCCAGCTCTTCAGAGCTCCTCCGTCTCTGCAGCGCTCTTGTGCTGCTGTAAGCCAAGGAAACTCTCCAGGGCGTACACACCACCCTTTCTTGTCAGCTAGCTTGAAGTACTCGGATATTTTACACCATATCGGCCTTTGAAAACCCGGCTTGTTCAGTGCTTTGGCAGCCACAGACTCTGCCTAGTGGTGTGGAAAAAAACAATTGTTGTGCAAGTTAAAAAGTTCAATAAATAAAAAGATAAGTTTAAAAATTAGTTATACAGTACAGGTTCAATTTGTTTTTGTGATAGACAAATGTACATGATTGATGACATCAGCTATGACAACTATTCATGGTAGCACCACGGACTTAGGTTCAGTAATATAGTTTAAAAAAATTAGAGGCCACTCTATCCTTTGTCCCCTTGCTAAAATGTTTTTTTTTAATCCACATATGGTTTGTGTAGGATCTGTGGTAAGAACAGGGAACAGGTGGAAGAGAACTTAGAGAGGTGGAGGTATGCACTTGAAAGAAGAGGAATGAAAGTCAGTCGTAGTAAAACAGAGAACATGTGTGAATGAGAGGGAGGAGGTGGAACAGTGAGGCTACAAGGAGCAGAGGTCACAAAGGTGCAGGACTTCAAGGACTTGGGGTCCACTGTCCAGGAAAATGGGGAGTGTGGCAAAGAGGTGAAGAAGAGAGTCCAGGCAGGATGGAGTGGATGGAGAAAAGTTTCAGGAGTGATTTGCGACAAAAGGGGTCAGCAAAGGTTAATGGAAAAGTTTACAAGACTGGTGAAACCAGCTATGTTGTATGGTCTGGAGACAGAGACATGGACAAAAAGACAGGAGACGGAACTGGAAGTGGCAGAAATGAAGATGTTGAGGTTCTCCTTAGGAGTGACAAAGACGGATAAGATTAGGAATGAGATCATCAGAGGTACATCGCAGGTTGAACAACTGAGAGATAACGTTGGAGAGGACACACTGAGATGGGTTGGACATGTCCAAAGGAGGGACAGTGGTTTGGACATATCCAGAGGAGGGACAGTGGGTATATTGGTAGAAGGATGTTAGAGATGCAGCTGCCAGGAAAAACACAAAGAGGAGATATATGGATGCAGTTAGAGAAGCATGGAGATAGTTGGAGTGAGGACAGAGCGAGATTGAGGATGACTTGCTGTGGCGACCCCTGAAGAGCGAAGAAGAAGAAGAAGAAGGTCTCTGTAGGGTCTATAAGTAACAGTTGTCAGTTCAGGTATTGCTTTGGAGGATAAGCAGTGAAGCTGTCAGTTTTACAATCAATTTATCTTCACATAGCAAAATACACTTTTTATGCCAATGCTAACTTTCAGAGTGGAGCAAATGTTTGAAGGTTACTTTTCCAGAAGAAACTTTTCAGAGCGTGAGCTGTGAATAAATTTGGAGACAAAAGAAGTATGTTTCCTTTTTCATCAAATGTAGGAAAGCTCTCAAGAGATGGCATCATCTGAAGGAACTTTTAGTACATGCTGTTCCTTCTATTTCAAGAGTTTGGCTCCTCTGTATTCTCTCGATGCTTCTCTAGTACAGATTTTAGTCATCTGTTTCCCCGTTGCTTTTCCTCTCGTGTTGCCTTGCTGTAGTGTCGTCCAGCTTTGGCTTTTTAGTTTATCTCATTGAGAGTTCATGTTGAGAGGTCGTCTTGAAATTATATAATTAAAGCGTCTACACTGTTAGAATAAGCGAGTTATTTTAGATTGTTTTACATAAAATGATGCCAGACAGTTTGATCATGGCTGCAGTAATGCTACTGATGACGACAAAGTATTTAATACATGACAATAACACACTTACTAATTAGTTGTAGAAGAAGTTTGAATGATTTATCTCCGCTAATATGGAACATTTCTGTAGCTTTATAATTTCTTTGAGAAAAAAAAAATGGGGAGAAGAACAAATCAAACAAACAAAAAAAAAAACAGAAGAACAAATCTTTTTGCTCAAACCTTGTCCACATGGAAACAGATCTTCCAAATTCAGCTTTTATTTCTCATTTCTAAAAATACTCTTGTATACACAGCACAATTTTTAGAAAAGTCATCATCCACTCAAAGTAAAAATCACAAAAACGCTGTAGTAATTTTGCTAGGCCTGTAGGTGGTGCTGTAGCACTGCCACAAAAACACACCATAAACAGGAAACAAGGTGTGAAACTTGGTCATAAAACTTGGATGGTAGGATTAGACTGTAAATACAAAACAACATACAATGATGACAATCTCAGACTTCATGCTGATGAAGATTCTCAGTCATCCAGGACATGGTAAATCCCCCCAAAAAAGTAAAAAACTAAACTAAACAAAACGTTGTCCAGTAGGAATGCGCAATATGTACAGTACACGGTAGAAACAATAGACATTTAGCCTATGATAGAGATCTATATGCTACCGGCTAACCGCAGTAATGTTGTAAAATCAACAGTTGTCTGATTTAATTGTGAATTTTTTTGAGTTGAAAACTGTGCATAAGTGGTGTTAAAGTCTTCTCTTCGAGAGCTAAGTAGCAAAGCTACAAGCTATGTCCGGCTTGCCGTAGAGTTGCCGTAGAGTTGCCGTAGAGTTGCCGTATTCGGACGCATGCGCAAAACGCTGTGTTCCGTCGAAAGTTTTTTTTTTCCCCCCATCAAAAGTTAAAGTAAGCGTTGGTCATCTTTAGAGAAACCTGCTCTCAGATCTGTGAAAAGAACGCTGTGTTGTGTGACTTTACTGCGAGACCCTCTGGTCAAAGCCACAGAGGAAACTGGTCGCCATTTTGTGTCAGCTCTCCTTAAAGCGGAAGGAGACGCCCACTAGAGATTTGAGGGTGAAGTGTTTTCAGTGTAAAATGCTGCTCTGTTGCTGTTCATTTCTCAAGTGAGAAGACTGGAAACTGTTAAGAGTTAACATATTATTTTGTTTAAAACGTATGGCTAAAACTACATTTGATATCTTTTGCAGTGTTTTGCTCTACAAGAAAGAAGCCCAATACTTGATTAGTTTATTATTTAAAAACTCTCTGGATCTAGTAGTGGACTTTTCTTAATTGAGATTATTTTGTAATATAGCAGTTTTCAAAATAAATGATGGCAAAAGGACACCCTATGCTTTTTTTTCATTCCTATTGCAAGTTTTATACCAAAAACATATCGTGATATTATCGTTATTGCCACCCTTCACAATACATATCGTGATATGAATTTTATGCCATATCGAACATCCCTATTGTCCAGTTGTTAAAGTCCAGTTGTTATATTTTTAACTTTTTTTTTTTTTTTGATCTCAGACTTCCCTTCCCTGCTTGAAAATGCAAGGGTGGTGTTTCAAGAATTTTCCACTCTGGAACTCATTTTCAAAAAATACTACTGCGGGGCTCCTAAAATGCTGTTTTTGATTAGACACAAGACTAAAACAATATAATAATATGATTTTTCCCATCCACAAAACACTGTTCCCTTGAGGACAGCCCCTCAGTATCTCAGAAAAACAATCATTCTTGTTTTTTTTTAATTTTTTAATCTCACAATCATTTTATTTTTGCCACCATTTAATAAATGGGGAAACAGGGTTTCCCCTATATTACTAGCCTTGGCAGGGCGCTCATCTCTTCTATGATTATTGTCGATTGAGCAAAGGGGGAACGTAGACACCTCTGTGTTGCGTGCCGTTTGTACCGACAGTTTTCAAGCATGGGGGTGGAGGCGGCTCAGTGTGAGGGAAGCAGGACGCCACCTCTGGAAGACAAAGCTAGCGTGTCTGTATTACACGCTGCTAGCTTAGCGCTAAGCTAGTGCCGGCAAGTTTTTCAATGGGGGGGCAGTTCAGCAGGCAAGGCGCTCAGTTCTGTTGAAAGGGTGGGGCGCCCTGCTTGTATAATAGTAGGGTAAACACATAGATTCAGTGGGTTAAGTGGACGCTCGACCCACTGAATCCAGCAGTGGGGGATCAGAATTCTGCTTTATCAATCAACCTTTATTTATACAGGTAAATCCCATTGAGCCTCGAGGACTCATTTACAAGAGAGACCTGATTTCAACAAAGAAAGATGACAACAATGGACAACAGCAACAACAATAAGCAATTATAAAAACTCATACTACAGTTTTTTTTTTTTTTTTTTTTTTTTTTTTTTTTTAACAAATAGGATGGCTAAAAGGAAAAAGGTAACAAAACCAAAAAAACAGCTAGATTCCAAGACAAATGTATAAAACTAAAAACAGGAACATGTCAGCATTGGACCCTGCCAGGAGTCCAACAGATTCTTAAAGCCACTTAGAGAGGTCAAGGTCGAGAGCTTCAAATCTTTTTGTAAGATATTCCAGGAAACAGGAGCGGAGTAGGAGAAGGCCCTTTTGCCTAGTTCAGTCCTCACTGAGGGAACACTGCAGGTAATAATGTCCTGAGTGTTATTATTTAGCTTTAGCTAAAGCTTTAGCTTTAGCTTTTGTCTCGGACGCACAGAAGATTTAGCCACATGAATATGGGGATGCTCGATCTGAGACCAATGATTGGCCTAAAGGGCATTTGCAAAAACGATAGCTGTGAGTAGGAGTGGACAGGCCGGAACTAGGAGACTATAGACAAAAAATAAATAAAAACCATTAAACAAAGAAAAACCCAACGTTCACTAAAGTCTCCTAATGTCACTTTTGTTACTTTATAAGTTAGTGGGGTTGAGATTTTCAGCGTAACAGTGCTGAGTTATTTACTTTAAATTGTAAGAGTGAACAAGTTGGACAGTCGATGAGAATTTGATGTTGAATTGAAAACTTATTGGTGTTT
>NC_056507.1:5853323-5864710 GCF_014905685.2 Nematolebias whitei
GACAGTCGATGAGAATTTGATGTTGAATTGAAAACTTATTGGTGTTTTTGTCTCACATTTCTCGTTTAAAAATCCTAAAAATAAAACTAAACTGCTTGTTTTAGGCTATGAGCTGCAGCGGCAGAAACAAGTTCAGTGTAGACGAGACGAGAGCGGTGAGTCGCTGTTTATACCTGAGTCACTACATTCCTACAGACCCCACAGGGACTCAGTCAGCATCTCCACCGGCTAATGATTTATCAGCAGCTCTATGTGTGTGTGTGTGTTTGTGCGCTTCATCACATTCTTTCTTTCACTGATTTAAAAAGCATAGTTAGAATAAATTATGACATTAAATAAACAACATGTATACTGAGCAAAATATCATTTAAAGGTTGTTTATATGATTAGAGTTATAACTGACAAAACTTATTTTATTAAGTGTGTAGAATCTGAACCAAATGTAGGTTCTTAACGAGCACATGTGTAATCTGTGTTAAACTTTAAACAAATCAGTAAGTATCACGAGAAATATTGAGAAAAATGAATAACAGCCAAAGTTTAGTTTTACAGACGAGCTGCAAGAAAGGAAGTAAATGTTCTTCAGTGTTAGATATGTGAATGTCAGGTGTGAGCCATTAAACAATCTGTGACGTTGCGCTGCCTTCACGTGTCTCTAGATGTGAACTTTTACATGTGTGTCAGATTAAGTCAAAAGATCGTGGGTGTGTACAACTGTTAGCATATATTATTCTGTGTCTTTAGGAACAATTCACATCAATTCAGCATCGTAAAAACTCAATTAAGGAGTCCAGCAATGTTCAGTCAGGTCATCTGGATGGTTTCTTTTTTTGTGCCGAGACGTTTCATCCGTCATCCAATGAACTTCTTCAATCTGAGGAGCCACCAAACAGAACTGATTATCCATCAACAGCATACTCCACAGTGGAAAAATACAGTTTGCTAGTGCTAAGTTGGCCTCCGGGCACACCCTCTCCAGGGCCCACCCCCTCCCCTGTCAACTCCACTGAGACAGTCAACGTAGGCGTTGATGTGGGAGAGGGCAGGCCTCTACTTCTATGCGATTGTCTGCACAATGTAAAACTATCAGAGGTGTGAAGTTTATTTAAAAAATGGTTTGTATGAACTGCGTTGAATTTTTGGAGTTTGGAGCTGTTAAGAGATAGAAGCAATCATTTTTGGTCTTAGCTTCATTTGTACTAGACATTAACTCGTCCGTCCTGTCAAACGTAAACTTAGTTTCTCCGAACTGAGCCCACTGAATAGAAAAGTGATCCACAATGGGCATTGATTTAAATATTTCTAACTTTTACACAGAAACCCATTTCAGGATGGTGAAACTAGGGGAGGGGGGAGTGCAGAGGGGGGCGTGGCAGAGTAACAGTTACTCTGCCACGCCCCCCTCAATGCCTAATCAGCGCTCATGCCCTACACCTGTTCTCCTCAATACTTAAGATCCACTCACTGATTCTCGGCCAGATTATCATACCATTGTTGGTTCCTGATATCCATCCATCTTGCTCATGGTTCATGCCTTGTTCTTTTGATTTTGACCTCACGCCTCGTCGTTAGGATTTACCTCTCTGCCCTGTCTGATTCTGCTCAACCCATCTGACCTTGGTACGTCTTTGTTTTCTGCCTTATGGACCTCAAATTACGGATTACCCCTTTGGATTTGTTCTTGGACTTCTGACTCCCAGTGCTTGACCCCTGCATGGCCCTTTGCATCATGATCCTGCATTGCCCCGCTGTTCACAACATTAAAGGCCTCCCTCTGCAGCTGCCTTCCAACCAGCGGCGGTAACGTCTTCACTTCAAGCTCTGACAGGTGGCTCTCACCCCATCTGCCTGTGAAGACGTGTTCCCACAGCTGGATCCGGACTCCCACCTGCAGCTGCAAAATCAATAAAACTGTTGTCTGGCTGAATTCTGCATCCAAAAATCTGGTTCCTGACAGATTTGGGACACCTTTGCCTTCAGAGTGCATGTAGCCTTAGATTCAGCTGTTGTATTATTCACCTCATCCAGTTTTGATGGAAATCAAATAATCAGATATCCATCATATTACAATATTTCCCAAAAATGAAATGTTTTTGTTTTTTTCCCTTTTTAGTTGGTATAGAAAGTTCTGCCTGTTGTAGTCATTTTTAATTTGATTATTTTCACTTCATTTAAGGGTAAACTTTAGGGCCCATAATACAGAAACAGGAGGTGCAAGGATACTTATGGCAATTTTTGTATGATAACAAGGCTGTAAATTGTTCTCTGCTCTGTATTTACAGATTGCTTTGAACATGTCCAGAAAGACTATAATTTAAAACTGATATGTTCCAAAATATGTTAAGCCTCCGAGTAAGTGCTACTGTAGCACTGTAAAGACAAGCGTTAGTTGAACAAGGGAATGTTAATACTCAATTACACAATTACTCATTCAAATCCTCTTGTGTCCTGCTCTTTTCTCAAGTTGCACCTCATAAAGATTGATCATTGCACTTTTATTATCTATTATCCCTCTTCCTTTTCTTGTGTCAAAGCCGTAACGCCTATTTTGTCTCGTTGGATCAATGTGTACTGTGCAGACGAGGTAATTATTGAGCTGTTGCTTCGTTGGTTAGTTTTGGGCTCATTGTGGAAGGTTGCGTCATTGACTTTTATTCTTGACTGTGATTCATTTTCCCATTAAGAAGGTGCTATTTTTGAGATGAGGACTGTAGGTGGTGAGGTGTTGTGATGATCCTCTGCACACATGTGACATTAAATGCATCAAAGGGTATTTGTCTTGACAGTGTTCCTCTGTGAGTCTGATATTTCATCACTCATTGATGTTCTCTGCTGATGCTTTTCAAGCCGATACATTATATTTGGTTGCTCTCTCCCTTCTTTGATCCCTTCCTTCTATTCTTTTCTCTTTTACAGATATAATGTTGCTCTCAGGCCATTTCAGTTCATCACGTGTGAGTTCATCTCTGTCTGAGGATAATCTGGGAAAAAACAGCATCTCTTGGATATTTAATTTCTTCCTGAGGCTGTAGTAATAATCCACAGGCTCACACAGCATCTGAGTGCAGTGCTGATCTGTGAGGCTGATATGTAGTTTAACATAATGCACTTTTGAGAAAAACAAAACAACATACTGCAATTAACATTTCCACTGAGCTATTTACAAACTTGTTTTTAATCGTCTGTCACCAAAACACAAAAAAGGATCATTATGTTTATTCCCTTATCTCTGTGTGTGCGTTACTGTGTTCGTCTCTTAGCAAAATATGCCACGAACCACTGGATGAATTTTAAAGAAACCTACAGAACGTAATCAATGAAAGTACCTCTACAACCGTTTAACCTACGGAGTCAAACAATTTAGGAAGACCGACACAGTCAACCAACCCCACAAAACCCCTAAAATAACTGGAACTCAGTCAGTTTTACAGATATTCACCTATTGGCTATTTTGAGTCAACTTTATCTGTGTGTTAGCAAAATATCTCATGAACCATGGTTCAGATTTTTTTGAAACTTCCAGGAAATAACTAAATGTACCTTTAAAATTGCTCACATTGTGAATTCAGTCTTATTCAAGACGGACGTCATAGCCAACTGAACCTAGAAAAAATACAATTCAATCAGTTTTTCAGACATTGTGCTGAAATTAGGTGTGGCCAAGAGTCATTCAAACTCATATTCTCTGTGCTACTAATGATGTGAGATATTTGCTTTAAAAATAAGCCTAACTACACGAGTCAACTTTGTTTGTTAGTAAAATATCTCATGATTAGCTGGACAGAGTTCATCAAATTTTCAGAAAGTACTCACTGGATGCACATCTACAACTGATTAACATTTAGTCTATTCTGTTAGGGATGTCCACCACAGCTATTTAACACAAGCCAACACAACAGTGGCTGCTACTCAGGCCATTGTACTGATGGCCAGTTTGATGTGGTAGTAGCTGAGAATCATTCACAACACTTACGCTGAGATGAGACTGTGCATGTTGGTTTTAAGTTTGGACCAAATGTCCACACTCCATCATTTCTCAACACAAAATGGTCTTAGCCTGAAACTCTGGCATAAAGGCTGAAATACATTCCTTCAAAGAATGCTATGCAGTTCATTTTAATTACTATTACATTTTTAATCCTTAGTCTTATTAAAGAACAAATTAGGTGGTTTGTCAGAAAACAAATAACCACATGCTCCCAGGAATAAGAAAATGTTTAAGATTCTTAGCATCAATAAAATAAACTACAAATAAAGTGTTGTTGAACAAATTTAAAAGTTTCCTTCAGTCATTTTTTTCAAAACCTCATGCAGAAACTGAAGACTTTCATAAATATTTGTCATATTTATGACAATTTGTAGTTCAGATAAATTCCCCTCCCGCTCAGCAGTACACGCAGAGCTTTTCCACACATCCATTAAAATGTCACCCACATCATAAAAACTCACGTGAGCTCAAAAATATAGTGTCTCTTAATGTTACGAGCACATTGACAAGTTTCCGGTTATTTACAAACGGACCGATTCATTTTTTCTTCTGTCATTGTTCAAAAACATGTTTTACTTTTATTAGAACACAAATCTCTCATCGCTTTCTCTTTGCACAATCCTGTTGCTATTTATTGCCCACGGCTACTGCAGGCAAATATGTTTTTACCTGTGTGTGTGCAGTGCGTCAAGAAGTAATTAATAAAGATGCATCTAAAAATGTTTAGCATTTGGAGTCAATCCAATTTAAGATGGCTGCCACAGCTAAAGAACGGTAGCAACACACACAATAAAACCTGCCACTTTTACAAATATTTATTTATTATTTGATGTGGTAGCTGACAGTCATTCCCAACACGTAGTCTGAGCAACAACTGAACATGCAAAATCTTTAAAACATTATCATTAATTAAGTAAAGTGTCATGAACCACTGAATGACCTTTAATGAAACCGAGAAAGTAATGAGAGTAAATCTACAAATGTTTACTTTTGGTGTCAACCCTATTCAAGATGGCCATCACAGCTTATCGACTATAGCAAACACAAAAGTGCCTGTATCGTAGTCATATTTACAGTTACCGAGCGTGTTGTGGTAGTAACGTCATCAGCGTCATTTGCAACATTTACAACCCATACGCTGATACTTAAGATTGCGCAACATTTTGCAAAAATATGTGAGACCACACGTAATAACATTTGCAAGATTTGACCAAAACAGCAACATGTCTGCGATTTTCCCAACATAAGATGATTAACATTTTGACATAAAAAGCAACTTACAGTCTTAAATATAATATATGGAAGGATGGAAAAAATGTAGCGCCCACATTTACAAACTTGAGGCCATCTCATAGATTTTTTTTTTATGACACAACAGGCCCACGTTTGGTTCCAGCGTGGGACCCACTGGTCTCGCTTCTCCTGCATGACTGTTGTCTATCGACCACAGAAAAGGTTTGAAATGGTCGGTGTGGGACTTTCAACTGTGTTTCACACTGGGCAAAGAAAGGGCAGATACAAAGGAGCGATTGAAGGACTCGGATACAAGCGGCGACCGAGTGAAACAACAAGACGGTTGATACAATGTTGTGGTCTGGCTGGTGGTGTAAGACAGTAAAACTTCTGTTACAGTAAGAGGGAGGGTAAAGCTGCCAGGGCCAGGCGACCAAACATTAGCAGGGCAGTTTGGAGAGAACGGCATCGTGTGAGGGGCGCTGGAGAAGGCAGAGCACAAGAGAGACTTGGTTGTAGTTGAAAGTTGTTGGGCACAGAAATAGGACGGTATTCCAGCCAGAATTTAGAAGAAGGACGACTTGTAAAGGTTCGCTAACAAATATTTATGGAAGACCAAGTTCCTGGACATTTTACGGAGTTGTTTTGCTGTGGAAGGATGGGCACCTGCTGCAGTCGTGACCCTACTCGAGAAGCTGGTCACGAGCTGGTTTCCATTAAACGTCATGCCATCTGGTCAAGCGCTCCTAAGACGGTCACTAACATTGAAAACCATGAATTCTCCACCTGGGATCTTACGTGCGACACAAGGTAAGGTCGTCGCAGAGCAGAATCTCTTCGCAGATCAAAGCGACATACGGAAATGCAATCCCATATCAACAATTGTTTGTTGCGCTCATTGTTTGTTGTGCTGTGCTTTAAGGAGATGAAGTGGGTTGCAGTTTATTATTTTGGGAAAGTTTACGGTTCCAAATCATATAGTGCATCACCCTGCTGGCGCATAAGGCAAACAAGTTCAGTGTAATGTAATTTATCATTGTTATGGCAATGTAATGTTGGGGGCAGCTGTGGCTGAGTGCTTAAAGCAGTCACTCTCCAATGGAAGAGTTGGGGGTTTGATTCCACCAGCAGTCACATGCTGAAGTGTCCCTGGGCAAGACACTGAACCCCTCATTGCCTCTGATGTGTGTCCCATCGTGTATGAATGTGATCTAAAACACAGATTATTTTTTGTAGACATCTAGTAGAGTGCTGTACGAATAGGTCAGTGAGGGCACAGATTGTGTTGTAAAGAGCTTTGAGTATCTTCATAAGATAGAAAGGCGCTGTACAAGTTCAGTCCATTTAATGTGATGTAAGAAACATAAAATGCATTCACTGTGGAAATCAGAGGTGCGTTTGTTGATGAGCTTTACACAACACACGTCTGAAGATGCACAAATTTATAAACACACTAAGTGGCAGTTATGGTTATGTCTGAGTAAGTTTGTTGTGAACACACCTATAGACATTTTAACACTGATATGAAGCTGAATAGCTGAATCCCAAAAGAAAAATAACTCAGCTTGACAAGAGATGCATGGCAGCTTTATGTGCCCTTCAGCACTTTCCTTAGCTTCGTTCAGGTTGTCAGACAAAAAAAGAAAGTAAAATACCTCCTGGAGTTAATATTTTGCCCTGAGATGACTTCTGTTGTGGCTTGGCGCTATATAAATACACTGAAACTGAATATCTATGATTTTATACCTTAATCTAGATTGGGTTTGACATCACATTGGCATAAAGCCATACAAGATATTTGGCAAATTGTTGTTTAATGTTTGTAATGCTTGGTTGCCCCAATATAAGCTTAAGAATAAAGGGGAAAAAACCATGATGCAATAGTGAAAGAAAATATCCTCATTTGCCCCCCAGAAATGTTTACTTTTTAAAGCATCTGTGAGGATTTACCATCAAACCAGATTTTCACCATTTTACATTTTGGAAGCTGAGCATGTTGATAATGTTGGCTTTACTTGGAGTCTTAATAAACAGCTCCAAACTGTGGTTGGATATGAAAGTATGTTATGTTTTTTTATTTGTCATATGCAGATTAACACAAGGTCAACAGTGCAATGAGATGTTCAGGATGAGAAGAACCGATTTGACTCGCTAAAAAAAAAACCCAAGAAATACTAAAGCATGCAATAAAAGTACAAAATGAAGTACCAATAAGTGAAAAAGAAATATAATATTTGCAAGGTCCAAAAGATATATAGTAAACAACAGCATGGTAGAATATAACAGTGCAAGTAGGATGAATTTGTATGAATAAGTATTTCACAGGTAGTAATGTAAGTTAAAATGCACATGACATAAACTACACAGGTAGTGAGTAACATTGAGATTGAATTATGATGGTAAGGTAGCGACACACAAGATACAGCCACATAGTGCAATGCTATTGTCAGTTGTTTAGTATTATCAATATTTCAGTAATCTGACAGCTTGTGGGTATAACTGTCTTTGAGTCTTTTCGTGCACGATGGGAGACGCCTGTATCGTCTGCCTGAGGGTAGTAGATGGAAGAATCCTTGTGCTGGGTGGGTGTGGTCCTTAATGATGCTGCGGTGCTTTACGCAGACGTCGGCTGTGGTAGATGTCCTGGATGGTGTGGAGACTGCTACCAGTGATGTCCTCTGCTGTTTGCACCACCCTCTGGTGCTTTCCGGCTCTGGCTGGTGCAGTTCCCATACCATCCTGTGATGGAGCATGTAAAAAAAAAAAGTATGGAATAAAGCTGGTAGTATGCTGCACAGCATCAAGAAGTTTTCTTTTTTAACCTTTAATCATACAGGTAGTCTCACTGAGTGAAGAGGACTCATTTTCAAGAGAGACTTGTTGAGCTAGGGTGCCTGGGGGAGCAGATGGTTGGGGTTAAGGGCCTTAAGGTTAAAAACAAGTCTGCTGCACAGCATCAATAAGTGTTTTTTTATCCATTCATTAAAATGAAATGAAGAATTCCTTAAAAGCAAATGCTGCAGGATGGACTAAAGATCCACTCTTTCAAAGCACAATGCAGATACTGGATACTTAAAGTTGTTTCTTGTGTTTATGATGAAACAAAAAATTAAAAGAAAAACAACAATGACCCTTGGAATTTGTCAACTGCTGGCACCTGCGGGGCAAAGTCACTTTTTAATAATAATACTGTGTTAAATGTAGGATAGCACTGTGACCATGGTTAAGCAAAGCTGTACGGTAATAAGTTAGAGTCAGAGTCAGAGTCAGAGTTTCTTTATTGTCATTCGCACCTCATGTGGTACATGTGGTGGAGCGAAATTATGTACACAGGGTCCCAGTTACATCCAACAATAAAATGTATAAGAAAAACAGTAATAACATCTAAGATATGAACTAAGAAAAACATCAACTAAATATACACTAAGCACTCATAACATAAAACATTGAACATCAGCACAAACATGAACATGAGTCTGTGAGCAGATGTGCACGCATGAACACATCAACATTGAAACAGATCAGCAGCAACATGAAACAGATCAGCAGCAACATGATATGGTTTTTCACAGTGATTATTCTAGTTAGAGATTCATGAGTCTAACAGCCTCAGGGTAGAAGCTGTTCCTCAGTCTAGTGGTTCTACACTTAATGCTCCTTAACCTCCTTCCTGAGGGGAGTGGGGCAAAAAGTGTGTGTGCTGGGTGGGTGGGGTCCTTCATGATGCAGGTGGCCCTCTTCCTGCATCTGGAGGTGTAGATGTCTGTGATGGTGGGGAGACTGACTCCAACAGATTTCTGTGCAGCCTTCACCACTCTCTGCAAAGCTTTTCTTTCTGCAGCTGTGCAGCCTCCATGCCACACATTGATGCTCGAGCACAGGATGCTCTCCACTGCACACCTGTAGAAGGAGGTGAGGACTGAGCTTCTCAGACCAGCTCGCCTCAGCCGTCTGAGGAAGTAGAGTCTCTGATGAGCTTTCTTGATCAGGCTGGTGGTGTTGTTGCTCCAGCTGAGGTTGTCATTCATGTGTACACCCAAGTACTTGTAGCTGGAGACCACTTCCACCGCAGATCCTCTTATGTTCAGGGGGGTGTAGGTGTTTTTGTTCCTTCTGAAGTCCACAATCATCTCCTTTGTCTTCTTCACATTGATGTGAAGGTTATTCTCTCTGCACCAGCTCTCCAGGTGTTCCACCTCCTGCCTGTAGCTGGACTCATCATTGTTTGTGATGCATCCCACCACCGCTGTATCATCTGCAAACTTTACAATGTGACAGCCTGGATGGGTAGCTGCACAATCATATGTGAGCAGAGTAAACAGGAGGGGGCTCAACACACATCCCTGAGGAGAGCCAGTGTTGAGGGTTATGGTGGAGGAGGAGAGGTTGTGGATCCTCACTAACTGTGGTCTGTTTGTTAAAAAGTCTAGTACCCAGTTGCAGATGGAGGGGCTTAGTCCTAGTGTGGATAGTTTGTCCATCAGGGTTTGGGGGATCATGGTGTTGAAGGCGGATGTGAAGTCCACAAAGAGCATACGGACGTAAGAGTTTTTCTGCTCCAGGTGGTTGAGTGCAGTGTGGACCACAGAGGAGATTGCATCCTCTGTTGATCGGTTCTCACGGTATGCGTACTGATGAGGGTCCTCGTTGATGTTGATGGTTGTTTTGATGTGAGTCATGACCAGTTTTTCGAAGCATTTAGCGACTATCGGGGTGAGGGCCACTGGCCGATAGTCATTCAGACCAGTCACTGTAGAGCTTTTTGGGACTGGGATGATGGTGGCAGTCTTCAGGCAGGTGGGAACTGTCTCCAGGGTAAGTGAGGTGTTAAAGATGTCTGCCAGCACCTCACAGAGCTGATCAGCACATTCCTTCAACACTTTTCCGGGGATGTTGTCTGGGCCAGTTGCTTTGTGCGGATTAATCCTCCTGAAGGTACTCCTTACTTCTGCTGAGGTCACGCTGAGATGCTCTTCATCCGGTGGTGAGGTGAGTCTGGTGCTGGGTGGTCTGTTCGGGTCTTCAAAGCGTGCATAGAACTTGTTGAGGGCATCAGGCAGAGATGGGTCTTTGGGACATTGTTCACTCCTTCCTTTATAATCTGTTATGCACTTAATGCCCCTCCACATGCTCCGAGGGTCTTGTGAGATGAATTGACCCTCGATCCTCTTTGCATATGTGGCCTTGGCCCTCTTAATACCAGCAACCAGCTCTTTTCTTGTCCTACTCAGCTCCTCTGAGTTTCCAGACCTGAAGGCAGTGTTCCTGGCTTCCAGCGGGGTACGCACCTCTGCATTCAGCCAAGGTTTTCTGTTTGGGTAGCTTTTAACATTTCTGATAGTGGAGACTGTGTCAGTACATGTACTAATGTAACCCAGTACTGAGGATGTGTATTGGTCAAGATCAAGCGAACCTCCATTTTCAGCAGCTTCTCTGAAAACCTGCCAGTCTGTTCGATCAAAACAATCTCTCAGTATGGGGCCACTGTCCTGGATCCAACATTTAACTTTCTTTTGAACCGGTCTGGAGCGTCTCAGTGGGGGCATGTAAGCAGGAGCCAGGATAGCCAAGCCAAGTTAGTATCATAACTCAACATTTTCAGCTCTGTTATGTAATATGATAGCTCAGTAAGAAATTATTGTTGTTTTATTAATGAATCACGAAGCTTCCTCATCCTTTTTCGGCTGTTCCCTCTTAAAGGGTTGCCACAGCGAGTCATCCTCCTCCATCTACTCTGTATTTAACCCATCACACATTAGACATACCCAAGTGGACCAGCTACTGTATGTAAGCACCCAACGAGCAGGTAGGGAATAAGTGTCTTGCTCAAGGATGCCGTGACATATGGGCATGACGGGTAACTGAGCATGCTACTTTTCCAGTCGCACATCAGCTGTGCTACAACTGTACCACAGTCAACTTGAAGTCCTGCACCTTTGTGACCTTTGCTCGTTGTAGCCTCACTGTTCCCCCAGCCTCCCTTCCATTCACACACATGTACTCTGTCTTACTATGACTGACTTGCATTCCTCTTCTATCAAGTGCATACCTCCACTTTTCCAAGTTCTCTTCCACCCGTTCCCTGTTTTCAGATTGCAATGTCATCTGCAAACATTACAGTCCACTGAGATACCTCAACTATTAGTCTGTCCATCACCAGAGCAAA
>NC_056507.1:5864720-5875793 GCF_014905685.2 Nematolebias whitei
GTCCACTGAGATACCTCAACTATTAGTCTGTCCATCACCAGAGCAAATAAGAAGGGGCTCAGAGCTGATCCTTGATGCACTCCCACCTCCACCTTGAAGCTATCTGTCACTCCTACAGCACATCTCACCATGGTCCTGATGTCGTTGTATATGATATATTCATTCAACCTTTAATTAGACAGGTTAATCCCATTGAGCCTCGAGGACTCATTTACAAGAGAGACCTGATTTCAACAAAGAATGATGACAACAATGGACAACAGCGACAACAATAGACAGTTATAAAAAGGCATACTGATTTTTTTTAAACAAATTAAAATAAGATGGCAAAAAAGGTAACAAAAACAGCTAGATTATAAGGCAAATGTAGAAAACTAAAAACAGGAACATGTCTGCATTGGTCCCTGCCAAGAGTCCAACAGATTCTTAAAGTCACTTAGAGAGGTCAAGGTCAAGAGCTTCAAATCTTTTGTAAGATATTCCAGAAAACAGGAGCGGAGTAGGAGAAGGCCCTTTTGCCAAGTTCAGTCCTCACTGAGAGAACACTGCAGGTAATAATGTCCTGAGAGCGCACGCTGTAGCTGCACTCACGCAGAGACATGTAGGAGGAGCTGTATGAAGGCAACAGACCAAGAAGTGATTTAAAGATGAAAATGTACCAGTGGGAGAGTCTGTGTGAAGTTAATGATGTCCAGTTAACCAGTGAATACAGGGTGCAGTGGTGGGTACGATAATCACAGCCAGTTATGAATCTTAGTGCACCGTGATAGACAGCATCCAACATCTGCAGGGTTCTTGTAGGAGCGTTCATGTAAATAATGTCACCGTAATCAATGGAGGGAAGGAAAGTCACAGACTATACCAATCTAACATACTCCTCCAGATTTCCTCATATAAATCACAGCTCCTCACTCAGCACCCTGTCATATGCTTTTTTTAAACCACAAAAAGACACAATGAAGTTCTTTCTGACCCGCCTATCCATGAGATTGACTTTTCACTTTTATGATACTATAAAGTAACCTACTTTACCTTTAAATCCATGCATCAGTCAGAGGGATTTGAAAGCCAACTTATACTCATGGTCATGACCAGTCATGATGGCAATGAAATGTGACGCCATTTGAATAGTTGGTGTGTATACCAGCGCTTGAGATGGGCTGAACTCACTGAAGTCCTCTTCTAAACAACAGATACTGCTCTTGAGAAAATGCTACTGCTACACAGCAGGAATGGTTCTAAAAATACTTGTACAGAAAGTACATTCTTCATACACATCCAAATTTAGACAGCGTCACGGTTGCAGCTTTAAATTCATGGGTTTTTGAAATGTAACATTTGCAATAATTGTACCATTTTGGGTTTAAGTTATACAAAAATTTGAAGTAACAAACTTTGCTTGGAGACTATCTCCTGCTGCTTTTTTTGTTATTTAATGTGTCTCTTGAACAGCATGTAGCAAGTTAAACATATGGGTGGAGCATAGCCAAGTGACATGACACAAAAAGCACCACACATGATTGATGCCGTGATGTACGTTTTTCCACAACCACTTGTGCCCACATGCCGACTGAATAAATGTAAAATAAAGATTTTTAAGCAATGTATGCTGCCAGCTAGGAATGCGCGATATATACGGTAGAAATAATAGAAATTTAGCCTACGATAGAGATCTGTCTTCTACCGGCTAACCGCAGTAATGCTGTGTCTGAAGTAAAATCAGAGTTGTCAGATTTAATCGTGGCGTTAAAGCCTTTTCGAGAGCTAAGTAGCGAAGCTACAAGCTAACTACGCCCGGCTTGTTGTTGTGTTGCCGTATTCTGACGCATGCGCAAAACGCCGTGTTCCGTCGAAAGTTTTTTTTTTTTTTCCATCGAAAGTTAAAATAAGCGTTGGTCAGCTTTAGAGAAACCTGCTGTCTGATCTGTGAAAAGAACGCTGCGTTGTGTGATTTTACTGCGAGACCCTCTGGTCAAAGCCACAGACTCATTTTGTGTCAGCTCTCCATTAAAGTGGAAGGAGGCGCCACCTAGAGGTTTGGAGGGTGAAGTGTTTCAGTGTAAAATGCTGCTCTGTTGCTGTTCATTTCTTAAGACTGGAAACTGTTAAGAGTTAACAACATATTTTTTGTTTAAAACATATGGCTAAAACTACATTTGATATCTTTTGCACCATTTTGCACTACAAGAAAGAAGCCTAATACTTGATTTGTTTATTATTTAAAAACTCTCTGGACCTAGTAGTGGAATTTTCTTAATTCAAAATATATGATGGCAAAACGACACCCTATGCTATTTTTAGCAAGTTTTATACAAAAAACATATTGCGATATATATCGTTATCGCCACCCTTCACAATACATATCGTGATATGAATTTTATGCCATATCGCACATTCCTACTGCCAGCTATTAAGTTTTTCATGTATGCTTTTGTTTGTTTCAAGAGAACAGTCAGTCCTCATTTTGCATGTTTTGCAACAACATGGCCTCTTGGTGACAGCCCAGGTACTCACTTTGCTCCTCTCCAGATAAAAGTCAAAATGAAGTGAAATAGAACAACTTTAAACTGTTAAATCTGTATATCAAGCATGAGGAGAAAAAAAACAACTTTTCTTTTCCGACTGTAACAGTCAGGTATCTTAGATCCTTGATGTTAATGAGTACAAAGGAAAATATGAAATATGTTTAATGAGCAACTGACCAGTACAGTAAAGGATTTACGTTTGCTATCTCAATTTTAATCTCGTGTGTAAAATTTTCCCATTCTCAATTAAATATGCGATTGGCTAATAATAATCTGTTTCTTTAGTATATTGTCCACAGCCTCACAAAGATTTTTGAAAACTATTACAGTTTTTATAACAAAAGAAGCCCATGCCTTAAGACTCCACAGTTAAATCTTCACGTCATTGTGAAACTGCATGAATATGGAAATTCTGGGATAAATATGTAAATCGGGAGCACTAATTGTATTCTTAGAATGCCACAGCTGACACCACAGAACAGGTTTTCATGTTTGACACTGGAAACACTTTGTTCTTGTTGTGATTCACCCTACACTGGCAACGTTAACTTGTCTGTTATGGATGGAGGAGCTGTATCTTGAGAGGGAGTCAATTATTCATGAAGAGGGTTTATCTACTTAATGTTCTCTAAATGCTGCAACACCTTTTGTTATCGTAGCATCTTAATGGGAATGACTCGCTTTTCTATTTCAGGCATTCCTTTTTTATGGAGCACTTTTGTGAAACTTGTGACTCAACCATTACAATAATTTTACTATTACGCTGATAACCTGTGGGAACTGCTCACCGCCAATTGTCTCTGAAGGGTTTCACCTGTTTAGATGCAAGATTTGTCTTTGTAGGCTCATTTTATTGTTGTATCAAAGCCCCCCTTGTAGTCTTGTATAATTCTTTATATTGATTACAAAGAGATTAAAGATATAAGAAAGAGTAACCCACAAATAGTTCAAAAATACAAGAGTCCTGAGTACATCACTGGACGAGTATTGGTCAGAGCGTTGAAAATTGTAATGCAGCACACAGTGTTTAACCTGCTTGGATGTATTTTATTGTCTAGTTGTTATTCCCCTGACTGTCTAAAAGTATTCACTTTCATGGAAACATTGAGCAGTCATTTCAAAAAGCAGTTCACCAAAATAAAAACACTGGATAGATTTATGCTTGTGCATCTCCCATAACCACATTTTCCAAAGATAATTTTAATATTTGGCAGCAAGACGTTGACATTGGAGCCTTTGAGTTTTTCGGTTGTATGATTCTTTGAGGTGTGGTTTATATGTAGAGCCTATTGTTGCTCTCCATGAAGCATACCTGACAATGTTTGCTTTTGGCTGAGCACATTTTATTGCCAAGGGAAGCAACTGCCACCAGGAAGTGCTGCTGATATGAGGGATTTGCATGTTCTGCTGCAATAGTATGGAGGATGGTACAAAGTGATGTCAACATAAATGCCACCATGCTGTGTTTCCTAGCAGAACACTGTATTGAAACATTTCTATCAAAGTTATTTACAGGACTTGTACTCAGATTTAGAGGAACTGACTCATAATCTTGACTGTAAACTGCTCCAGTGTACGAATGTCAAGGCTTAAATATGTTGTTCTTTCTACGCATCAAAGTTAGTCAATTAGTTAGTGAGTTAGTCAAATTTCTTCGATCTCCACATATGTCTCTCCATATACGCTGATCCATCATGGCCAGTTCAGAAACAGACAGTGCATCAGTTTGTTGACGTGGGATGTTGCTGGTGACCATGTGCTGGTTCCCAGAATAAAACCCAACTGACACGTTCCTTCTTGTCTCTGTAGCAAAACGAAGTTGTCTGATTAATCCCCTCTGATACTGGTGGGAGGTCTCTGTAAAGGTCCTTGTTTGTCAACGTATCTTGCCATTTGACACTGACGGCATGTCTAAGTACCGTAGACGAGCAAAACACCCTTTTATTTTCTTGGGTTGCGTTTCAGTAAGTGACCATGATTCTAACCCATATAAGAAAACACTTTCAACTGTTGCCTCAAAGAACATGATCTTTAGTTTCCTCGAGAGCTACGAATGCCAGATTTTATCGAGTTTGACAACTGCTGACCAAGCCAGGATCTTTATCAGTGATTTTGTTGAAAATAAAGCCAAGATGTTAATGGTCTTGTAGGGTCCACCTCGTTACATAGTCCTCTACAATAATGAAAAAGTATGGACCAAGTATGTCTCCTTGTAGCACTCCTGCTAGAACCTCAAAACGTCTGCTTCACCGTCAGCAGACAGCGCTTTGGCAAATGTGTTGTTATACATGATATTTATGGCCTGGACTTTTTTTTTTTTTTTAAGGAAGATCATAGGCTTTTAGTATTTTGATCATTTTCTTTCTCTCAACTGAATCAAAAACTTTTTTTTTTTTTGCAAATCCACAAACGTGAACGGTTGATAGCTTCTTTGACTTGATGCCCTCAATGATTCGTCGAAGAGTGAGAATCTGTGCTGTTGTTGAGCGTCCTTCTCTAAAACCATTTTGGTTGTTCCTCAGTCCTGGATCAATGTGTACCTGCACTCTTTTAGTAGAATTTAGTTGCAGAGTTTAGCCGCAGTTGAAGTCAGACTGATTCCTGACTTCAAAGAAAATAACAGAAAAGATTAAATAATGATACATATTGCCACGTCATTCAAGGATTTATTTTTTTGTCCCAGTTTTAGCCCAGCAACAGTCAATGATAGTGTAACAACACTAGCAATAGTGAAATAAAATTAATAACAGTAATAAATATTGTGTCACTTTAATCGTAATCCTAAAAAAACAGAGAAATATATTAAAATGAAGATGTATTGCTAACAATAAGAAATAATGTGGACTCGAGCCATTTTAATATACGGACCTAAAAATATACAAAAAAATCTGTTAGATACAATTTTATTATATTTAGTTTGAACTAATGCACCTGTGGAATTTCAGCTTCAGACTATTCTCACAGTGCTTGTGTGAACTGGATTAAAGTAGCAGTGAATTTAATGATCATATTCACAATGACTGCTGTTCTAGCGATTTTAATTTATTTCCATGTTTTTGTTGTTTTCTTAAAATAATTTGGTTTAATAAAAGGTGATTGCTTAATTATGTTATGATTCTTGCTTCAATTCAATTTAGTTTAGTTTATTCATGTAGTACTAATTCACAACGAGGCATCTCAGGGCGCTGTACACAAACACTTGTTTCTTCATCCTGAGGGGGGCGATAGATGAAGCTTTTGTCCTTGTGTACTCATGTCCCAGGAGAAATTTGATAGTCAGCCTGTCTCCGAGGCCGTTGGGATCTGATTCAGATCAGCTTGATTTTTGTTTTTCTTCAGGCAGACAGATTTTTTTCTTCAGCCTCGAGTCTGGGCGTTCTGGTTCCGAAAAAGCCGAATTGTGGGATTCCATTCCACTGATCCATGCTATGAGTCTTCTTCAAGGTCGAACCCACCACGCTGACGAGTCACAGAAGCCGTAGTTGGCCTGCGATTCTCAATCGCCTCCACCTTACGGTTAAGCTCGTAAACCAGACGATTTAAAGTTCCCACAGCGAGGACCAGACCTTCACACTGACTCGGAAGCTTTTCCAGGGCCAAAACTGCTCCCGATGTCTTTTTCAAAAGTCGATAAAACAGAGCCCCGCCGATGCCAAAAAGCAGAGTCTCTGCTATCATAAGTCCAAATATGTAAAAGTCTTCAACATCCTCTTGAGACAGGACTGTAATAACTGTTTATTGTTGTTGCTGTTGTCCATTGTTGTCATCTTTCTTTGTTGAAATCAGGTCTCTCTTGTAAATGAGTCCTCGAGGCTCAATGGGATTTACCTGTATAAATAAAGGTTGATTGATAATGCACATCGATTGCCACACTCCCCACGAATCCATGACGTACCCCACAGCGTGAGTCTCAGCTGGACACGCCGGTTCCCCAGGACCTTGTTTCTACAGAAAACATAAAGATTTAATTGAAAAAACTCCTCAGAGACGTGCAGAGCCAGTGTTGTAAAGATTTACAATATCGTGGTCAGACTTTATTTACCATCATCAATGATGCTAATGACTTTGATGTAAACCTTAAGCAGAAAATTGAATGGTCATTTTGTAGAAGAATTTATAATAATTTAGACAAATTATTTTTATGTCCAACCGTTTCACTGTCACCACCACACAACTCACATAATTACAGTTTACTGCATGTAGCTGCACTTGTCAATAGGAATTTACCCTTAAAATAGGATATGAATAAAAAAACTAATTGAATTACTTTATATATATATATATATATACATTTTTAAACTTTATTTTAGGAACTCATTGGTGGGCTGGGCTGAAAGTCTGCCAGTTGAATAGGCCTGCTCTACTGTGATTGGGTGTGCAGTTCTTTTCTAATCTGCATGTTAATCTAGGTTATATTACAGAGCTTCTTATGCAGATGAAAAAAATCTTTGAACCCCACAGCTTCCCGACTCTGTTGAATTGAGAATTCGTCCTAATAGAGAAGCAAAAGTTTTCAACTACAGAATAGATGTTCATTTTCTTTTTAAAATTCTTTTTCTTTCTTTTCTTTATCTTATTTTTAATTTTTGTTTAACAATTAACCTTTACTGTAACACTGTGTGACTATTCTAAATAAAGACAATGAAAGATAAATTAGCATCTGAAGAAATTTACCAGTTTTTTTTTCCCCAGCCCATTCAGACTGCAGTTGCATTCGGGCCTAAAATTTCGGACCCAGCTCTAGCCCGTATATATTTTATTCTGAGCCTGACCCGACCCAACTAATTAATTGTAATTACAAGCTCAAACCTGAAAATAACCCGAGCTTTTACTGCTTTTGTAAGCGATTCAGAAACACATTTCAAAGAAACGAAGATATAAGATTTCTTGTTTCACCAAATGGATATTAACAAAATGAAGAGCCTAAGAAATCAACTCTCAAGATGAAGATTGTCTTTTTTTACCTCTTTCAACCAGCAGGTCAGCGGACGCGCGGCTGATGATCCCGTTGTCCATCTGAAGCTTAACTGGTCTTTTTTTTTAATCTCTTTCAACGGCCGGTTGGACCTGAGCATGCACCTGACACGCAGGTTTCACTGTGCTGACGATGTAGAGTGAGTTCTCCTGTTTTTAGCTTTTGTTTATTACTTTCCAGCTCCGTTATGTTGCTTGTTGTGGGTCAATTGCAAATCCTCAGATGTGTGATAAGAACAAAGGGTGGGCGGGGCCACATGCGCAATTGTTGCGCAATGCGCCAGCGCTACTCTTGTCTTTTCACAGTCTGATTAATTTTATTTCTTTCTCATCCTCTCAACAAGTAGATTAACACAGTTTTATATTGTGCGTTCTTATTCAGTTTTATTTGTGCTGTATGATTCGTAAAACCGCATCAAAAGCCCGAGACTGACCCGGCCCGCCCATCAAGCACATAATTTTGGCCTGAATTTCAGGTCGGGCTGGGGGCTCGGGCCAAAAATCATATCTCTACTTCAGGCTTTGCTCAGGTGCCATTTAACCCGCCATCTTTTGGCCATTTTAAATGCCACGTTGTAACAGCCATCACTCAAAACATCCATTAAATGGTCGTCACATATAATTTTCCAGCAAGACTTTTTATGTTAATTTCAAAAAGCTGAAGTCAAACACATTTGTTTGAAATGTTTTGTCTTGCCAAAGAGGAATTTTTGGATTTGATATATAGATTATAAGCTCTTTCTTTCTTTTAAATGATACATATTTAACAATGCTGCTTTATATTTTTCGTTTCTTTTCCAATTCTCATAATTTTCTTGCCTTTGACCTTATAAATGTCTCTTAAGTTGACCTTTGGAATTTCTCTTGTGTCACTGTCACTATTGATGGGCATAAGAAAGTTATTTTTCTCTTCTTGGCAATAACTGTTAAGGCTTTTAATGTCAAGTCTCTTTGAGGGCTGACGGAGAAAGGGTCACTTCAGCACGGGGAGCCTGAACTCCTTCATTGCTGTGACAGACACACAGCAGAGGATGGGGCTGCCATTTTATAAGAACCAGTCCCAAAAGAACCTGTTATAAACAACAAATACAGTATAATACCTTACAATAGGTGCTTTGAGGCAACGTTAACGAGTTATTTAGAACACATCATATCCGTTATGTTTATTGCATAAATGCAAAGTCAGTTGAAATTGTATGTTAAAATAAAGTCAGTGTTTGTTTGACTTTTCCTTTGGGTTAAAGAAACGTACCACATGAAAATATGAACGTATTTAAAGAATCTGACACTTTGTTTTTGCTTGTCTTGCGTTCTAATTTTCAGCCTATAATCAAAGGCGTTTTATCGACGACGGCTTGTGTAGCGTAAACTTATTACTTATTTGAGGATTATGCCACTCCTGTTAACAGCATCACAACTGAATTGCTCTGGTATACAAGCCGGGTGCAGGTAAAATAAGTTTTAGAAATATGCACTCAAACACTGATCAAGTTGTCTTGTTTTCCAAGACGCAGCCAGATTAAATGTGATCGCAGAACATAATGATAGAAAGGACAGTCATATGACTGTATCATTCTAAGGAAAGTAACTAATATCAACAAATAATAAAAAAAAAGAGTGTTATCTATCAAATAATACTAGATATCGATCTGTGACAAAGATTCTAGTTATCCATGGGTTTCCTTGTCCAGTTCAGCCCGTGTATAGTGTTTTGAAGAAAACTCTAACAGTATTTAGTTTGAATGCGTTTAACACAGCTGAGAGCAGTTGTTCCATCAGTTTAGCGAGATGTCACGCTGCCCAAATAACAAACTGACCCGACTCAAACTGCGACAATTTTCAGTGAGAAGAAATTGATCTTGACAAAGTTTTAAGGCAGTAAATTAATTTGCTTTGTGATACTTTTCAGTGATATCAAAGTTTTCTGTATACAAAATTAGATATTTTTCTAGTTCTACTTTTTAAACTTGTATACATTAAGAGAGAGAAGATAATCAGTCTTCTTAAATAAAATAGGATTAACTGCCAAACTATACATATTTAAAGGTTCACACATATTCACTGCCAAATCTGTATATTCAGGTAATAATAACCCCTTTAAATTCAGTTTTTAATGTGCTATTGAACAATTTGCTGCTGAAACAGCACAGCAGCCTCAAGGTCAAGGTCAAGGTTCTTTACTGTCATTCACATCACATGTGGTATATGAGGTGGAACGAAATTGTGTACACAGGTTCCCAGTTACATCCAACAATAGCAAAAATGTAAAGTGTAAAAAGAAACGGTAAATAAGGATCTAAGATATAAACTAAGCTATAGGCCTGTCACGAGAACAAATTTTGCTGGGCGATTAACTGTCTCAGAAATTATTTCGATAAACGATAATATTGTTTGAAATTTGACAATAATTAGTAATTATTGTCAAATTTAAGAAGAAATGTTTAATTTGTTTTGCATGTAGTTCCCTTTTTGACCACCGGATGGCAGTATAAGACTATTTAAATGGAAGGATGGATAGTGAGGGAGTGAGCAACGTGTCCCTTTAAGAAAAATGGGAGGGAGGCCCCTTGACGTGACATGGGCCGTGTCTCTTCGGTTCTCAAAATGGCGGACAATCAGTGTGGTTTGCGCTCTTTAGCATGGCATTTTACACATAAAGCTTTAAATAAAAAAAATCAGTAAACAAGTTCTCAGTTTCTTTTTACAAAGAAAAACTACTTTTTACACGAAGGCACGGGTTTCAACCGTGAATTTTGGAGCTTTGACACGACAGCTGTTTTTTTCTTCGAGGTCGGCCTGTTAGCTTAGCTCGTAGCTTAGCTTCTCAGCTTAGCTGCTTTTAACGATCCAAAAACGCAATTTTGGACGGTTAAAATGGATTTTAAAGAGAAAGGGAGGGGGTCAGTGAAAAGCACCGGAGTTGAGCCTTTTGTCATCCAGTGTCTTCATTTGGCTATTTTGTTTAATTAATGGAACTGTGTATTGTGTTGTTCATCATTTCACGACCTAATCAATACAAGATTTAGTGACAATATGTCCTGATATGTAAACCCTTAAAGTTGATTGATTGTCTACTTTATTTCAGGATTGTATGTAACAGTTAAAAAAATATATGTTCATATTTACATGGAAATGTAGCTTTTAGTAATAAGTACAGTATTCTCTCGCTACTTCGCGGTTAGTTTTTCGCGGACTCGCTCTAGCGCGGCTTTTCCAAAATAACATTGAACGTGACACACAGTTGGCTAATTGATGGGTGAGCCGAACGATCGGCATGGAATAAATTATTTTAAATTATTTAGCACCTGCTGCACCTGTGTGCAGCCCAAGCTTCCTCCTGCAGCTTATCATATCTCCGCTCTGCAGCGGAGAAGTGGGCGGGGCCAAAAGCTCTGGCAGATGGCAGAGAGCAGATTTCCTGACATGCTGTGCTCTTTTAGAGCGTTTAGAGTTTAGAGACATTGTTTACAATATTGCAAGTGTGTGGGAAGGTTTAAAACACCTATATATATATATATATATATATATATATATATATATATATATATATATATATATATATATATATATATAT
>NC_056507.1:5875803-5911082 GCF_014905685.2 Nematolebias whitei
TATATATATATATATATATATATATATATATATATATATATATATATTTGTGTGTGTGTGTGTTGTTGTTCACGTAGCGCGGGGCTTCAGGGTATGGATCCCACGTGAAAAACGAGGGTCTACTGTGTAGTACTTTTCAGTTGTTATTTTAGAAAAACATGGCCTTTAATCTCAAAATATAAAATATTCACCTAAAAATCAGTCAGATTTGTATGAAAGGGATTTTGTCTGAATCTACAATTACAGTAAAAAAAATCCAACAAAAAACAAACAAACAAAAGCAAAACAAAACTGGAGTACAAGTATTAAAGTGTAAATCTTTTTTAAGTGCAAGCCTTGTCTGTCTGTTTTTAAGTTGGCTGTTTAAGCTTTTAGCGAGGACAGTTACTGACTTGTGAACTCCTTGGATAGATTAATTTGGAAAAAAGAAAAGAAAAACATTAACCCTGACATTGGATGTTTATCTTGGTCACTGAAGCCACAGTAAAGTACTGAGGAAGTTCTTTGGCTCAGTTAACATTTAAAACAGCTCGGTGGAACATGTTTTTTATTTGTTGGGGACGGCACCTGTTATTCTACACCTCGGAAGTGTGTCTACATTTCTATCGCCATTAATGCGGCTCGAACCACAGCGTCTACCCCCACAAAAGTTATATCAAAACGACCGGCTCGGCCCCGTGATGTGTGCTGTTACTTTTATTGGCATTTCGAGTTACCATGGCGATGTAATCAGCGAACAAAAACGCAAAATTTCACCAACTCCAGGAACTAGTTGGTGACTGCCCATTTATTATTCTACACCTGAAAAGTGTATCTTTATCAACTTTAATGCGGCCCGAACCGCAATGTCTCCCCCCACAAAAGTTATATCATAACGACCGGTCCGGATCCGGGAAGCGTGCAATTACTTTTATTGGCATTCGCAGTTACCATGGCGACATATTTTGCAAACAAAAATGCCAAATTCCCCAATAGGAAATGAATAGGATAAAACTCTTCACAGAAACTGAGTAACATATGGAGCCATTTTGGTTCAACATGCAAGGAAGGCACCTATTATTATTATTATCACCTATTATTATTATTAATTGGTAATAATAATTAATATTAATTATAAAGTATTAATGTTAATAATGACCTGTTTTAATACTAATAATTATTAATATTCAATATCAATACTAATTATTGGTGTGAATATTATTAATAGTGATGATTAATTATTAATATTTTAATGATAATTAATAAAGTAACAATATATTCACAACCATTAATAATAATAATAATAATAATTAATATTAATAATAATTAATATTAATATTTGTTATTAATAATAATTTAATAATAAATAGTCAGTCCCCACAAAGTCCTCAAGAAACTTTCTAGTTCTTAATGTAAAACACAAACTGATTCACCCACAATCAAACCATTGTCCTACTTTATCGTGGTCCTACAAATGGCACACATTGAAATAAACAAATTAAAATAAATGAAATGCTTTATCATGCCTATAATATTTATTTTTGTTTTCATGCTGCAAGAAGTCTCTTTTAGTGCTTGAATGGTTGTTCAGTGTAGCATGTCATACAGATTGAACATTAAATTCTCTAAGCACCAATCTTTTGAAGAACCTGCATCGTTTTATTCTCTTTAAAACTTTAGAATAGATCTAGCATTAATGTTTCTTATATTTGATGGGTCAGAATTTAGTATGAGAGATGTGAAGCCTGAAGGTTTGACAGAAAAGCTCAAATGAGATATATTGGTGAAAGGAATCCATATGTGCACGCGTGTTAGTGTGTAGCAAAGATTGTATAATGTAAATCAAAAGATCCCATGGGATAGTGACACAGATTCTCACACACGTATGCAAATACACATACGTTAAAAAAATGTATTGCATCATTTATGCTTGTAAGACTTCTCCCAAAGCAGCTTTTTTGAGTTCAGTACATGAACCAGATTAATGTAAATCCTCAACGTGTCCATCCTTCTGCTTGTCTGTAGAAGCAAAGACAAATTTTCTTACAAGTAAGAAGTCATGAAATAGTTATCCACGAATGGTCCTGATGCTGCTCAATAATTCAGGTAGATAAATCTAACAAGGTTGAGTCAGGTCCTCTGGACGGATTCTTCTTGTTGAAACGTTTCGTCTTTTATCCAATTTAATCTCTTGGATTAAAGAATGGTGCTGATTTTTCTAATAAAACTATGCAGCCTGGGCTGTTCGCCTTTTCCCTATGAGGTCTGCTGTTACATGATTGATCAAGTCCTCCTGAGGAAACTAATCGAATCCCACCGGGGAGTGACTGAACGTGGGTATAGTCAGGAAATGAGCCTAGAAAGGAGTGTCTCATTGTGGAACAAGAGGAAGGGAGTTTGTGGGAGATTGAGACAAATTAAGGCCAAAATCATACATATTTTTCTGCTTCTTTAGATATCTTGAATCATACGTCCTTAAGTTTAGAACCTAAGTATGTACTCATTGAATAAATAGTTCAATTTGGACATAATTTGTTTCCCACGTAGACATGTAGGATCTTAAATTATTTGATTTGTAATGAAACTCTCATCTGATACTAGGATTACTTCATAAAAACATCAGACCACTTTAGCAGCACTTAATGGAGTTTGATAGAGGTCACATTGTGGGTTTACATGAAGCCCGGTGGTTGTATTGTGTAAGTACCAACCATAGGGGGCATTCAGACGTCATAATAGTTTGATGCTGGAACCAGCAGGTACGAGGGCTGCAAACATGTTATGAAGTTTCCCATCAGCCAAAACAGACCACACCAAGGGAAGACCTTCATATTGTGAGCAAACAACTACAAAATCATATCTGTACCTGTCACAGACGCAGGTATAGGACTCTTTCCAACAGTTCATGTAAATGGGCACTTGATGACTGACATCAGTTGGACTAGAGGCTTACCATCTTATGCAAAGGGTGCCATTAACACCAGAGCAAAGAGCTGAGTTTACAGTTCTGTAACTAGTAGGCATAGACTGATGATCAGGGTTGTCTTGTTCTTCAAAGAATTTTGGTTCTCAGTTACCAGTCGTTGTGGCTTCGAGGGAAGAGGACCGGTCCTACAGGCGTTGTGGAGGGACACACCAAATTTACTACCGTGAACATTGTTTAACTAGCTATAGAGTCTGACTTCAGGTCACCTCTGGTTCAGGGAACCTTGAGGCACTACATCAGTGATACCCTAAGCCTTCACGTCTTTCTCCATTCTGTCACAGCACCAGGTCCAACAAGACACGTAGCACTTGTGTTTCCAGACTTCCTCATCGTTTTGAGGTCCTTCAGACCAGAGAGTCATCCCCTAATTCAACATGTGTGAGATTAGTTTGATGGCAACTTCGACCCAGTCCTGATCTGCCAGTTCCTAAGGGCTGATTCCTCCAGCTGTGGATCAGAGGGAGTGGGTAACTTGACTGCATGACTCTGTTCCTCACTGAGCCTTTGCTTGCATCTAGGCCTCAGGGGTGCCACACCCTTCTGGTATGGGACCAAAAATGTTTTCTTAATGACAGCTCTGTTAAGCATTTTTACATTTATTCTATTGTGACCATTGCAGTACAGTCACATGACATTTCAACATGTGCAGTTTTATTTCCACCATTCCCCATTGATGCTTAAAGGTACTTGTATGTGAGCGTATACTGTGTGTTTAATGTGGTTACAGGAATGCAAAGGCAGATGTGTCATTTTTGAGCTGATGATACCAAGCTATGAGCTGTGACTAGGAGTTTAGAGCAAAAAAACAAAATTTTTTATTATTGAATTATGTTCTTGCTCTGTTTTGGTCAGTTTCCCTCAGGGTGGACATTGTAAGGCTTATTTTTAAAGATTTTCATGGATATGGGCCCATGGGTGACCTTGACCACAAAGGTGAGCAAGCACAAGTTTGTTTGTGCATTTTAAAAACGAGTGGCGATGGGGGTTTCGTCTGTAAAAGCCTGATAAGCTGAACCACAGGCCCAATCACACTGCTGCCATCACTCCCACTGACATAATGATTCAACACAGCTGTCAGATGTCTTCAAGGTGGCATCTCCTGGATGTTTGCTGTGGGCTACGTGCACATCCAGCAAGAAAGACTGCTTCTTTTTTTTTTGTTTTCTTGTAAGCTGTTGTTTGCATTTTTGCATAAATATGTGATTTTGTGGTTGCAGTCCTTTCAGGTTCTCCGCACACATCAGCAAGGCTTTGCAGCAAATGTGAAACACTTGTCACGTTTGTTTGCATTTGTGTGGGTGGAATGTGTCCACCTGCCTTTTCAAACCAGGACGGCAGGAAAATGGAGAAGCAGCAGAGCACCTTGGTTTTCTGATCCTCATGAAATTGTTCTTGAAAACATTTTTTTTTTTTTTTACCACAAAAACAAGCAGTAGGAGATGGGCAGGCCTACGTCCTCTGTTCTTTTCACCTTTCCCAGTCCCTCCTCTCTTTTTTCCCTTTTCCTCCCTCCTTTGCTTCCTTCCTCTCTCTTTGCCATCACCCCCACCCCTTCCCATCTTTTGTTTCCCTTCCTCTCTCAGCACTCACCCCAAGCCCAAAGACATGCTGTTGCAGGCCAGTGACACCACTGATGACGACGTTCCTTCAGGCTGTATGAATACATTTTATACTCATGATGTCAGAGGTCACCAGGCGGCAATATTTACTTCCAACCCACCCACATTTCCCCCCACCTCCTCCTTAGCCCTGACCCTGCACGTATTTTTGGCAAATTTGTTTGATAAGTGCGTTTTTTTCAGGGATTGTTGCTTGTTCAAGCTATTGATCGGTTTTGTTTGTACTTTTTCTGCTTCTTGAACTTGTGTTTGAGTTTTTGTTGGCTGTGAATGTGAAACTTTGTGTAAATGCAACAAGACATGGTCAGTTTTATGATTTAGAATTAGCTAACTGTTTATGCTCAGTGCATTATTAATATAAATTCTAGACGTAACCAAAATGTGTTGGTATTTTTAATGTGAATAGTTTTTTTTTTTTAATTTAATCCACTGAGTACGGCGATATAATAACTTTACTTCACAAGGGACAACGATGGAAGATGAGAGAGTTTGAAAACGGTGCAGAAGTTCATAAACTGTCATGTTTGCATGCTCAAGGGTTCAAGGATTTTTTTATTGTCATATCAGCTCACATTTGCATGTTTGTGGTATGAAATTCGGACTCGGGTACCAGATCAAGAAGCCCAACAATTAACAATTAAATAAATACAAAAGAGTACATACCAGTACACAGTACCCCCGTCCGTCCGACCGCTCATCCATCCGTCTGTTCGTGTTGTGAGCACGATAACCTGGAAAAATAAAAAATGATATACCGACTTCCAATTTGGCATGTGGCTGCATCGAAGTGTAAGAGCAGTCCCTATTGAAACACACATGCACACGCACGCACGTTAACTGGCCACCCCAATCTTTTGAGGAAACTATCAAATCACATTTACTTATTTAGCTCATTTAAAAACTTCTTAGGCTGAAGTGTTGCACGTAACACAGATGGTAAGAGGACGGGGGAGGTGGCGCAGAGGTTAGAGAGGGTGGGCCTGTGATCAGCTGGTCAACTCCCCGGTTCAGGGTGGAAAAGGTCAAACGCCCACAACTGCCTCTGCCCTCATTTGCCCCACTTGAGCAAGGTCCTTAACCCCCACCATCTGCTCCCCCGGGCGCCTTAGATGTCAGCTCTCTGCTCCGCACAGAGGGCTGTGGTAGCTCGGTGGTCTGTGGTTGCATCAGGAAGGGCGTCCGGCGTAAAAACAATCATCAAGTCTTCATGCGAGTTAGTTCACTGTGGTGACCTATGAAGAAGGAATCGAGGTTTGTACGTACGGCTCATTACAAGGTATTGAGAACAACAAAAATAACTTTAATCTAAATGAGGTCATCCAGTGTCTGCATGCTTTTAACTTGCCAGACCTATTTTTCTTTTCACAAACCCCATTTCAACATCTGATCACTTTTCTTGGCTTTAATGTGACATGCATGAATTCTCTTTTAGTGTCCATCTTTGAAACTTTATGGTTGTGTCACTTTTTCTTGAGTGCAGGGGGAGCTGTACTTGCAGCATGCTCATAGTCTATGGCAACGCTCTGCTTCGTAAGACACAGGAGTAGTTCTGCTCTCCGGGGAGACGGCACATCTCTGCTCCACAGAGGTGACCTTTCACCTTCAGGCTTGATGTCTGATTGGGAGTTTGACTCGGGTTGCAGTTTTTTTTTTTAATAAACCCGCCAGTCTGCATTCACTTTTAACTTTCAGTCTGCCTTTTATTCACATTTTCTACATCTTAGCTAACGAACAAAGTTTTTTTTTCCCATCAGGTTGTGTTTAAATGCCCTCAGCTAAAGAATCATCACAGTTAGATTTATACATAAACATAGTATTTAAACTTTACAGAATTATACAACAATATTAGCAGAGCCAGACCAAGTGTTAATAAGACTTTTTAGGTTTGCCAAAGAAATTGATCCATACTTCTGATTTCAGTGCACATGCTCAAAGCTCAATCACGACAACCTTTTAGACTTTTCAGAACAATCAGTTTTATAATTCCCATAAAAAAAAACAAAAAAAACCCCCAATAAAAATAAATAAACAAAAATCTAAAACGTGCAAAAACACGTATGTGTGGTGTGGATGTGTTTCTAAATGTCCCAACCTTCAATGAAACTCACTTTATGAAGCACTTACAATCAGTCTGATCAGTTATAAACCAAGACATGTTTATTGTTGGATAAAAAACAAATTCTTGCATTATCTACTTAAATAAACAAGCTCACACACGACGACAGGAGAATTTTTCAACCCAGTTTACTTGCAAGGGCAGAGTTCACACACACAGATGTTTGATTGGTCACCAAGCTTTGCAACGGGCAGTGTACAAGAAGTGTTTTTATAAACTCTCATCAGCACTACAGGTCGTGATGGCCTCGACCTCCCAGACTCGGAGGCATCAGGTGCCTGCAGGCTCCTCTCTGAGAGGAAAACAAACTGAACAACAATTCCCCTGACATTTATCACTGAGAAAAGACCAAATTTGAACCTCTGGCTCAAAGAAACATTTTGAGTACCGTATTTTCCGCCGTACACGCCCTGTAAGTCGCATCAGTCCAGAAATGTCTAATAAAGTGGAAAAATCCATGAATACGTCGCGTCTAACATGCATCACCACTGACGCGTGTGTTTGTTGCGAGTCACCGCTGACAACCTGGACACGTGGGCCGGTGTTGTGCTAAAATTTGATTGGCTGTCAAATGGCGGGAGCGTGCACGGGAGGACTTTAACAAGATTAACACTTAAAAACAAATATTTGTTTGCTCAAAATTATAGTAAATGTGTGTCTCAGTTTAACTTTTTCTTTCATTCAACCTTTATTTAGACAGGTTAATCCCAGTGAGCCTCGAGGACTCATTTACAAGAGAGACCTGATTTCTTGACGAAGAGTGATGACGGCAAGGGATAACGACAACAATAGACAATCATAAAATAGGCATATAAATTAAAGTTGTTTTTTCTACTTACCAAGACAAAGTGGCAACCAAAATGACAATCAAGAGGAATAGTAGCAAACAAACAGCTAGATTATAAGGCGATTTAGAAAACTAAAAACAGGAACAAGTCTGCGTTGGCTTTTCCCAGGAACTTAACAGATGTTTAAAGCCACTTAGAGAGGTCAAAGGTCGAGAGCTTCAGATCTTTTTGCAAGATATTCCAGGAAACAGGAGCGGAGTAGGAGAAGACCCTTTTGCCTAGTTCAGTCCTCAATGAGGGGACACTGCAGGTAATAATGTCCTGAGAGCGCACGCTGTAGCTGCACTCACGCAGAGACATGTAGGAGATGTATGAAGGCAGCAGACCAAGAAGGGATTTAAAGATTTTTAAGTGATTTTTCCTTAATAAATGTACTTTGACGGTTAAATCAGCTGCATTTTCAAAAGTATTCGTTGCCTCGGTGCTTCGAGAGTGCGCTTTGAGGGAGGAAGTCAGGAAGGAGGAACACTGTGCATTTCTTCAAAATTGAACAAGATAAGCACCTAAAACAATTGTTTTCTTGACATAAAAGTGTCTCAGCTGAATTTTTATTTAATAAATGCACTTCATTGGTCCAATTAGCTGCTTTTCGCCGGGGCGGTGCAGCGAAATGAAGCTGGTTTGACGGTTGCTCCATGCGAGCTGGACGAAGGTGGCAAACTGTGGCAAGCAGATTGCATCATTAATAGCCACTTTTAAATATTACATGACACAACAGCATGCCATACTACTCGAGTGCCATCAGCGGCTGAAAATGGTAGTGTTCCATTTCTTCAGCCAGAATGAATGAAAATGCTCACATCTCAGCCAAAAATTGGTTTAAAAATATGGGAAAAAAATCCATAAATACGTCGCTTCGGCGTTTAAGTCACAGGGCATGTAAATTATGCAAAAAACCACGACCTATAGGGCGAAAAATACAGTATATAAATCCAATATTGCAGCAACGAGGGTCAACATTTGGAGCTATCATCTACAGCTGTTATTCTTTGATTTGTTAGAATCGAGTTATTTGTCCACAAACAGTTTGATCCTGTCAAATTAGATTCTCCTGTGATTGGTATCCCTGCTGTATTTGTAAAACGTTAGCTTTTGGAAACCACAGTTGTCGATGAATCAAAGTAAACACGTGCCTTATTATGCCTGAGTCTGTCGCTGGTAGGTTTCTGTCTCTAGATTAAACCGGGTACATACGGAATACTGTGTGCAGATGAATTCTCACTTACTGCTTGGTTACTTTTGGTATGGTATGGTATGGTATATAGTTTATTCATTTTAAAAAAGTACAAAACAATTCCATAACAATATAAAAAAAAGATACAAAAGATTTAAAATGAAAGGCAGCAGAAAGAAGAAAAAATCTTATTATATCTGCCCCTTTTTTCAAACAATTATTTCAGACATAATAATCTTCAAGTAACAGTACAAAATGAATAACTTTCTAATTTATCTAATTCTAATACAAAACACACAATAAGCTACTTCATATATTTTTTTTTAACAATTCAGTTTTGATCTTTTTCTTAAATGTACACAATGACTTGACATTTTTCACATCACTCTCTAGACCATTCCACAATCCAACTCCTTGGATTGAGGTAGACCTTCCCTTCAGACTAGTTCTGAATTTTGGTTTGACAAATATTTCTATCCCCTTAAGATTATAACAACTTTGTCTTTTAACAAAATTTCTTTGGATATTTAATGGTAATGTGTTATTTTGAGCCCTATACATAACTGATAAAATACTGTAATCTACCAAATCATGGAACTTCAATAAGTTCAGTTGATGAAATAATGTGCTTGATGGGTGACAGTAATGCTTTCTGGTGATAATTCTTACAGCTCTTTTCTGTAAAATAAAAATAGGTTTTGTAAATGTTTTACATTCTTTCCCCCAAACATCAGTGCAATAGATTAAATGTGGAACAATGATTGAGTTATACAACATGTACAGAGCTTTATCATTTAATAATTCCCTGACTTTGTATAGTACTGCAATAGATTTAGATATTTTTGTTCTTACAGAATTGATGTGATTTTTCCATGTTAGCTGTTCATCAAAGATTACACCCAAAAATTTCATCTCATTAACTCTACAAATCTCAACACCCTCAATTTTAAATGGATCATCAACAGTTCTCTTTTTGTTACTAAATATCATGTATTTAGTTTTATCTAAATTTAATGATAATTTATTAAGTTTAAACCAAGTTTGTATTTTATCAAATTCTGTCTTCATCAATTCCAACATCTGTTTTACATCTTTACCCAAACAAAAAAATGTGGTGTCATCTGCAAAAAGGACACATTTGAGGAGACCTGATACATTCACTAAGTCATTCACATATAAAATAAATAACTTTGGTCCAAGTACAGAGCCTTGAGGAACTCCACAAGTGATATTGCACAGGTCAGATCTTACACCATTTATTTGTACAAACTGTTTCCTATCTTTTAAATAGCTAGATACCCAGTGTAATGCTGGTCCTCTTATACCATATTTATTTAATTTTTCAAGGAGAATAGTGTGGTCAATAGTATCGAATGCTTTTTTTAAATCAACAAAAATACTAACACAATACTGTTTTTGATCGACAGCAGTAGTTATTTGTTCTATTATTTCCATGAGAGCCAGTGATGTAGAGTTTTTTGCTCTAAACCCATACTGACTGCTACTTAGAATGTTTTGTTTAGTAATAAATTTATCTAATCTGGGCAACTTTTATGTTGCAAAACCTTAAGGTTAGTTTTAGGGAAATTGTGTGATTTGCTAATTAACAGTATTTTAATGTTATTATTGTTCTTTACGGAGTTATCATTTTTGTTTGGCGGCCTCTGACGTTCTATGTATCTTCTTGGTTTCCGGAACTGACATTTGAAAACAGTTTACTCTGGTAAAATATTACAGTGACTCAAATCAAGTTTCCTCACAAGGTAAAGCAAAAGAAAAAGGCAGATTTTCATGAGTTTGTGCACCCGGTGCTCACGTTACACAGTGAATCTACATGTTTAAAAGCATCTAGTCTGTTCCTTATCCTTCTCTTTAACATTGTCTGTCCTTTCTCTCGCTCTCTCGTGCACACCCTCACCCTCCTTTTCTCAGCGGTGTGTATCCTGCCAGATGAGCGCGAGGCGGGAAAAGGAATGCAGCTCCGCTCCGTTAACCTCTTCCTCATTCTCTCGCTTTTTCACTCTTCATAGAGTCAGTATCTCACATCCTGCCTTTCTCTCTTCCTTTCTGTGGCATCGCTCGTTCAGTCATTCGGTGCTCAACTGCTGTTTCGTGAGGCTGGAGAGCTGGCGAGGATCCTGTGATTTGGGAAATGAGTACTTGTGTCGGCGCCAGCTGCATCGGAGGAGAACTAGGTGCAGCGGAGGGACTCTGTGGATTTTAACCTTCTCGCATCGATGAGAGACGAATTCTTGGCACCTGTGAAGTGTGGATAAAATGTTTGGCATGTGGAAATGGTGTGAACCGCTCGCGATTCCCATTGGAGACTAGTAGATACATCAATGTTTACGAAGTCTTCTGCTTTTCTTACAAACGGTCAGATGTAGATCTGTACCTGCAGGGTTATCGGCTTGACTGATTTCAAATTTCTGAGATGTAACGTGAGAACAAAAGTTTTGTTTCGTGGTTCAAAAGGGTGAAAGGTAAAGCCAATCGAAACTGACCGCCCCTAAATCCAACTGAGACAGAAAAATGACTGTTTGAGACGGGACTAAAGGAGTGACCTGTGATGTCAGACTTCACCTGGGGCAGTCGTGTCTGTTGAGTATTTGCAGCTGTCAAGGTGAAGCAGACAAGATATTATCCAGGTGTTTTACCAGAGCCAGGACTTGACTCATCTGACATCATCTCGTACTTGCCTGGGCTCAGTTTATGAAATCGTCCTCTCTCCTCATCTTCTCGAAAAACACCAGCCTTCAAACCAGCCAGCAGCTCTCCTCCTCTCCCCATGGAGCCACTCGAAATCCGAGAGAAGCGGCGCTGATTTATGTGTCTCCCAGCAGCCTGAGTCGGATTCCTCAGCGCTAGAAATAGAAAGCAGCAAGAAGCATCCTTGGTACTTTTGAACTGTCTTTACGAGGAACGAGCGAAGCATCATGTGGAATCAGTCCAGGTACTGCAACCACATACCTCAGGTTGGATACCCCTTTTACCATGCTCCCTGCAGGTATGCCTTCGTTACTACTTCATCAGCTCTTCTGCTTCCCGTTAAAATCTTAGCGATTTAAATCTCGCTTCTCGTGTTGGGTTTGGCGTCTGGCATCGGAACGTTTGTTTAAATTTCAGTTATTTAAAAAAAACAAAACAATTGTTTGCGTTTTCATTCTTTCAGATAAATCCAACGAGGAAACAATTTTGTAGGTATTTCACAAGTTTGTGACCAAACTGGTTTGTCTGAAATGTTTCAATGGAACAAAAAAAAAAACAGGTTTGGCTTGTGCACAATAATAGGAGGTGATGTGTTTTGTTGGTCAATAGCAGGAGGTGTGGTTTCATGTGTTACCTGCGTCTTATTGTGTTACCTTAAATCACCTCCCACGTAAAAATGCTGTAGTAGCATTTAATCTAAAACTAGCTTTCTGCATTTGAAGCAAAACAAAAGCAGTGATTACATAATATTAGTTATTTTTGTAAGTATTTACGCCTCCACCTTTCCAGGAGTCTGAAATTACATTTATCACTTGGTTTCAATGTGGCCCAGTCTCAAATGAAGATCATCAGTCCTGATTCCCTGGTGGGGGGCAGACCTGTTCCCACATCTCTGTTTCTGTTGGATATTATAATAATCTCAAACATCTAAAAGCTGCAGCTCAGCCACCAGAACACTGATTCAACATTAGGAGTTACTTATACAATAAAATCCATGTGCTTTAGCAAACTAAGATGTTTAAAATTGAAAATATATATAAAAAAACAAGAAGATGTACTATTGTAATAATGTGTTAATGTGCAAACAAGGTGGTGTAGATGCTGTGTGAATATAGATTCACATTGATCTGTTTGTTTTCTGCTTAGTTAAGGCCCACCTCACAATAAACGATGACCCTGCCACGACCTACAGAGTCTGTTACGACACAGCTGGATTGCAGCAAATTTGGAACAAGAAGCTTCATTGTGATGGCAGCCGCGACTCTGCTACGTTCTTTACACTTGCCAATTGGATTTTCTTGCTATTTTTTTTTTTTGCATCCTCAAAACACTCTCTTCCACCTTCCTTAACTCTATACTTCTTCTAGCCTGACTTTCTCGGACCGTGTCAGGACCACATCACGCCAGCACAATGCTTCTAAATATTAAGGAGCAGTGATTTTTTTTATTTTTATTGAATGTTCAAAGTCGACGTAAAATGTGTGAATTAGAAAAAAATATATGCCAACCTCACAACAGGTGTTTTAAATATATACTGGAACCTGGTGGTAAATGGTAAATGGACTTGTATAGCGTCTTTCTATCTTTTCGAGATACTCAAAGCGCTTTACGCAACAATCTGTGCCTCATTTACCCATTCGTACAGCACTCTGCTAGATCCATACAAGAATAATCAGTGCTTTATCACATTCATACACCGATGGGACACACATCGGAGGCAATGGGTTCAGTGTCTCACTCAGGAACACTTCAGCACGTGACTGCCGGTGGAATCAAACCCTCAACTCTTGCATTGGAGGATGGCTGCTCTAACCACTCAGCCACAGCCGTAGTAACACTCTCAAGTTGCTTCCCAAAGGTTTTAACCGATCATAAAGTAGTAGAACATTAAACAAAAAGAATAATTACTTACTCAAACAGTGTTTTTACTTAGAATGCCCATCCCTAATTAGGATCACATCTGTGCTAGCTTGTTTTGATGAACGCATCACAATCATGGTCGTTGCCTGTTGAGGTCAGCGTCCTGCTTTAAACTCTCCTTGACCACAGTGCACACAGACCCCATGTCAAGCAGCCTCCACTGCCACCACCACCCTCCACCATGGACCCCGATTAGCTGCTGTCTCCATTTTATTTACTCACCTATTCCTGTTACGGGTCCATGGGTGATGCCTATTTCCAGTTGTCACTGTGCAACAGACTGGACATGCCACCAGTCCATCACACGGCCACATGATGAAAGAGTCAGACAACTTTTCACATTCTCATTTGAACTTAGTGACAGTTCGGACTAGCTAATTAACCCAACGTGCATGCCTTTGGACATGGCTTTGGAAGAGGCAGCACTGCCAAGCAACTGTTCCACTGTGCCTTCTTGATACGCAGCCGTCCTTTCAACCTGCTGTGGAGGTTTGCTGCATGCTCACCACGGTGAATGCTCTACAGCGATACCAAGACCCTGCAAAAACCATTCTTTCACATCTTTTTATGGTTGCCATCCAGTATAAAGAGGGCTTATTGTGAATTTGTCATTGTTGCTTCGTTTGGAGTTTAATTGAAAGTTTTTTTTCTGCACCTGAGGCGACAGAGGGATTTTGTTGATGAGTCATAGCTTAGACCACTGGGCAGGTCAGTCAGATCAGAGAGAAATAGCTGCAAGGCCCAAATCAAACTAACCGCAGCTATTCCCTCTGTGCTCTGACTCACTCTGAAACTTTCACCTGTAAGTCTGATCACCTCATGGATTCAACAGAAGTTTTGACATTTTGTTGAATAAAAGCGGAGTCCATTTTGGATTGGACACAAAACAAACCAACATGAATTTTATTTCTTTTTTACTGCGATTTTTTTTTTTTGCTTATAGGTGAAATTGCTGCTGTGAAGCAAATCGGGCTTTTCTTCCCGTTTTCTCATTCAGATTTTTAACAATCCGTGTCCTTTTCTAATGATTTATACTGGAAGAAAAGTAAAGCATTAACATTATCACCTGAATCATGGGCCAAAAAAATAAAAAAAAATAACGATCCTTTTCTCTTTCTAGTTAATATATAAAGGAGTATTTGAAGGCCACAAAAGAGTGCATGGAACTGATAAGGAGTCAATAAACTATAGAGCTCTGGCATTTTTTCAGTCCAATTTCTGATCCATACTTTGAAACATTTCCTGCTACGCAGACATCTTCTTGAATTACTTAATATAAGGCTAAATTATGGTAACGTAAAAGGAGATGCAGTTTGCTGAGGTTTGTAATCAAGTCTGGAACACTTTATTGATCTCTTCCCACTCTAGTTAACGATTCTCTCACCTGTCAACAAGCTCGTCGCGGACACGGTCAGACTCCGCCCTCTTTCTGTTGGTTGACCCAACATGCTTCCATTCAAATAACAAGGTGTTCATTCGTTGTTTTAAAAGAGCCCACAGCCAGACTTTATTGTTTGGTCTGCTAATCCATCATAAGCCGGCGGCATCAGTCAGTCATGGAGGCTTGAGGTGAGTGTGAGAGCTTAACGAGGACCTGCAGGTGTTTGCCGCAGAGCAGTTTTGTGGTTTTGTGTGCCGACTTGTGCGTTTTCTGAGTCAGCGGGGTCTGCTGTCTGATCTCTCGCTCAAAGCAGTCAGTGGGATGGACATTTTGAAAAGTTGAAGAAGTTGAGAAAAGTTTACTGCGGTTTGTTTAGGTGACGTGTTTTCCTGAGTTTACAGGGTGTACTGGTTGAACGTGAGTTGGAAACAAACACTAGACTGGGCGTGACGTGCAGCAGGTCATGACACAAATTCTCAAGTGCCGCTCTGCTGACATACCTGACGAGAGAAGTTTGCACTTGTCTGCATATAAAGACTATATATCTGTGTGCGTGTTAAGCAGCCTCACATCTGCCTGGAGATGCAAATGGTTTGTGTTGGTGCAGGTTGTCTGAACGCCTTCAACCTTGCACACAAACACATTAAAGGACTTAAAATAAACTGTTCATTATTTCTGTCATTTCCTAAATCAGCCGCCAAGTCTCACTCACAAAGAGCAAACTTTAAACTCTCTTTACTGATAAGATGATAAAGGCTGTGAAGAATGTGCAGCAGAGATAAAACTCAGCATGGAGGCAATTTATTGCCGTCTCTGTCATCACAAGTTTAGTTGAGGAAATACGTTTGTATACAACGAATATTTGCAAATAAAAAAAACTAACCAAAGTTGTTTTTGTTAAGTTTCTTTAAAAATAAATGAGTAATTTAGGAACGACTCAGGGGCGGCACGGGGGTGCAGTTAGTATGGCTGTTGCCTCTCACCCAGCAGGTCGCCCCTGTTCAAATCCCGTCTGGGTGGAGTTTGCATGTTCTCTCTGTGCATGCGTGGTTTCTCCAGGTACTCCAGTTTCCTCCCACAGACCAAAAACATTCACGTTAGGCTGATTGGTAACTCTAAATTGTTCCTAGGTGTGAGAGTGAATGGTTGTTTGTCTCTATGTGTCCCTGTGATGGACTGGAGACCTGTCCAGGTGTCCTCCGTCTCGCACACAGTGATGGCTGGACATGGGCACCAGTGACCCCCGCGACCCGAAAAGGAAGTAGTGGGTAAAGATAATGGATGGATGGAAAGACTCAGGCTGAGAAAGATCAACTAAAATGGTGCAAGGCTGCAGTTTTCAAACATTTCTTTATAAATATCACCATAGAAAATACAAATCTGTCCAAGTATCATCACTAAGTGGCATTAAAAAAAAACTGAATTAGTTAATAAATAGCTAATAAAATATGAAAATGATTTTGATTAATTTTATAAATGATCAGATGTTAAAAAGCAGCTGTCTCTGCTCTTAAAACTGGTTGGTTTAAACCACTGGTGGCAATAAAGCCATAGAGATTATAAAGTCATTAAAAAGAGATTATCGTATTTGTCGCTGTATAAGACACATTTTTGTATAAATTTGCAAGTCCTGCAACTTATACACAGAAGCGACTATATACCCCCCCCCCCCCCACCCACCATATTTATAACAATTTTTGGCTGAGATCTGACGATTTCATTCATTCTGACATGGACAATATTGAACACTACCATTTTCAGCCGCTAGAGGGCGTTCAAGTAATATGGCAAGCCAAGTGTCTCGTTAATAGTTAAAAGTGGCTATTAATGAGACACTTGGCTTGCCATACAAGCCACCTTCGTCTCGCTCCAGAACTCCTGGAGCAAACGTCAAATCAGCTGCATTTTGTTGCACCGCCCAGACGAAATGCAGCTGATTTGACCATTAAAGTGCATTTATTAAGGAAAAGTTCCACCGTGACACACCTTTACTGTAATGTCGAGCAAACAAACAATTGTTTTTAGGTAGTTATCTTGTTAAATTCTTGTTAAAGTCCTCCCGTGCACAATCCCACGGCCGCCATTTCGGCAGCCAATCGATTTTTGGCACAACACCGGCCCACGTTTCTGGGTTGCCAGCGGTGACACGTAAACACGACGCGTCAGTGGTGATGCATAATAGATTCAACTTATACTGCAAAGCGACTTATTTATGTTTTTTCCCACTTTATTAGACATTTTTGGACTGATGCGACGTGTATGGCGGCAAGTACAATGCCTAAATATGTTTATTGTTGTTTAAAACGTGGTCAACCATAGGTGTGCTTATGCTTCATTTTTGTTGCCGAGGTCTATAAAATGTACCGGGTCCACCTTTGTCTTTAGTTTAAAGATATTTCTGACGCAGAAATAAAGAGTCAGTCTGAATAATTTCAGACAAAAGTTGATGCGACGCCCAAGTAAACAGTTCTGAATGTCTGTCAGAGGAAAATGCTGCTGACTGATCGTCCTGTCTGTGGATTTTCCAGGAGGATCTCGCTGTCCTCTCCTCCTGAGGCTGACATGCAGCTCTGACTGGATGTTTGAAGTTTGACACTTTGACAGAATGAATTCCCGACCAGTCTCTCTCAGTGAGAACACCCCAGTGTCGGAAAGCGTCGGGCTGTCACAGCAGCAGTCTTGGATGAGATGGCACTCAAGAGAGCGCTGTCATTGTGCAGAGATGATGTGAAAGGACTGTGGGTTAACTGTTGAAGCCAACTTGTTCTCACAACGAAACCATAATTGTGCCGTCTTCATTTCCACGTGAGCCACAGAACAAAATAGAACACAAAGGCATTACAACTGGGACTGTACATTTACGGTCTGTTGTTGATACGAGATGCGTTTCGGTGCACTGTTAACATTTTGATAAGTTACACAAACAGCAAGGGAGGAAAATGGCAGCCTGCAGTTAATGCATCACTCTCATGTCACTTTCAGAAATGAGGAAATTCTCTCAATTTTTGAACACCTTATGGATATTTGTTGTTTACATTTTGCTCCTTGTTGTCAATGCAGTCTGGTCCTGTGTCAGCATGGTTTACTCAAGACGGGTACACAACGTGGGAAAACACTTTTAAATGTTCAGCTTTTCCTGTTTTGTGGATAAATTGTGTCCTGAGTAAGTAAATAAGTAAGTAAGGACAGTTAGCTTGCTATTTGCAATCATTTGTAAGCATCGTGGATGCTACACCTCAATGCAAACAAACAAATTATTAGAGTTAAATGTAATAAGGTGTACAGGCAACATATAAATCACTATCAAAGCCAAGACTTTGATTAAAAAAAGGTAAATTCCTGAGATGCCAATTAATTCAAACATTATCTGAAGATTCTGGTCAATGTTTCTTTTTAAGTACATTTTTATAACTATGATTTTTTTTAATGTTGTTTCACAGTGTGGCATTGTTTATTTCTCTTTTGAATATAAAACTTTTTGCCTTTTCATGGAGTAGGTTTCCTGACATCATAAAGTTTGATGCTCAGATAGTTGACGTTTTAGCATAAGTGTTTTTATTGAGTTTCTATTTCAAAAAGTTTTATTATCAACTAAAACCCCACGGAGTTAACAGGAACACTGTAGATAAGATAAATAAATACAATTAACAATAAATAAAGCTTCACTTTATTTGCCAAGTCAATTAAACTTTACCAAAGATTTTCAGATGGTAAAAAAGAGCAATGTGCGTACCTACAACTTAATCTGATATATTTGGTAAATGGTAAATGGTAAATGGAGCTTACTTCTATAGCGCCTTCCAGCCCCCTATGAGGGGCCCCAAGGCGCTTTACAGTACCAGCCATCCACCCATTCACACGCACATTCATACACCGGTGGCGGTAGGCTGCCATGCAAGGCGCCATCCAGTCCCACCAGGAGCAACTCGGGGTTAAGTGTCTTGCCCAGGGACACAACGGCACATGGTGTGGGAAGTCGGGATTCGAACCTCCAACCTTCCGATCAGAGGTCGGCTGCCACTACCACTGCACCACGGCCGCCCACATTTGTGGGCGGCCAAAGATTTCAAAGAATCTTATGTCTTAATGTCACATGTCCCTTAAATAATGTCTAACTTGTTTAATTTATGAAACACAAAAATAAAAGATGACAGTCACAAAGTTTTAATTTCTTTTTGTTCGAACAAGTTTATTAAGTTTCTGCTTAAGGTCTGGTGATAAAATGAATAAAGTAGCTTCTGCAGAATATACTCAATTAGAAAGTTTCTGGAGAAACTTTGACGGGGACTGCCTATTTATTATTAAATTATTATTAATAATAAATATTGATGATGATTAACATTAATCATCATTAATATTAATGGTTATTAATATTAATAATACATACTAATTATGTTATTAATACTTATTAATATATTGTTAATTTATTAATTATCATTAAAATATTAATAATCACTATTAATAATATTCACACCAATAATTAGTATTAATATTAAATATTACTTTTAATATTGATAATTATTAATATTAAAATAGGTAATTATTAACATGAATACTTTATAAATAATATTAGTTATTACCAATTAATAATAATAATAGGTGATAATAGGTAATAATAGGTGCCTTCCTTGCATGTTGAACCAAAATGGCTCCATATGTTACTCAGTTTCTGTGAAGAGTTTTCTCCTATTCATTTCCTATGGGAAATTTGGCATTTTTGTTAGCAAAATATGTCGCCATGGTAACTGCGAATGCCAATAAAAGTAATTGCACACTTCCCGGGTCCGGACCGGTCTTTTGACATAACTTTTGTGGGGGTAGACGTTGCGGTTCGAGCTGCATTAACGGAGATAGAAATGTAGACACACTCCCGAGGTGTAGAATAATAGGTGCCCCCCCCCCCCATAATATTGTTTTCTGCAAAGAGAGAACTTTGAATTTCCCTCTTGGATCAATGAAGTACGACATAAGTAACTGGATTTTTAATATAAGACGCTGCCTTATGTTCTGGTTGTAATCTTAGCGTTCTACTCCTCTCTTGGCTGCACCTTGTGACATGTTCTTGCTTTTGTAGATTTTGATTACGGGTATGTAATTTACAACTGCTCACTCACTACAAACACTTAAGTCATTTTATTAGGCTATAAAAAGAACACGTTAATGACAGAACGAGTATTCCACGCATTAGTCATGACACGACTGAGTTGTGAAGTCAAAGTTGTAAAGCTGTTGTGGAGACTCGCTGCAGTCTTCCTCCTAAACAGCAGGTGTCACTATGAAAGAAACAGCAGCAATGGCACCATCTAAAGTCAAACAGGAAGTACATTCTTAATAGAAATGTATACATTGCCTCAATTTATCTACTTTAAAGTGTTTTTTGACAATCAGCTCAAATCCTTTTAGCAAATGTTTAACATCATTATTTTCGATACAGCAGGCCCTCACTACTTCGCGGTCTGTTCTTGGCAGACTTGCTCTATCGCGGTGTTTCAAAATAAGATTGGGCATGACGCACAACTGACTGATTGATGGATGAGCCGCATGATCAGCATGGCATTTCTATTTAAAATAAATTATTGTAAATTATTTAGCACCTGCTGCACCTGTGTGCAGCCCACAGCTTGCAGGAGAAGCTTCCTCCTGCAGCGTAATGTCTTCGCTCTGCAGCGGGGGAAGTGGGCGTGGCCAAGAGCACTGGCAGTTGGCAGAGTGCAGCCGTAGGCGGAGTTGATTTCATGACATTCTGTGTTGTTTTAGAGCGTTTAGAGTGTAGAAATATTGTTTATAATATTGCAAGAGTGTTGGTTAAAACGCCTTTATACTAAAATAAACTACCACTTACTACTTGCATTACTATTACTATTCCTACTTCGTGGTTTTTCACTTATCGCGGGGCTTCAAGGTACGGATCCTCCCCTGCAATAAACGAGGGATTACTGTACTACAAAAAGTTATATTGCTAGATAACTTTAAGTACTTACAGGAAGGCTTGACACGATAATAAATTTTGCTGGGTGATTGTCTCATAAATTATTGCGATAAACCATAATATTGTTTGAAATTTGACAATAATTAGTAATTATTGTCAAATTCAAGAAGAAATGTTGGTTAATTTGTTTTAAGTGTAGTACCTTTTTCAACCACCGGATGGCAGTATAAGACCATTTGAACAGAAGGATGGATAGTGATGGAGCGAGCAGCGTGTCTCTTTAAGAAAAATGGGAGGGAGGCCCCTTGACGTGACATGGGCTGTCACTCGTTCCTGTTTTTCGGTTCTCAAAATGGTGGACACTCGGTGTGGTTTGAGCTCTTTAGCATAGTATTTTTCACACAAAGCTTTTAATAAAAAATCAGTAAACAAATTCTCAGATTCTCTTTGCAGAGAAAAACAACTTTTTACACGAAGGCACGGGTTTCAACCGTGAATTTTGGAGCTTCGACGAGACGGAGGTTTTTTCCCCCCGAGGTCGGCCTGTTAGCTTGGCTCGTTGCTTAGCTTCTCAGCTTAGCTGCTTTTAACAATCCCAAAATGTGATTTTTAGACAGTTAAAACAGATTTTAAAGAGAAAAGAGAGAGGGTCAGTGAAGAGAACCAGAGTTGAGCTTTTTGTCATCGAGTCTTCAGTGGAAAGAGACACGAAGAAACGATAAAGCCGATAAATGAAAACGAGGTCGATAATTTTCATTTATCCTGCAATTAATTGATTTATTGTTTATCGCGACAGGCCTACTTACAGGTTTAAAATCCACTTGTAATGCGAATAGTTTTCCCGTGACATGAATATATTTTTGCACTTCACCTTGACGTTGCATTAAAAACCTGAACAGAAATTGGATCTGTATGGTCAAAGACTGATGAATAGGACACCGTTCAAAGTTTTTTCTCTGTTAACTTTGGCTGAGCTGAAGACAAAAGGACGTGGTGCACGTCTTCCTGTGGATCTTGACTTCAAAATGTAGGAGACACTGAAAGTCACTTGTAATGTTAAGCAACTCTGTCCACTGTATTTCATTTAAAAAGGGAAGATTTCTCATGTGCGATTTGTTGCTGCCACAGCTATAAATAGCAAAAACTGTAAATCGTTGCCACTTTATTTTTAGATTCATGTTAACCATTTGACATATATTAAAAAAATCGTTGTAGGCTTAACAATAATCAAAAAATATTACAACTTCACTCATTCATTTCTAATTTGCACGTCAAGTTTTTCCTCATTTGGCCGTTTACTGTGACGTCCTTCTAAAAATAGTTTCTGAAACTGTCTGTTTAGTTGGTTTTATTGATTTGGGTCATGGGAAGACACAACCTCATACCTCCATTCCTCAGATGGATGTGTGGGATTCTGATACCAGCCCGCTCTGTTCTTCGTTTGTCGCTGAAATCCATTGAACTTGCCAGTCGTGCACGTTTCACATTACGCCCCAGCTGGCTCGATCCATGTGGGCAGCAGAGCTCCAATCCCTGTCTAATCTGAGACAGCTTTGTGTGCAGTCAATGAATGCACTGTACATGCTTGAGGAGGCAGAAAAACGGTAATAGGTTGCACGAGCGTTTGCTAATTCAGTAGATATTTTTCTGAAAACTGAAAGAAAGCTGAAAATGTTGTTGAGTCGAGGGCGATTTGTTATTAATGTTAGGAAACAAATTAAATTCAGTTTTTAATTAAATGCTAATCACTGAATCAGTGTTCCCATTTATGCAAGTTTACTGTTCTTTGACTTGGTTTTTATGTTATAGGAATCTGAATAAATTTTTTTTTAAAGAATACTTTTAACAGTTTAGTATGTGTAACTCTGGAACACAACATGCTGTTTGGCTTGATAGCAAGGCAATAATGTGCAGTCTGTTGCTGAGAACAACAGTAAAGTAGGACAAATGGGGCAACCCCAAAAGATTTCCATTGCATGTTTTTCACATCCCACATTGGCAACTTCAGACAAGAAGAACGCCTGTCTCGTTACAATCCCAGTGGACTCGGAGAGGGAAGCGTAGGCTGCAGCAGAACTACACTGATTCTCCTCAGTGTCACAGGGAACTGTAGACGTATTTCTTCCCTGCCTAATGAGGCTGAAATTACCTTTTTATACCTGTGTTATGCCACAGAGGTCCATAGTTTTAATATTTTAGTAACTGTTCCTCCTAAAATAGATTCTGGCTCATGCATCGAGTAAATAAAAAAAAAAGAAGCTTGTGTGCAACTTAAGAGCCAAAAGATTTACAGGACAGTAATTTGTACTTGGACGCCTGTACTTGGGAACTTTTTTTGAGCTTATAAACACATTTGCTCCATGGGTATAAAAAATGCATTGCTAATGAGTGTACTGGTCAGGAGATGAATAGTTTAGAGTGTGGTTTTACATCATAGGCCCCTTTCATTCTGGATGACAACTGTACTAAAATAGCCAGAACACAGATGATTGTTGCAGGGTCTAGGGGAGTTCTTCAGGTGTGGATGAACAATACAGTGGACTCCTTAATATGTCAAATAAAGCCATGCCGGTGTTCAGCATGCATACAACTTTCATAGTAAGGTGCTGGTAGTTTATCATTTTGGGGCTCAGGGTGGAGCATGTGAGAAATCATGGTAGCCTATTTGCAACATGGGGTCTTAAATGTCTTAAAGACATAAACACTTGGACAACCCTTGAATTTCTGCGTTTAAACTTAGACACGGCAGAGGTTGTGGTTTTTGGACCTGAGCATTTTAGGAATAAACTTTGCAGCTGTTCTCTTTCTCTGGTTGGCCTCCAGTTCTAATGTAAAACGTCAAGGTTTTATTTTTTAGATCATATTTTTCCAGCCGGAAAAGGGTAGAGTGCCCTCTCCGGGTCGGGGGAGGAGGTCCTGCCCCAAATGGAGGCGTTCAAGAATCTTGAGGTCTTGCTCACGAATGAGGGAAAAAGGGAGCGTGAGATCGATAGATGGATAGGTGCAGCGTCTGCAGTGAAGCGGGCGCTGTCGTGGTGAAAAGAAGAGAATTTACTGGTTGATCTACGTTCCTACCCTCATCTATGGTCATGAGCTTTGAGTTGTGACCGAAAGAATGAGATCATGGATACAGGTGGCCGAAATGAGTTTTCTCCGCAGGGTGTCTGGGCTCTCCCTTAGAGACAGGGTGAGAAGCTCGGTCATCCGGGAGGGACTCGGAGTAGAGCCGCTACTTCTCCACATCGAGAGGAGCCAGTTGAGGTGGCTCAGGCATCTGGTTAGGATGCCTCCTGGACGCCTCCCAGGTGAGGTGTTCCAGACACGTCTCACCGGGAGGAGACCCAGAGGAAGACCCAGGGCATGCTGGAGGGACTATGTTTCTCGACTAGTCTGGGAACGCCTCGGGATTACCCCGGAGAAGCTGGCCCAAGTGGCTGGGGAGAGGGAAGTCTGGGCCTCCCTACTTAAGTTGCTACCCCCGCGACCCGACACCGGATAAGCGGAGGAAAATGGATGGATGGATCTATACTTAAAATGTGTTTTTTTTGGTCTTTCCTCCAATAGAAAGTTCACCTGGACCTGTCATTCTGTTTGTTTGTGTCTTCTTCCTGTCCTCTCAAACCCAGCCGGTCGAAGCAGATGGCCGCTCGTCCAGAGACTAGTTCTGATGGAGGTTCCTTCCTGTTAAAAGGGAGATTTTCCTTTCCACTATCTCCTTTGTGCTTGCTCAGGTTGGGAGACTGCGACTAAGTGAAGACTCAACACAATCTGCTGGCTTCCTTAGATAGAGAACGTTTACTAATTGGCTTTTTATGTATGTGAATGTTTTTGCACTGTGCCCTGAGTCGACTTCTGCTGGGACTTGGTGCTAAAAAAATTAAATTAATTGAATTGAAGTAGATATATGTCCTGATTTAGTAATACAATGAACAAAGAGACTTATATGTAATGTCTGACTAAAACTGCTGCCAAGTCACTTTAATCACTGCAAGTAAATGGTAATGGACTGTACTTATATATCGCCTTTCAACCTAATGAAGATACTCAAAGCCCTTTACAACACAATCTGCCCTCATTTACCTCCACACACTGTTGTGGTTGGATACCACGTCGTGTTCAACACAGCTGAGACGTCGCCCTCGGTATAAAAGATTTATTTGACAAAACATGGGTTACAGATATTCAGAGACAAACAATTACATTAATAAGATATATGCATATAAATGGAGCATTAAAGCACGAACCGTCTCCGTGTGCGCCTCCCGGAAATGCTCGGTGGGCGTGTGTCATTTCCGGCCTTTTATCCCCGTTTGAGAAGGCTAGCTTCCTGATTGGTTCAGCTTCTGTCGCTATGGTTACGATTCTTAGCCCGCCCCCTCCAGGACGTTAACGTCTATATTTCAGATAAGTTTTGGTACACCGAAATCGGCTTTTGTTTAAAGTTTAACTTGCTATTATACTTTTAGGGATACAAAATGATTCGTGTCTAAATTGTTTATACGTAATAATTATTATCTAACTCATGTTTGTGTTTTTATTTGGATCATTTTTATACTTTTAATTTGATTTTACTTAGTCAAACTATATTGTCTAAATTAAAGAGATGTGTTCTAGCTTTATGTTAGTCTGCTCTAATCTGTTCTGAAAGGTTCTGAAAGGCCTGATTTGATTGCTTGTAATCTATCAAATGTGAACTTGTAAAATTATCCTTAGCTCCTATGAGATTATATTTAAAGGTCAACTAGTTAGAATTAGCAAACATTTTCTATAAACATAATTCAACCCTGGAAGAAAGACACGCACACACTTTATATGACATGACATTTGAGTGCTTGATAGGAATAATAAAAAGGTATAAAATATTAAATCCAACAACACTCATACAGCGCTCTACTACATCTCTACAAAGCTAATAGAACAAATCCTTCTGTAGAGACTAATCAGTGCTTTTAGATCACATTCATCTGCAGCTGGGACACACATCGGAGGCAGTGAGGGGTTCAGTGTCACCCAGGAACACTTTAACATGTGACTGCTGGTGGAATCAAACCCCCAACTCTCCCATTGGAGGACGACTGCTCTAACCACTCAGCCACAGCTGCCCAAGTGTCCTGGCACAGGGTGTAATTATCACTCTGTGCTGGTTTGTTGCTGTTAGGAGTGGTTAGGTCATTGCCAAGACATACACATTGAGTCAGTGACGGTCCAACCGTCCCCAGTGAGCAGGAGGTTAATGTTAATGTGCAAAGACCAAAACGAAGCTTGTCATATGATCAAAGTCTGAGCATGCCTTTCATTCCAGCTTACTGTTTATTAGATTTAGTCTCAGTGATGTTTTAATCAAAGGTATTAACATGCTTCGTGACTTTATTTAAATTCGGGAGCCGTGGGTTTCATTTAGTCACATTGAATTAAAAGATGGTACAGTGTGTGATCGGAGGTAATCTGATGTTTGCTGCAGGGCAATTAAAGGCATTTCTGTTTGTCTGAATCAAAACGTTTTACATCTGTTGGCCTCAAGGAGGACAATCCTGTGTTGGTGTAGACACAGAAAGAAGTTTGTGCTGAAAGGTTCAAATTGAATGCCGTTACATTAAAACTTTATTTGTTTATAACATTATCTGCTACATTAGTGTGGTCTCGATCAGTAAAATATAATGAAGAATATCAAGGTCAGTCCAAGACCCCAAAACAAAATCCTTAGGCTTTTTCAGCTGCGATGTTCACTCTCACATGCCAACAGTTAAAATGCACATGTCCGTGGGTTTTGGTTAATTCTTTTATGTCTTACTTACTTACTATGTGTTTATATTTATTGGTTTGGTTGAAATCTGTTTTTACTTGTGTTCTTTGCTGTTTACTCCAGTTTCTTGTTTAGTTTTTAAAGTCAAGTTCATGTGTTCAACTCTTGGTTTGCTCTGTTGTCATTCTTCCTGCATGTTACGACCGTTACCCTTTTCTTGTCCAGATCGCCTCATTACCATTTGTTTTATTTATTTCCTGAGTCTCCTACATACACGTGAACAAGTAAAAGGCAAAAAAAATAAAAAAATACTAGTAAGAATAGTAGTTCCTCGCTACTTCGCAGTTCATTTATCGTGGACTTGCTCTGTCGCGGTTTTTCAAAAATAACACTGGACACGACACACAAGTGGGTGATCGATGAATGAGCCGCACGATCGGCATGAGAGTTTTTATAAATTACTTTATATTGTTTAGCACCTGCAGAATAAGCTGCAGCTGTTCTCCGTGCACAGCGGGGAAGTGGGCGTGGCCAAGAGTGCTTGCAGGTGGCAAAGAGCAGCGGAGGCATGGAGCTGAAATCATGATGTTCTGTGCTCTTTTAGAGTCTAGAAACATTGTTTAGAATATTACAAGAGTGTGGGAAGGGTTTAAAACGCCTTTGGTTTGATCCACTTTGAAAAGATGATATTTATAGGACTGAGTCTGTGGCAGGCCTCAGACTGATGGAGACTTTTGGCTGAAAGACGAAACGTTTCAACCGAGAAGAATTTGTCCAGATGACCTGACTGAACATTTTGTGAAACAATAAGGTTATAAAACTTTCCGTTTTATTCCACATACATTAAACGTTTGATCATATTGAATTGGATCAATAAAGTATATTACGTTAGTGACCAATTTCTTGTGGTTAAAAAAAACAATTTATTTACAGGTCGTTGACGTTGTACCTCACAGACAGGCACACACACAGATACAGAATCCCTTCCTGGTTCCTGGATCGTCATGACACGTTCAGTTTCAGAGGGAATGAGTTGTATCGACAAGAATGTTCTTATTATCTTTTCCTGAACGTTACTACGGCTGATTGGTCATGTTTTTTGGTATAGACTAAAGTAGGGAATTATCTAAAGCCAGAGATGGCCCCATCTTGACATTGCCATAGCAACAAAATGTCCCAAAGCATTTCCTTAAGGGCTAGCGGGGGTGGAGGGTTTGTTTCTGCCTTGTGGCATCACCATTAGCAACAAACGTGGACGCGACTCTTGTCTGCTGTCTCCGATTGGTTATGATAGACGTGTCTATTACACCCACTACCATTCCTTCACCCCTCTCTCATAAAATATAACCACAATCAAGACAGAATGGCCCATCAGGGATCAAGACTCCCAGTCTTGTTACTTGATGGAGCTGCAATTAACTGTCAGAGCCTCTTTATAACCTGTCCATCCTGAGAGGCAGCGCTTCCAGTGTAACATAAGCAGGAAAAGGATTCAGAAACGTTGTTAAAAAAAAAAAAAAAGAATGCCAGCAAGTTTGTCCCAAATAATTTGTAATTTTTAACAAATTGGGTTTGTAACTGCAGAATTTTTATGACATTACTTGCTCTATAAATGGTCCCTTACATGCTCTTTTGAGGGTCATAAAGGTTGATTTTCATAAAATCAATAGGAATATGATCTTATTAAAGTGAAGGACAAAACCGTGACTCGTATGGAACACGTGATTTAATTTACAAGGCTTTAAAGGATAGCTGTCCATGTTTTGCAGTCCTCTTTGAAACAACGTATTAAGGATATTTTACAGCCTTGATTGTTGGTTTTATGGACTTTTTTTTAGTATATGTTATACTTCTGCTTGTTTTTCTTGTCTTTATATTTACAAGAGTTTCAGCTTGAATGTATGAACACACTAAGTTGGAGAAATAACCACAATACAATGCGTATTGTGGTTATTTCAATTTAAATCTCCATGTGTTTTGAATTAAATGCCATAAGAGTCAATGCGATGCAACAAAACCATGATTAAAATATTGGGACAAACATTTTACTACCCACTGGCCACTCTCAGCAGGTCTTCTTAATCCACATTTCCTCACCAAAGCTCTTAATATTGCCACCAATCACTTGATATAAAACTGTTACGTTTAAAAGCCTGCTAATTTCCTGCGGGCTGAATAAAGTTCTTCTTATCTTAGTTTCTGATTAACATACATTGTTCATGGATAATAAACTTCCATCAATTTCTAAATGGGGAAAAAACAAAAAAACAAAACAACAACTATCAATTACCAGTTTTATTTGAATTAACCTGCTTGTGCATGACAGTGATAGAATAAAAAAAACAATTTTTTTAATGCCATAGTACATTTAAATTAAAGAAAAGTCCACTTAAGTTGTAAAGTCATTCAGTTGTTTGCATGCATACATACTTACATAATTGCTTATTCTATTAAATGTGTGTGGGACGGCAGTGAGAGAAATGAAAACGGAGGTAAAAGTAAAGATCTAATGTAGACCTTCACTGATGGCAGAATGAGACGTAACCGGCACAGATTTAATCTTTTCATTAACTTATTTGAGAAGAGTTGAGCTAATGCTGTGTTCACCTTGAATACAAGTTTATGTATTTGTTTTTTTATTACAAATTGTTGTAGGATTTCCAAAGTGCCAACTAATTCATACTTTGCACTCTAAAACCTATTGTGTTTTACCATCCAATGATTGACAGAGTTAAAGATGATGACAAATTATTTTATCTCAAGGCTGAGATTATGCAAGTTGTTTGCAAAGATGCATCGGGGGTTCACGTTTTTGTAAAATATCGCATATAGACAATAATTCAGTATCCTAAAATATAAATGTTCATAGTACAAGTATCAGTATTTATATACTGGTGAAGATTCTCAGTCATGCAGTGCATGATAAATAAAAAAAAAAGTTAAATACAAGAACAACTGGAACTCTGCTCTTTGAATTGAGAAAGCTCCTCGGATGAGGAGCGAAATGTCTTCTGTTACAAATAAAGTCCAGTTGTTCTTGTATTGAACATTTTTTGAATCAGTATTTTTAAAATTGTAACTTGGCCAAAAACTAATTCGCAAACATAAAGTAAAATCTTACAATTCAATGTCAATATGTCTTATTTACCCAAGAATCATAACTGTTTTGATGGTAAAATTAAAAATAAAAAAGCATTTTTTTTAAAAATCGGTACTCATTCTAAAAGTCAGCAAATGTCATTTCATGGAAACGAAAGATCTATCCAAGCAGGATTTTCAAAAATAGTTATAGGAAAACAGTTTCTTATTCCATAGAAATGTCTTAAAACAACACATCTCCTCTGGTGGAGCTAAACTAGACGCCCATCACTCAGAGCTGTATTACACAGAAAACATTTGGGCCAATTTAAAATAAAATCCAGAACCAGTAGTTGTTTAATAATTGTTTAACACCATAATGAGTGGCGCTTTTCATGTGTGCTAATCTTATGAACATTTTTATCTATTTGAAGACATATATCACAACCATATTGATGGAACAAGAAAACTGGATTGTGCTCATTTAAAGAAATAATTCAGAGTTATATAATTTAAAGCTGTTTAAATACCCTTCAAAAGCACACCAAATTTGAACTTAGTGCAGCAGAGCTGATCAGCACAGCTATACAATAGCTAAATATATAAAAGCAAAGTTTACCACAGCGTTCAGTAAAGTAATGCATCTGATTATAAAACCTCCATACAGTGGGCCTTTTTGTGGCTCTTTAAAGCATGCAGCCACCACTTGTGTGTATGGATATGGGAATAGTGACACATTTTCCATCCGCTTTACCTCTTAGTGTTGACCTGCGCCCACGTACCCCAGCACCAGCTGAAGAGCAGCCTGTAGATTCGATGCCTCATTACTATGCTGATTATGTTAACTTTGCACTCAGTGTGTCCTACATTCTTTCCCTCCGTTGTTTTATAATCCTCATTCTGTTGCACTAATTCACGTCTTAAATAAGATAAGAAACGTGTTAACCCATACAGAATTCATGTGAAAATCTTTTTGTGCCGTCTGAATAACATCCTAAAACCCGCCCTTTCTCAAGCCACGTTTCAGTGCGTTCACAATGAATCTTATTTGCTGTGAAGGCACAAACTGCACTTTAACAGCCATTTTTAGCTAGTGTGGAGCATAAGCATTTTTTGGTCGTCTAACCCCCCCCCCTCCAACATTCATGGGGCCCCATTCCTCTGCTATTCCTGTTCCTGCTAATGCAAAATATTTTCATTATTTCTTCAATAAGACATTTAATGAGAACTCGTCTCTTTAACCCGGTGAAAAACAGCTATAATTACAGCCAGTCATGCACCCGGGAGGGGGGGTCCAAAACGTCAACGGCTAATTTGAATGTGGACAAGTGTCGAACAAAGAGCATTATGATTCATGCCCATCTATCAGGAAATGTTCCTGCAAGTGGTCCAGGTAATTACAAAAGATTTACTCTCAAAGTAAGATGAATGTTGAAGACGGACAGCATAAGTGGTAAAATAAATGCACGCTGTGTCATTAAGACATTGTAAAATGTCATCTGGCTTCTATTTACCCTGTTTTGGTTTTGCAGCCACTATTCGGAATGTAAAATTATTTTATTTGATGTTAATCCTCAAGAGAAAAGGCACCCCGTGTATTAATCCAGCATATGAAATCATCTATCAAGATTGTGCATAAAAAAGTTATTTGAAAAATAAATTAAAATTGGGGCCCTAAAGTACTAAATGTAACAGACAAAAACCAATTAGAAGATGTTAAACATATTCAGAATAGGGTTGGGCAGTATCTATTTTTTAATACTGTTACCTCTCCCTAAATTATACTGCTGTATTTGTAATATTGTATCCCGAAAAGGGCATATTATTAAGTGTAATCTTGGGGATTTTCTACTTTTCGAGCACATTTTAACGTTACTTTCTTAGAATAAATCAGCAGCCTAGAAGCCCTTGAAGCAATACATCTTCCACCTTTTAAGCCAGCGTTTTATGCTAAGACCATCTATTGATGAATGTAGTTATTTTTGGTCAAACCTTTACACGAACTATATGTTTGATCTCATGAGAGATCTCATCAGATTTGTTAGCTCTCAGAATATGGGTTGAGGATGACTCTCATATACCACCACATCAAACCTTAGCTCAATATGTTTAAAATTGTTGAGTTGTAGGTATTTTTGTGTTTCCAAAGATCGCTTGGCTTGGCGTTGCTTTCTTTTCCCACAAACCCACGACAGCCACTGCGCTATCAGTTGCAGGCTAATGTATGCAGAAGCATCAGAATCAGAATCAACCTTTATTGACATTGCACAGAAGCGCAACAAAATTACATTTCAGTGCAGCTGTCCAAAGAAAACCACATGGGTAGACGGGGAGGCCTGAAGCTGCAGTCTCATGGGAAGTGCTGCCCTTTTCATTTATATAAGGAAAAGGGAAAACTTGAGGAAAGAGGAGGTATAAAAAAATCAAATCTCACACCGTGTCCTTGATGGGACACTGTGAGTTTGCAAAAAAACCTCAGTACAAGAAAAAGCAACATACTGGTGACATAAAGACATGCATGTGGATTGGGTGAGGGTGGGGGTCCCAGCACAGGCTGCCCAAGTGAGCGATGCAGCCACTGGCACCTTTACATCTACCTAGGTTAGTAGTAGTATCTGTAAGTAAGTAGTCTGTGAACACTGTCCAGATGGATGACAGCACGTCACATTCACGCAGGCCGGGCAGCTTTACAATGGCCAGAACAGCTGCCGATGTTTTCCGAATTTAGAATCTATATGCCAGGTAACCATCAACTCCAAAAAGCAGAAATCCTATTGTCATAAATCCAATTATGTAAACATCCTCAGCGTCCTCGACCGACAATATGGACTGACATACGATCTTCCGCCTCCCCCAGGAATCCGTTGTGTATCCGGCTGCAAGTGTCCCGTCGGGGCAGGAGGGCTCTCCTTCGCCCTGTCTTCTCGATGAGAAAATTTGATCAATTGTGTTGACAAACATGTTAATAATAAGAATAATTCATACTAGTTCTGACATAAATTATTTTAAAATACTTTGAAGTCATTTTACCAATGAATAGATTAGACATGGGTAGTGAGACAAGTATTTTGTGTCATCAACATGCCATATTTGATGCTTACACTTTTTATATGCACCACGCCTCCTGTAGTCCCCTTTTAAACAGGCATTGGCCCTGTAGAGGAACAATGCAGCTACACTGCAGGAATGACAACAGTAAATTTACAGCAAGAACAATGTTCTTGTTCTTGTTGTATGAGTAGAATGTTGTATGTTCTTCAATCACTAACATCAGTAGAGTGTAAACTTGACAAGGAGTACATTTTCAGGAGAGGTTTTAAGAGCTGTATTGAAGCATTATTGTTGCTTTTTTTTTACCATCCAAATCTAATTCATTGTATTAATGCATTATCAGAATAATGTGAATACATATTTATTTACAAACTGGAAAAGAAATGTCTGCACTAAATGTTTGTGATGTGCATTTCAGTATTTGTTTGGATATTTCCCACTAAGCCTGTTGCCAGGCGCTACATTAAAACATCAGGATTTCACCAGTGCAGATGGGATTCATCCTCTGGGAACCACAAATGTCTCGACCAAATATCAATGCATGCAACATTTGCAGAAGTTTTTCAGTCCAGAACAAAGTGGTTAGTCGAGTGGTTGACACGTCCAATTCCCTGTTAGCCCACTAATGTGGCATCAAGCTTGACAGTGTGCACAAGAGAGAACTGCTTCTGCTTGTGGAGACAAAAAATATTGTAAATCTCAAATGAAAGCAGAATGCAAAAGAGACATCTGTTTAATCCAGCAAACAACTAAATAAATGTAAAGCCCTGATGAGTAATTGCGGTTTGTGAAATGAGATTCAGTTGGAACAAACTCAGACTTAAGTGTCAATAAATTTGGCTCTGACATAAACAGATGCCTGGAACAAAACACCCGAGAGCCGCAATAAAGGGAATAAAGGGCAAGCGGGGCAGTGCTGATGCACTGGTCCTTTGTTAGTCGACACGCTTTCCTTCAACGAACATGTGGTGAAAATAAACTGTCTTCTTAACATTTTTCATTTAAAATGGCTGCTCTGAGCTTCATGATTACATTGCAGACTGAAAGGACTCAGACCATGAGCTTTTTATCCGCTGAATAAAACGAACAAACATGTAGATACAGTCGCACTACTGGTTGAGTTGTGATTGTTTTACAAACATTTCAAAATGTACAGATTACGCAATGTTTCTGAAGGCGATGGTGATTAATATTAAACATTCTACCAAAGATATATACTGAATAAACATATAAACGTAACACTTTTGTTTGTGCTCCCGTTTTTCATGAGCTCAACTTAAATATCTAAGACCTTTATGTACACAAAAGGCCTTTTTCTCTCAAACGTTGTTCACTAATTTGTGTAAATCTGTATTAGTGAGCACTTCTCCTTTTCTGAGATAATCCATCCACCTCACAGATGTGGCACATCAAGATGCTGATTAAACAGTGTGATTATTGCACAGGTGTGCCGTAGGCTGACCACAATAAAAGGCCACTCTAAAATGTGCAGTTTTATCACACGGCACAATGCCACAGATGTTGCATGTTTGGAGGGAGCGTGCGATTGTTACTTTACAGTAATGTGAGTCTGCCTTATCGTGCATATTGATTCTATTGTTGGACTCCTCAGCACTAGAAGTTGACCTAACTAAGCTCTCCACAACATATCTATTAAAAAGTGGCTGGATTGTGGCAAATTTTGGAAATATATTTCAGTGTGAAGGCAATCATGAGACTGCTACACTCCGTGTTCATCAAATAGGTTTTTTACCCAAGATGCTCCCTGTGCCCTCGCCGTGCTCTTTGCACACATTCCCTCACTACCAATTAATCCTATGATCACACCATACCCTTGGTCCCACCCTGGCACAACAGTGATGTGCAGGAAGAAGTGTGATTTTTCTTGCCTCATGGACAGCATGGATTGGTTGTTGCAGTGGCACGGTGAGAACACGGAGAGAAGACGGCACAACCTGTTGGTTGTAACAAGAGCGGAGGCAGGATGCAACGTGTGCGGCAGCTACATCACCAAGAATGTTGCAACGATTAATTGGTGCGCTGCCAGCATAGCGTAGATGTGACAGGGCCGTAGTCTAGGTATGAAGCCAGCGTAGGCAGTCCTGCTTGAAATTCTTAACAACCAAGCCCCACCAATGAAAAATGGCCCAACGTCATGGGCATGTTGCAAACAGGTGCCACCCAGGACTCCAAAAGATTGCCACTACAGTAATAAATCTCTATGACCCTAAACATGCATGCGCAAAATTCACCATCATCTATCACACTTTATCACCATCCCCAATGTAGCAGCATTTTTCAATGCTCATTATCCAGTGGAAAGAAGGCCTAAGAATTGTGCTGCACTATGGTCTGTTGCCCTAGAATGTTTTTTTTTTGTACAGTTGAGACCCTGTCCAAAATAGCATGAACATTTGCACAAGTAAACCTTTTATCTGCTGCATTTGCACCTTTCGTCTACATGGGAACCTGCTTTTGGTAAGAAAAGAAGACGGTTTTCAGTTTCTCCAAGTGTATATAAAGAACAAGATACTATCTGAATGGCTATGCACTAGAAGTATTAACAATGATGGCACGCTTTCTGCTCTTTTTGTAAATGGCATTAAGTATAGAATACAAAATGGGACATAATTGCAGAACTTTGTAATTGTTTTAGAAATGCACAGAATTGGGTTTTCATACTATAGCATCATCCATCCATCCATCCATCCATCCATCCATCCATCCATCCATCCATCCATCCATC
>NC_056507.1:5911482-5958772 GCF_014905685.2 Nematolebias whitei
CCCATCCATCCATCCATCCATCCATCCATCCATCCATCCATCCATCCATCCATCCATCCATCCATCCATCCATTATCTTTTACCCGCTTCTTCCTTTTTGGGTCATGGGGGTCACTGGTGCCCATAGAAAGTCACTGTGCTAGAGGCAGGGGACACCTTGGACAGATCGCAAGTCCATCACAGGGACACAAAGAGACAAATGAGACAAACTACCATTCACTCTCTCACTCACACTTAGGGACAATTTAGAGTTACCAAACTAACATGCATGTTTTTGGTCTGTGGGATGAAACTGCAGTACCCGGAGAAAACCCACGTATGCACGGACAGAACATGCAAACTCCACGCAGAAAGGTCCCGGACCGGTATTATAAAGGATTTAAAAAAAAAAAATAGAGACAGCCAGCACATGGTAAAGACAAAACATTTATTGTTTGAATCATAATTATTGTTTTATTGCAACTTATATTGCAACATTCTACACTATTATCACAATTGCATGTTTTTCTGATCTTGCACTGGCCTACTAAGAATTGTAATCCTTTTATACAAGTCGTCAAAACAAGCTGCTAATGCAAACAATATTTTATTCTATTTTTCCTTTTTCTGTAGACGTTGGCCATATAGATCGATCTGAGCACTTTTCCAACCAATGTCAGTGCGGCTTTTTAACCCACTTTAACACATCCAGTTCAGCAGATTTGTGCACGGTGTACATGATACAGTAAAATAAGTACTGAGCTCATCCTTATGTCATTCTGGACTTTAGCATCAGGTTGTTAACACTATTAATGTCCGTGCTTGTGTTTGCCACAGTTATTACTGGCACTATGTTGTTGTTAGTTTGCCAGCACTGCTCTGTCACTCGCACCTTATTCCCTCTGTGCTGCTAGAAATGTTCTTTATTTACTGGGTCACACTGAAACTAGAGACGAGGAAACTGCCCCGCAGCACAAAACATGATGTAAGGAGCAAAATGATGCTTTGTGTATCGAGCACTGAGCTCATAAATGCACCGGTTTCTAGTAGTTTGCCCATGCTTCCTGTCTAAAGAATAAAAAGTGGCGTGACAAAGACAACCTGGTGGAGATGAAGCTGAATCACAGTAGATTACACAACCTGCTAATGGTGCAGCGTTTTTCTGTTTACACGAAAATAATTCCAGGTCAACACTTTCCCACTAAACAGACTATTCTATTCAGGAAATAAAGTACAATTTGTTGTAGAGTCACACTTTTTCTAGCAAAAAGTAAACGAGCACTATCGACTCATTTTCTGTATCTTTATTTTGTAAAAATGAACTCATTTAATATGTTTTTGGTTGATGAATTTGTATTTTTTTTTAATCTGCCTGCCAGTTTCAATTTTGGCTGATTTCAGATCTCTAGAAACTTTATTAAAAGTAGGCCTGTCACGATAACAAATTTTGCTGGATTATTAATTGTCTCAGAAATTATTGCGGTAAATGATAATATAGTTTGAAATTTGACATTAGTTACTAATTATCGTCAAATTTAAGAAGAAATGTTTGATTTGTTTTGCATGTAGTACCGTTTTTTGACCACTGGATGTCAGTATAAGATTGTTTGAAACAAAGGATGGATAGTGAGGGAGCGAGCAGCGTGTCTCTTTAATAAAAATGGGAGGGAGGCCCCTTGACGTGACATGGGCTGGCTCTCTTTGGTTCTCAAAATGGCGGACGCTCGGTGTGATCCGAGCTCTTTAGCATTGCATTTTTCACACAAAGCTTATAATTAAAAAAAATTGTAAACAAGTTCTCAACGTCTTTTTGCAGGAAAAAAAAACAAGTTTTTACACAATGATACGGGTTTCAACCGTGAATTTTGGAATTTCGACAAGACGGAGGATTTTTCCCCCCGAGGTCGGCCTGTTAGCTTAGCTTGTAGCTTATCTTCTCAGCTTAAATGCTTTTAACGATCCAAAAATGCGATTTTGGACGATTAAAACAGATTTTAAAGAGAGAAGAGAAAGGACGGGATCAGTGAAGAGCACCGGAGTTGAGCTTTTTGTCCATCCAATGTCTTCATTAGAAAGAGACACGAAGAAACGATAAAGGCGATAAATGAAAATGTGGTCGATAAGTTTCATTTATCGTGCGATTAATTGATTTATTGTTTATTGCGACAGGCCTAATTAAAAGGCATACAGTTTTTTTTCCTGTTGAATAGTGAATTAAACTTTGCTTTGATAACAAACCATTTACATTAAAATTGAACATGTTCTCAAACGTTACACGTTAAATGGCCTTCTCGTTCTCTGATGGTAAAAATGTCCAAATAAAGCTCTTCAGGTTAGCGTAAAGATAAAATGCAGCTGAACAAGAATTTTAGTAACACTCTTTAATCAATCATTTGCTTGCCCGTTTATTCAGGCCATATGTAATGTATGTAGGAAATGAACATTTTCAGAGGCCTTTTTACTTTTTCATTTTGTTTTGGTATTTTTTATGTAACCCATGTATTCATCACAGTTCCTCGTGTTTTTCTTTCTTACAGTCTGTTTGTCCTTCAAATGGTGAACTTTAAAGTACTTTGAGAGCTAAAACACTTGCTGAGGTGAGAAGCAACAAGAACTTGAGATGTGCGGCTGGGACTGACAGCTACTTTGCACTAATGATGTTAAATCAGATGCAAATTGTGCATAACTATGTATTACAATTATATAACCACAACTATTCAATCATCATATCTATAAAAATTTCTTCCTGACTAAAACTTTCATTGTTGTAAAAAAAAAAAAACCTGGTCCCAGTACAAGTTCTTCCTGGCCCTCCTTGTAAACAAATGGGACAATGCTTTTATTAAAAATAAAGTAGTTTTTTTTTAAACAGTTTTTTCAGGCTTCAAAGAAATGCCATTGTTGCTGGGGGAGTGGGCGGGACTTAAAGCCCCACATCTATAGTGCACAGATGCTGTTCCAAAAATACAAGGCAGCTCTCATAAACTGGATACTGCTAGATAAACAGTGTATGTATATATATATATATATATACATATATATGTGTGTGTGTGTGTGTGTGTGTATGCATGTATACCCCACTTATTTATGTCCATAAACTGGATACTTCAATTCCCGATGACGAGACAATGTCTGCACACTGGGTCTATAATATACTTTATATATGAGGTTTATGGTCAATCTTCAAACCTTATGGTAAAATGTGCTACTTTATAGTGGGATCAAACTGGTTTTATACAGCATTGATGGCTGGGTTTATTTCAGTTTGTCTACAGGCTGACGTTTTTCTAAGTTTACCTGTTAAGTTGCATCAAGAATCAAAATGATCAGAGGAGTTATGTGACTTCTTCCAGACCTTTAGACTCCTTGCAATCACGTTGCTACTAAACAAGATTGCCAAAACTCATCTTCGAGTCAAGAGTCCCCAAACAAAATGATCACCATGGTGGCATCAATCTTAAATGTTACTGTATGGTTAAGTAACAAACTTTATTACAGTGACAGTTCATGCAAGGGCGTAGCACCACACTGCAGATAAGATGGTCTGCACGGCTTAACCTGACAAAAGCTTTGTGGACTTTGAAGCACCTTCATTAAATCCATCAAGGGAGCCGTTCTGAATGCTTCTCGGTGTGAGTGGGAGTGAGAACTGGAGTGAAGGGGATAGCATGAGCGAGAGGTGGACTGTGAGAAATTCAAATAAAAGAGGCTGTTTTGATTTTGTTTGCCGTGTGTGGGCGGGTCGCTGATAGTGGACGGCTGTAAAAACCTGAAGCCTGAAGCTAAGCTCAGTGCGCCACTACTGCGCCTCAATCCCCACAGTCCAAATTTACTGGTAGCAATGGCCTGCTAAGAATTTAGGTGGGTGACTGTGTGTGTGTGCATGCAGTGGTCAGATTGTGTTTCTTCTCTTTACGTCTTGGCCGTTAATAATAACGTGCAAGAATTCTGGCGCTCCCTTTTCCCTGTCACAAACTCTTCTTGGGCTTAACCGTACCTGCGAGTAAAAAATAAAAACGAAGAAAAATAAGAACATCTGTTTTTTGTTGCATCTTCTTGAATCCTCTCTTTTTCCCTCGCTTTCGGCCGCTCCCTTCTTCAGGGGTCACCACAGTGAACTTCGCACCAAGACTTGGAAATTGGTTTTACGCCGGATGCCCTTCCTGATGCAACCACAGACCACTGAGCTACCACAGCTCTCTGCGTTGGAGCAGAGCTGCCGTCTGGGGCGCCCGGGGGAGCAGATGGTGGGGGTTAAGGGCCTTGCTCAAGGGCCCATAGTGGAACAAATGAGGGTGGAGGCAGGTCTGGGTGTTCCGTCTTTCCCACCCACATTTTCGATGTTGTCGGTTTGGGGGATCGAACCGGCGACCTTCCGATCACAACCTCTGCTCCACTCCTCCCTTCTTCCTGAATTCTCATAGGTTTTCACTTTTTCTGCTGTCAGAGGTGGAGGTGGGCTCGGGTGTTTCTGCAGCAGCACAGACGGTGCTGGCAGGAAGCCTCTGTCTGTGCTGCCACCTGAGCCACGTGAAGTGTCTGCAGCGCTTGTTTGGATCACGTTGGTCTGTGTCTGCTCTGCATATTTACCTTTGCAGCAGATGAGCTGCTGGACAGTGGTTTGGAGTGATCTCTTCTGTGTGTCACGGTGTTGCCCAGACTGATGTTGTTGAATTACAAACGTTCTAATTTAGCTCCTGTGAATTGTCTCACAGAAAAATAGTCACCACTGTGGGGCAGAATTTAAAACTACAACAAATAATAATTTTTTTTGTATTAGTTTTAATGGATTGCTGCGGCTTTGATAATGTTTTTATATTTGCTGCCACGATAGGTGAGTGATCATGCAATCACCTCTGTCTGATTGTTTTGTTCGTCTCTATTAGCAACATTTAGCGTTAACCCGTTGAAAGATTTGACTAAAACTCCCAGAAAGAAATCACTGGATGCACACTGAACACCTTCAGATCAGATCAGATTCAAGATGGCTACCACAGCTAATTAACTCGAGCCAACACAAAACTTGCTAAAGTTCAACACGTTCTATGGATCTTGAACTGAAATGTGGTTTGTTTGTAGCTGAGACTCATTCTCAAGACATTTACTGAACTTTAAAATATAAAGATTTTCATTCAAAACTTTGTCATTAGCTGTAAGAGACCTGTCGCGATAATCAATAAATCAATTAATCGCACGATAAATGAAAATTATCGACCTCATTTTCATTTATCGCTTTATCGTTTCTTCGTGTCTCTCTCTTTCTACTGAAGACACTGGATGACAAAAAGCTCACCTCCGGTGCTCTTCACTGACTCCGCCCTTTCTCTTTAAAATCTGTTTTAACCGTCCAAAATCGCGTTTTTGGAAATAAGCTGAGAAGCTAAGCTACAAGCTAAGCTAACAGGCCGACCTCGGGGGGAAAAAACCTCCGTCTTGTCGAAGCTCCAAAATGTACGGTTGAAACCTGTGCCTTTGTGTAAAAAGTTGTTTTTCTCTGTACAAAGAAGCTGCGACCTTGTTTACTGATTTTTTTATTAAAAAGTTTTGTGTGAAAAATGCCATGCTAAAGAGCTCCGACCACACCGAGCGTCCGCCATTTTAAGAACCGAAGAGCGACAGCTCATGTCACGTCAAGGGGCCTCCCTCCCATTTTTCTTAAAGAGACACGCTGCTCGCTCCCTCACTATCCATCCTTCGGTTCAAACAGTCTTATACTGCCATCCGGTGGTCAAAAAAGGTACTACATGTAAAACAAATAAACCATTTCTTCTTAAATTTGACAATAATTACTAATTATGGTCAAATTTCAAACAATATTATCGTTTATCGCAATAATTTCTGAGACAATTAATCGCCCAGCAGAATTTGTTGTCGTGACAGGCCTAGTTAGAGCCAAGGTTGTTTGTCTGCAATATATATCATAAACCACTGACTGGAATTTATTGAACGTAATCACTGGATGTACATCTTCAGTTGGTTGATATTTGGAGTCAGCTCAATTCAAGGTGGTTGATTTGTTGATGCTTCAGTTTATTTACTCTACATCTAATCAAAGGCAAAATCTAAATCGTCAAAATCATCGAAATCTACTCTTATAAAAAATAACAACAGCCTAATTTACGCCACACAATTGACTTGCTGTTCATCCTGTTTGTAAAAACAGCAACACCTTTCGTAAAATCTTTTGGGCTAAAATTATTGATGGCGATGGTGAAATTTTCCGTTTGTTTGTCTTTTGTCTTGACTAACTTGTTTAGTCTGATTGGCTCTGATCATCTTTGAGTTTGTTGACGTGTTTTCCTCTCTGATACAGTTTAGGCTGGAGGCTCCGAGTATTATCAGGGGGCTGTTTGTGCTCTCCGTGGTGGTTAGATAATCTGAGCTGCGATGCCAGCGGCCCACTCTGCACAAAACCAAATCAACAGCGATGATGTTTTAACCTAAATTTGAGCTGCAGCCAGATCAGGACACCTCTTGCAGCTGCGACATTGTGCGACTCAGTCCATGTGATGTTTGTTTATTTACTGGGTTGTGCACAAAAGTGTCATTTGGCTGTTGGCAGCGCTCACTGCATGCGTGACGTTTTGTGGCTCTGAACGAATTCCTGTGCGTGAGTGTGACTTCAAAACGGTCGAAGTAAACGAAAGGCATTCACCTGCGAGCTCCTCTGTTGATCCGAAGAGAATCATCAGATCAATTTACCTGGAGGAAAGAATAAACCAGAATTAACCACGTATTGGTTTTTATTTTGTATTTGAAAATCCTATAGGAACTGAGCATCATCGTATAGACTCTAATGTTTTTTTTTTAACACTTATAGATTATTTGTTTAGCAAAATAGACACAAACAGTTATATTCAGTGATTTGTCCTTTTCAGACACAGTAAACGCGCGCAGTTTTTCTTTTTTCTTCACACGCCGTGCACATACTCACTTGTAGCTTGTTGAATGTGCACGGCGCACTCTTAAATGGAATGACCTTGCTATATTTTCCCATACTGCAGCGACCCAACTCCCCCCCACCCCCCCCACTTCAAACACATTTCATCTGGAAAATGCCTTTAAATAGAAATGACCTTTGAGTGAGCGAACACCCACTCACCACATCGTTTTCGAACCACTCTGTCAGCTACACATCTGTTAAAACAAAGGCAGGGGGTGAGAAATCCAAACGATGCATCAATAAATCTACATTTTACCTGACTTCAACCAGCAGCTCGGCTTGTTTTGATGGACACACACGTATACGAGTGTGACTTGCTGGTGGCACACTGGTTGCTCTATCACACGGGTCTGCAACCAGCGGTTCTGGAGTCACATGCGGCTCTTTGGTCCCCCCGTAGCGGCTTTTGGACAACAGGGGACCACTTCACAGCCTCATAACCATCTGAGGTGGTTCCCTTTCTGCATAGTTTTCACACTGTGGTTCTAATACCTGTATTTATTGGGTATTTTTGTAGCTCCTGCTTCAGAGTAGGTGCTTACTTAGTCCAGTGGATACTCCCTTGTAAATGAGTCCCTGAGACTCGGTGAGACTAACATGTATAAATAAAGGTTGAATTAAAAAAAACAAAACATGTTAAATATAATAATAATAATAATGTCATCACAATGTCAGCACTGTATGTTTCCATACAATGGCGAAATTAGTCTCTGCATTTAACCCATTCACCACCAGGTGGTGCAGTGGGCAGCTATTGAAAGCACCTGGGGGGCATTTTGGGGATGAGGTGTGCTGCCCAGAGACACCACGTGATGTGCAGTATCAGAGTCAGAGATTCTTTATCGTCATTCGCACCTCATGTGGTACATGTGGTGGAGCGAAATTATGTACACAGGGTCCCAGTTACATCCAACAATAAAATGTATAAGAAAAACAGTAATAACATCTAAGATATGAACTAAGAAAAACATCAACTAAATATACACTAAGCACTAAGCAAGTATGTTGATTGACCAAGCAAACTGAAAGTTATTTGAGTTTAACTTTATTGAACGTAGGCCTGTCACGATAACAAATTTTGCTGGGCGATTAATTGTCTCAGAAATTATTGCGATAAACGATAATATTGTTTGAAATTTGACAATAATTAGTAATTACTGTCAAATTTAAAGGCAGCACGGTGGCGCAACTGGTAGAGCTGCTGCCTCTCAGCGAGCAGGTCCTTGGTTCAAACCCCGGTCCAGGGGCCTTTCTGGGTGGAGTTTGCATATTCTCTCCGTGCATGCGTGGGTTTTCTCCGGGTACTCCGGTTTCCTCCCACAGACCAAAAACATGCATGTTAGACTGATTGGTAACTCTAAATTGTCCCTAGGTGTGAGTGAGAGAGTGAATGGTTGTTTGTCTCGTTTGTCTCTATGTGGCCCTGTGATGGACTTGCGACCCGTCCAGGGTGTACCCCGCCCCTCGCACAGTGATTGCTGGACATGGGCACCAGCGACCCCCGTGACCCAAAATGGAATAAGCGGGTAAAGATAATGGATGGATGTCAAATTTAAGAAGAAATGTTGGTTAATTTGTTGAATGTAGTACCTTTTTCTGACAACCGGATGGCATTATAAGATTGTTTGAACTGAAGGATAGATAGTGAGAGAGTGAGCAGCATGTCTTTTTAAGAAAAATGGGAGGGAGGCCCCTTGACGTGACATGGGCTGTCTCTCCTTCTTTTTTTTCCTGTTCTCAAAATGGCGGATGCTCGTTGTGGTTTGAGCTTTTTAGCATAGCATTTTTCCACACAAAGCTTTTAATAAACAATCAGTAAACAAGTTCTCAGCTTCTTTTTGCAGAGAAAAACAAATTTTTACACAAAGGCACAAGTTTCAACCGCGAATCTTGGAGCTTCGACAAGATGGAGGTTTTTTTTTTACCTGAGGTCGGCCTGTTAGCTTAGCTTCTCAGCTTAGCTGCTTTTAACGATTCAAAAATGTGATTTTGGATGATTAAAACAGATTTTAAAGAGAAAAGAGAAAGGGAGGGGGCAGTGAAGGTCACTGGTGTTGAGTTTTTTGTCATCCAGTGTCTTCAGTAGAAAGAGAGAGACACGAAGAACCGATAAAGCCGATAAATGAAACTGAGGTTGATAATTTAACATTTATCATGCGATTAATCGAGTTATTGTTAGTTTGTGTTTTATATATCCATAACTGGTACGATGCATTCATATTTGCATGCCATTGTGCTCAGGCATCAGTAAATTTTAACATGTTAAAAATCATTTATCAAAATGATTCCATCACTTGCACTATCAAAGAGCATCAGCGTTGCTCAAGTAGGAGCTGCTTTCAACCGTCTCTGTTCTGTTCTTGTTTGAAGGTGCACAGTACAAAGTAGACTGATCTGACGCTGCGCTGAACGTTAAACCAAAGGAACTGTATCTGTTATGTAACCGTAACTGTTTGGTCCAAAAATATATTTTGCTACTTGTGCAGTTCTTCTGAGCTCTGCTTGCATAGAAACCTTTGCGCTGAGATTTTGTCGAAGCAACACAAAAGTGTGTCATTTGCTAAATAAAGTTTCAATCGTTGATGATTTTCAGGGGTTGCGTTTCTTGACCCACCACGCTACCGTAGCACATATGTGTGGAGCAGAAGGCTGCCATCTAGGGCGCCTGGGGGAGCAGATGGGGGGGGTTGTTTATGAGTTTAAAACCTTGCTCAAGGCCCCAGAGTATAAGGGTGGAGGCCGGACATTTTGATGCAACAGTCAGGGGATTTGGACCTCCGACCACAGGCGCACCTTCTCTAACTTCTGCACCACCGCTCTCCAGATTGAGGCCTCGCGTTTTTTGAGTCTCTAAATGGGCCAAAACAAATATAAAGTACATTGTGAGGTTTTTTTCCCCAATGATAAAGATCATAGCTTCTTACGCTGGTTTTAGCGTTTCTCCTTCCCACCCAAGATTATCAGCTGTGTTCTTCTGAAATGACACTTTCTCATCTTTAATGTCTTTCACTATTAGAAACCTGCAGAAGGAAATCACTGCCTCTGATAAACAGCACCTCTAAGGAAGCTGTTCCCATTAGCCTGTGAGCAATCGGACATGGTTTTATTAGCTCACCAGGAGGAGAGTACAGCACGTCAGCTCCCAAACAATCGAGTGTTTGTGTGAACGTAGCAGATCAATATTCAGATTTACATCTAAGGTAGCAGACGGGATCTGACTTTGGCCTCAGCGACGATGAACTGGCAAATACGTTTAACACGTAGCTTTTAATTTTGAAGATAAATTCTAATTCCATCTATTAGTTCTGACACATTTATGTGAATGAAAAAGTGTGTCAACACTTTAATGTCACTTTAACATTTCAATTCACACCTTTTCCAAACGTATCAGGTCCAAAGTGCGTAAACAGCAGATTGATCGGTATTTAACATTTCTGTGTTGTTATTAATGAAGGACGAGGGAGTAAATCCTGGAACTTGATAAGCAGTCAGGCGTTTTACTGCAATATTTAGAGTATTTTTACGTCCGTGATTGATCTCGAGCAGGTTGCGTAATTCTTTCACGTCTCAACTCACAATGTGACATCAGCCGCATAGATCAGTGAAACGTTTACGCATCGCTGTTGTCATTTAGTAAAAGCTGCCAAACTTGTAGCTCTGCCAGGAGCGTGTCACAGTCACAACGCACTACTCAAAGCACGGTCGCGTTCTTTAATCAAACCACAGCAGTTTCATTATATATTTATTCGTGCTCAGGAAGGTATTAGTTCACAGAGTCCATCCGATTTGATAGCAGGGCTTCCTGTTAAGGTAAAACAACAATAATCCCCCAAAGAGGCGTTGCAACTCAAAGAGCTGGGGGTTTGCGTTTTTGAAGTTTCACTCTTTTGGCAGCAAGACTTACATCATCTTCTGTTGAATTTACACTCTCTTTTTGTGGATTAAGTATCCGCAGGCTCCTGAGTTCGTTGCTTAAAGGATTTATTTTAATTTTTAGGTGCAGTTTTTAGACACGCATGTGGAAATGTGAGCGGGGTTTTCCTGAGGCCATTGCTGGTGCTTCCTTGTGGTGTTACAGTAGTTGTGCTGTAGTGAAGCAATAGTCATCCAGAAGTTTCAGAATATTCAAGGTTCTTTATATTCATTCGCATCACATGTGGTACATGAGGTGGAACGAAATGATGTACTCAAGGTCCCAGTCATACCCCAAAACAGGAAAAGTATAAAGTATAAAAATAAACAGTATATAAGGGTCTAAGATATACACTAAGATATACGTTTAATGAAAACCAAATACGCTAAAAGATACAAGATATACACTAAACACTAATAATGCAAAAATAATAGGCTATATTAAACAGCAGCCTGAACATGAGTCTAGTGAGTAGATGGGTATGAATGAATACAGCAGCATGAGATCAGCAGCAGCATGAGATCAGCAGCAGCACAGATAATTTTCATATCACCATTTAAAGTGGCATTACAGTGATTTTCTTTGTTTTCTTACATTGATTATATAGGCCTGTCACGATAACAAATTTTGCTGGGCGATTAATTGTCTCAGAAATTATTGCGATAAATGATAATATTGTTTGAAATTTGACCGTAATTAGTAATTCTTGTCAAATTTAAGAAGAAATGTTGGTTAATTTGTTTTGTGTGTAGTACCTTTTTTGACCATGGGATGGCAGTATGACAGTTTGAACTTAAGGATGGATAGTGAGGGAGTGAGCAGTGTCTTTTTAAGAAAAATGGGAGGGAGGTCCCTTGACGTGACATGGGCTGTCTCTCTTCGGTTCTCAAAATGGCGGACGCTCGGTGTGGTTTGAGCTCTTTAGCATAGAATTTTTCACACAAAACTTTTAATAAAAAATCAGTAAACAAGTTCTCAGCTTCTTTTTTCAGAGAAAAACAACTTTTTACACGAAGGCACGGATTTTAACCGTGAATTTTGGAGCTTCGACAAGACAGAGTTTTTTTCCCCCGAGGTCGGCCTGTTAGCTTAGCTTGTAGCTTAGCTTCTCAGCTTAGCTGCTTTTAACGATCCAAAAACGTGATTTTAGATCGTTAAAACTGATTTTAAAGTGAAAAGAGAACTGGAGGGGGCAGTGAAGAGCACCGGAGTTGAGCTTTTTGTCATCCAGTGTCTTCAGTAGAAAGAGAGAGACACAAAGACGCGATAAAGCCGATAAATGAAAAAGTTGATAATTTTCGTTTATCATGCCTTTAATTGATTGTTTATTGCGACAGGCCTATGATTCTCCTGGTTATGAGTCTTAAGTTTCAGGGTAGAAGCTGTTCCTCAGTCTAGTGGTTCTACACTTAATGCTAAAGGTACTGAATGCTGCAAAAAGTGGGTGAAATTAAACTTAATGCGGCCAGTTTGGGTATCAACTATTAACCAGTGATTAGTGTATCAAGAGCAATTTAGCAACAGTTCATTTGGCAAATCTCCTTTTTTGTAAAAATGAAAATGAAAAATGCCCAATAGAGTGGAGTCTTCAGACAACTTGAGACCTGAAGAGTCTTGTATAGAGATGGCCCTGGAAATCGGCTCAGGCCCAGGATTAACCAATATCCAGCCTGATCAGAGATCAGCCAGTGAGCACTCAAAAATCCAATATTTTTCAGATCAGTGAACACTCTCCTTGCAGAACTGTCCAGTACTGCTTGTTTGGAAGGTCTTTACTGCCTGGATTAAACATAAAGTTAGCCTTTAGCTATCCGTAGGATGTTTATAAATAAAATCAGAAGAAAAAACAAAAGTTGGAGAAGCTGTTAGGAAGAAATAATGTTTTCTACAGCGAAATATTATCCGCCATTCAGCATGGAGCTGACGGTTGGTTGAGCAGAAGCACTGTTTTTTTTTTAGTTTTCAAACCTCTGTCATAAAACAGTTTATGATCTCTAGGCAGGTTTTTGAGTCGGGAACACCTCCATCTGAAGAAGGCACAGAGAAGCTGTTACTGTCGCAGTGCTAACCCTACCAATGTCACTAATAGCGCTAATAAAAGATTTTAGTTGAAATGTCTACACAGTAATTGTTTTCTTTTATACCATTTTTTATAGTGTATCTGCTGACGCGCCGTCTGCGCTTACATGATTAATTATTGATTGTTAAACAGCAAAATGAATGACAGCGAAGGGACAATTTATTAATCTAACATTTAACTACAATTTGTATTTTTCAATTATATCTTTGAATAAAACTATTTATTTTATTAAAGATCTTGTAAGGAAAACAACATTCTGTGAACTACACAAAACATAAAAATGTTATGTAGCTACAATCTGAATCAAATACACAAAATAAATATGTATCCACTGAGTTTTTTATTTAGAGTAAATTCCTCAGTCTAATAGTCTGGTGGAGATTATTTGGAGATTTGTAGATTATTTCCAGTGATAGAAAGAGAGTTTAGTAACTTGGTGTTTTTTTTAAAGAAAATATTTTTTGATTTACACATTTTATTGTTAACCACATTATCAATTTTACTGGAAATTAGAAAAAAATATACCTGATAAAACACCGAGGCTGCCAGTATTAACTTTTCAGATGTTCTGCTTCATTAAATACCAGCTGTTTATTTACAGCCAGAAGATAAAGTTTAGCTGGAATTTATTTCCCTGAATAATCGAAGTCTACTTGTTCTTGCTTTTTAATTAGAATGGTCACTACCTCACCTCGTCATACCTTTATAAGAAAAAATCTCAATTTTCTGCGGCCATTGACATTATTACATAACTAGAGCTCGGTAGATATCAAATATTGGCTATCGCTCATAACGATATTGGGAGGGGAAGGTGATCACCAATAACTGATATAATGGCTGAACATTTTTTAGCTTTGTTTGTCCACCAAGAATTTAAGAAAACAACAAGTGGAGCGCGGCTTGTTTATTTAGCGCAGCTGCTAGACACCATGAAGCTAATTCATTCAGATCCACGTATACCTAGACCCACACCAGATTTACAAGTGGTGCACTGGTCATAAACAGTCTTCCTAACATTCGTTCACATTTTCTTTCCTCCATTATTCACCATAAGGTTATCAAGTGTGTTACGTAAATATAAATTAAACAAAGAAACACCCTTCCCTGTTCATTGTTTTGATCTCAGCAGGTTTTTTTTCTTTGCAGAGAAGTAAAGATTTCAGACGAACAACGTATTTCATTGAGGGCGACAAAGATAATGTTACTAACACTGATGTATTTTACCTCTATGCTAGATTTTCTTTAATTACTGCCTTGATCTTATTGGTAAGCACTTTGGTAACAGCTGCTTTTTTAAATGTGCTTTATAAATAAATTTGACTGACTTGACTTGGCCTGTGCTAGGTATCTAAATTTTAGCTTTCTAACATGAGAGGCATGTAGCTAATGACAATCGGGCTGGAGGATTGAAGAGAATTTATTATTGTTGATTTGTTTTACAGATCAGTTAAAATAAACTTACCATGCTCTTTTCAGCAAAATACGTTACACAGTGTTGCTCCCTATTTCATTTGTGCTGAAAGTGAAAGTGAAACTTAAGTGAACGGCCATGACTTGAAAGTTGTCTTCATGCACCCTCTGCTGGACACATTGTACAATTACGACTGGTTCCAGCATTTAGAGCTGAAAATTAGAAGTGTTTATATCGGTGCATAATGGGACAATTATCACAATACCAGTTTGTCCCCAAACAGCTATATCGACCTAAATTATCGGCCCTACTGATAATATCGGTTGGGCTGTATACACAACATTGTCAATAAAATTCTCTAGAGCAGCAGTGTTGAAGCTTTCTGACAGTCAGTCACTCAGCTTTTTAAACATCTTAAATATTAACCACTATTAAGCTTCCCTCTATAACAGAGCTATTCAACTGGTGGCCCGGGGGCCAAATCGGGTCCACAGGTGAGCTTAGTTCGGCCCACCAATGGGATCATTTTTAAATAAAACTAGATTTTAAACCATAAAATAACTTACTTAATGACAATAACTGCTGGATGTCCAGCCCCTGAGCTCTTGGCTTTCAGTAACTGCGGCCCCCTGAGCAGTTTAGTTGCATATCCCTCCTATACACTCTGAACTCCAGAGACTACACTGCAGCACATTCAAACCAGCTGATAAAAATTAATGGTAGTTTTACATTAAATGTCACAGCGGAGCAGAGGTTAAAGCTATCATCTCCCAGCAAGAAGGTCACAGGTTCGAAACCCACTGCCATTACGTTGAGTTTGAAGGATTTATCTGTGCGTGTGTAGGTTTTGTATGGGCACTCAGTTTCCTCCCACAGACCAAAATAAACAAAACAAAAAATGCTATTAGGCTAACTGGTAAATTTAAATTATCACTTGATGTGAATAGTTTGTCTATGTGTAATGGATTAGTGACCTGTCCAGGGTGTACCCTGCCTCTGTCACGATGACTGCTGGTGAATGGCTTCTTACACAGAAACTGGATAAAATTAATGATTAGATGCATATTTTGCATTCTGTTTATTACAGTTCTTGAAACATGGTAACAGCAGGTCAGAGCTATCCAAATACCAAGTTTTGGCCCACAAAGCCCAAACAAGTACTTCCCATTTTACATTTAGAATGTCTAAAAATTACAAATAAGCTTGAAGTTTGCTAATAGTATTGATACATTGTGGGGAACAGTCAGATTATTTTTCTAACATCAACAGTAGTGGTCGTCAGGTGATAAAGGTTAGTACAGACGGATGTAAACGCTGAGGAGATGGGATGATGTTCTTGTGATTAGGTCAGACTATAAGCTGCTCTTGTCTCTGAGTCCGGCTGCCGTGTCACAGGCTCTCCTGGGAAACTGTCCCTCTGGAGGATTTGCTCGTCTGCTACATCAGACGCAAAGTCTTTTTTTGCATGAGTAATGCGAGTTGAACAGAAAACAGCGGTATCGATTGTTTTTGGATGCTTTGCACACATTTTCATGTCCATAAGAAAGAGCTTGAATGTTTCCCTGCAGTTTACGTGACTATATTTGCGACTACCAAACAGATTATCTGCTACTATCATACATATATGAGCTGTCTATCCCCATTCTAAGGACAATCTGTTTTGTGCAAATAAATGTTTGAAGCCAACGGATATCAAATTAAAAGGTAAGCATGATCGTATTCATCAGATGTTTGATCAGTTCTACAACAGCAGGATAAATGAGTTCCAGATACAGTCCCACCCTCACGGTGACCCTGCATGCCACCCAGTGTTGTTTACCCACTCGGATGCTTTTACACTCTGCTTGAGGCTTTGGATGACTGACTGAACGAGTCCGATGGAGGCCCAGACCTGCACGGCCCAGTGTTTGTGCTGAGTCCATCATTTTGGTCCATGCGGGCTGTGTAGAATAGGCTGGGTGGGGTAACTGAGTGGGGAGGGGTTCTGTTGTCGAGCCCTCACATTCTGCACCGGACTGAGATAGTGCAAAAGGTTGATCAGAGGTTCTGAACCCGACACGTTCCTGGGGAGTGATCAGCTCAGTGTGTTGTTGTGAACAGAGGAGGCTTGATGTTCTGGTGTGATGCGTTCAGGGTGCTAGTGGAGCCCAGGTTGCTAATGTTGTTTAATTTTCCTCTCCCTTCTGGCATTTCAGTCATAATCAGAGGAGCACATCGTATCTCCATCCTGTAACCGGACAGATCTGCCCTGACAACATGGACTACATCCTTCAAGAACAGTGAGTGATCAAATTTGGTACTTTTCTTCAGTTCCAAGCAAAGAAATAGCGTAGTTACAACTAGTTGTTCCAGTAAACTTTACATACACTTTCCCTGTCAAATTCAGAATTGAATTCAAAATCTTACTTCTAACCTACAAAGCCCTCAACAACCTAGCTCCATCTTATATATGAGATCTTATTGTTCCATATTTTCCTAACAGAGCACTTCGCTCTCAGACTGCAGGTTTACTCGCGGCTCCTAGAGTTTCCAAAAGCAGAATGGGAGAAAGATCTTTCAGTTCTCAGGCTCCTCTCTTGTGGAACCAACTTCCAGTTTCTGTCCATGAGGCTGACACATTGTCCAGTTTTAAGACTGGGCTTAACTTTCCTTTTTGATAAATCCTATAGTTAAGGTTGGCTTGTTACGCTGCTATAGACTTAAACTACCGGAGGACAAATTGACCTCATTTCAAAATTGAATAGTTTTCATTTTATACTAATTCTATCTTAACATGTGATTCTTGACCTGCCATTGTGTAGCTGTTCCTACCAAACCCAGCTGGTGTAAGCAGATGGCTGCTTGTCCTGAGCCTGGTTCTGCTAAAGGTTTCTTCCTCATGAGGGAGTTTTTCCTTCCCACTGTCGCCTTCGTGCTTGCTCAAGATGAGAGTCTGCGATGGATTTAAATTCCAAGCAGTCTGCTCCTCAGTTAAATAATGATAAATTATAATTTTTATATATGAATGTTTCTGTTCAGTGCCCTGAGAGGACTTAATAAACTGAACTAAATTAAATTGAATTGAATTAAATACATTTTCTTCAGCTGTGGAGTGCAGTACATACCTCAAGTTGTTTTTTTTTGATTAAATATAAATAATGTTAAATGATTTTTAAAATATTTTTCTAATGATTTTAAAAATCATTTTTATCTTGTTTGCCTAAAATTGTTTTATGGTTATTTTTTTTTGTGTGTGGGGTTTTCTAGTTGGCTGATTTGCACTTGACTTTAAAAAATGCTCGCCACATCTTAAAGTTATTATTCAAAAGTTTTTTTCTTGTGTTTAGGCAATTATACTTTCTTATTGAGCAGGTGTGTGTGGAATAGTTCTTTATTGCTTCAGGTTTTCCTTTGTTGCTTCTCTTTTGTGAGGAAAGAAACGAAAGAAGAAAGATGGATTTCTCAAGGACACGCTGGTGTTGGGTGTTTATTGCCTGATGGTGCTGCAGCAGGAATGAGTAAACCATGGCCCCTCGTGTTTGAACCAGTAGCTGGAAAGGGCAGCTGAATGTATTTTAAGTTAAATCTTGTTTTCCTCTCTTTTTCTTCGAGCAGACATTGGATTCTATTAGAGTCTCAGTGCCTGTTCTCTAAGTAGATCAAATAACTGGGTAAGCTTACCTTAACCTACTTTGTAGAAACTAAAGCTAGCTTTGGGGAAATTGCTGCAAAAGTATGAAAAAATGACAAAATAAATATTGTTTGCAGGTTCTTATATCATAGAGATATAGCGCTCCCCCTGACAAGATGTAGATTTGTTTTTCCTCATACAGTTACTTCTTTATTTTTCAACTGGACTGAGTTTAAATGTTATCTTAGCTGGATGCTACAGTAAACAATGGATCACACAGTCTGTACTTTAGCTTCCCAAGTGTTGTTCAGTCACTAATTGCAACAAAAGTGGGAACTTTACAAATGAATATTTTACAATGTCACTACTTTAGTATTTGGGGATGTTATTGCTCCATTCAGCTGTTTTTTTTGAGAGGTTTCTAGTTTTTGTTACTGTGAAACTTGAAGAAATGAGCTGATGAGGTTGATCACCCCAAAAAAAAAAAAAAACACAAGGAGGAGAGGGATTGGTTTCATTCATGTCAAGATTAATGTTCCCTACGTTACACGATGGCAATAAACGCCAGGTAGAAGTTTAAAAATGACAGAGCACTGCGTTTGGGTCACATAAAGACAAACGAGACAAACAACCATTCACCCTCTCTCTCACCTAGGGACAATTTTAGAATCAGTTTTTGGTCTGTGGGAGGAAACCGAAGATCAGAATTGCATTCAGTCTAACAAAATATAAGGGTTGTGTCTAGTGTGCATGTGCACACCTTTAAAGCAGACAGATAAAAAGATTAAACTGCCTAGAAAAGTGTGTGATGTCATTTTAACACATAATTTAGGGAATTCTATGTACGTATGTGTGCAGTTAGTAGAGCTGTTGCCTGTCAGCGAGAAGGTCGCCGGTTCAGATCCGTGCTGGGGGCCTTCCTGGGTGGGGTGTGCATGTTCTCTCCGTGCATGCTTGGGCTTTCCCCGGGTACTCTGGTGTCCTCCCACAGACCAAAAACATGCATGTTAGACTGATTGGTAACTCTAAATTGTCCCTGGGTGAGAGTGAGAGAGTGAATGGTTGTTTGTCTCTATGTGTCCCTGTGTTGGACTCGTTACCTGTCCAGGTGTCCCCCGCCTCTCCCTTACTGACTGCTGGATATGGGCACCAGTGACCCCCGTGACCCAAGTAGGATGAAGCGGGTAAAGATAATGGATGGATATGTTTGTCTATATGTATATGTGTGTATGCCTGAACTGCAGAACACATGAAGAGATGTTATTTTACTATGTACACACACACACACAAACATATATATATATATATATATATATATATATATATATATATATATATACTAAAATAAAGTACTACTTACTACTTGTACTACTATTCCTACTTCGCGGTTTTTCACTTATTGCGGGGCTTAAGGGTACGGATCCACCACGATAACAGAAACCAACAGACCACAGTGTGAAGATCCACAACTTATCCTCCTCCACCAGAACCCTCAGCACTGGCTCCCCCCAGGGATGTGTGTTGAGCCCCCTCCTGTTCATTCTGCTAACGTATGACTGCGCACGTACCTATCCAGGCAGTCATATTGTAAAGTTTGCAGATGATACAGCGGTGGTGGGATGCATCACAAACAATGAGTCCAGCTACAGGCAAGAGGTGGAACACCTGGAGAGCTGGTGCAAAGAGAATAACCTTCATATCAATGTGAAGAAGACAAAGGAGATGGTTGTGTACTTCAGAAGGAATAAGCCCCCCCCCCAAAAAAAAAACAACAAAACAAAACAAAAAAAAAAAAACATAGGAGGATCTGTGGTGGAAGTGGTCTCCTGCTACAAGTACTTGGGTGTGCACCTGAATGGCAACCTCAGCTGGAGCAACAACACCACCAGCCTGATCAAGAAAGCTCATCAAAGACTCTACTTCCTCAGGCAGCTGAGACGAGCTGGTCTGGGAAGCTCAGTTCTCACCTCCTTCTACAGGTGTGCAGTGGAGAGCATCCTGTGCTCCAGCATCAACGTGTGGCATGGAGGCTGCACAGCTGCAGAAAGAAAAGCTTTGCAGAGAGTGGTGAAGGCTGCACAGAAGTCTGATGGAGTCAGCCTCCCCACCATCACAGACATCTACACCTCCAGATGCAGGAAGAGGGCCACCTGCATCATGAAGGACCCCACTCATCCAGCACACACACTTTTTGCTCTACGACTCTCAGGAAGGAGGTTGAGGAGCATTAAGTTGAGAACCACTAGGCTGAGGAACAGCTTCTACCCTGAGGCTGTTAGACTCATGAATCCCTAGTCAGGATTATCACTGTGAAAATTAAAATGGAAAAAAAAAAATCTCTGTAACGCCACTTGATTGTTGATATGTGCTGCTGACTATCCATGATGCTGATCTCATGCTGCTGATCTATTTCATGTTGCTGTGTTCATTCGTCCTCATCTGCTCACACAGACTCATGTTCGTGCTGTTGTTTGGCACATGTAGTGCTTAGTGTATTCTTAGTTCATGTCTTGGATCTTACTATTGTTTTTCTTTACAATTTATATTTTTGTTGGATGTAACTGGGACCCTGTGTACATAGTTTTGTTCCACCTCTTGTACCACATGTGATGTGAATGACAATTAAGAACCTCGAATCCTTGATAAACGAGGGACTACTGTATATAAAACCTCTCTTTAATGAAAGATACATTGTTGCAGATAGTTCCAAACCAAACCATAAATCTTAGAAGTGTTCATCAATTTTTCTAAATCTCATTGCTCCTTTGGATTCAGTTTTTTGGGCCCAGGGACAAAACGGCTCTTTCTTTCCACAGTGAGCTTATTTATTCTCGAGACCTTTTACATGAATCCACTTCCAAAAGCATAAAGGTATGTTAAATGTCAGGTTTTTATAAAATGTGTGGCTCAGTGTAAGAAATAGAGCAGCTGCAACACAGACTGTCGATGTCTAACTCCGTTTGATTGCTGGTAGCATCATGAGGAATAAGTCGTAGTTAAAACTTAAATTATACCTACCCCGTGTGCTCGTTCTCTTATAGTACAGCAGTTATTACAGTGCTGAGTTTTGCTTCATTCTACTTAATAACTGTAATTGTTTAATAGTTGTTTTTGGGCTTGTAATGAATATTTTATGTGGCTGACTCATCTTGCTGTGGTGTTTTGTAAATCTGCTTTGCTCTCCAGCTTCATGGATATCGATGCCTGTGAGACTGAATTAACATGATTGGGATTATGAAACTTATGTGGGCTCAAAGCACTTGCAGTTTTATCTAATCTGCAAGTGTAGCAATCAGTGAGCTTAAATCCAAATCAAGGCTTCATGATATATAGAGCAACACGGTGGATCATGTGGTAGAGTTGCTGCCTCTCAGCAAGAAGGTCGCCGGATCAAATCCCGACTTGGGGCTTTTCTGGGTGGAGTTTGCATGTTCTCTCCATGCGTGTGCGGGTTTTCTCCCACAGACCTGTATCCAGTTTTTCTTCTAGTCTAAAAATATATAGCTTCATCAAACTGTGCTTATTTAAGTCAGTAAATTTTGCGTTCTTACTTTACTTGTTATTTTTTATGTAGATATATCAATATATTTCTAAACATGCATGTTGGGCTAATTGGTATCTTTAAAACTGTTACTAGGTGAGAGTGAGAGAGTGAATTGTTGTTTGTCTCTGTGTCCCTGTGATGGACTGGAGACCAGTCACCCCTGCAATGTCTAAGACATTTATAAATAAATATATATATATATATATGTATATGTATATGTATATGTATATGGTGCACAGATAAGGCTGAACAATTATTTGCATTTGCAGTTATATTGCGATATGATAAAACAAGATATTCTAATCGCAAAAGTCGCAATTTGACTGGTCACATGATCTGGTTACGTGACTTGCGAGTGACTGGAGCAAAGCGGAGCAGGGAGCGGGAGAAGTCAACACTGCGCTTTAACCGGTTGCACAACGGCGTCAGGCTGGACAGAAGCTGCCACATCTGAAAGTTTGGTACCAACGAGGAGCAGCACGTCCGTTGTTTTGAATTATTTTTGCTATAAAAAAGACGCCGCTGCGCAACGACATGTATTGTGCAGAACCTGCCTCGCTGCTGTTTCTACCTGCCGAGGTAACGCCACAAATCTTGATCAACACTTAAAAAAACACCGCAAAGCCATTCATGATGGTTGCATGGGAAGAACGCCAACGACCGGTGCTTCAACTTCAAGTAAGCAAAGCACCAGCCGACAGGATCACTGACCGAACTGTTCGAAGGCTTTACTCCGTATGAACATAATTCGAAACGACACGCGGAAATAACTCGAGCAGTAATGGAGTTCATAGCGAAAGACATGATGCCCATTAATATATTGACCATGACTGGGTTTACGACTTTGGTAAACACAATGGATAAGTGGTACAAAACGCCCTCGTGCACACATTTTAGTCAAGTTGCTATCCAAGAGCTATAAAAAAATATGCAGAAACAGAGTTGCAGCGGAGCTGAAAACAACTGAAACAGATTTATTGCTTTTGTTTGTTGAAAAATACATGAGAAGAAGACATTGAAAAATAATCGCATATTAAATTGCAATCGCAATATTGAGGTAAAAAAAAATAAAATATCGCAATTAGAACATTTTCCAAAATCGTTCAGCCCTAAGCACAAACAAAAGTTGTGTTTTTATATATTTTTTCAGTTTATGTAGCGCTCCACAACGCTGCTAAATCGCACCGCACTCCTCCTCCGGTTCTGTATTTATGTAAACTCGCGTCATGTGGGGCATGGCCCGCACAGTGGGTGATTTACGAGCAGCCCGCGGCAATTAATGATGGGCTCATTTTTGTTGCCGTACGACAGAACCGCTTTGTGAAAAAACATCTATCAACTCCAAATAAATGAACAAGAAAATGTAACGCGTGTTTAGAAAGTGGTGAAAATTCATGCGCGTGGTTAGAGATTTGAAGACGGCTGAACGTGAATACACTGGGGCGTTGTGTCTGTAGCGTGACGACCATTGAATCGTAATGAGACGGGCGACATCTGAACGGAGCATGCGAGCTCTCTCTGTGGACGTACCGAACAGAAAAACGGTTGAAATTCTGCCTTCTAGACGCTTTTGAGTAGAAACGTCACAGAGACGCCTGTTGCAGCACCTCCTGTTTTATTCTTTGCTCTCTGTCTGCAGTGTTTGTCCAAAGCCGGGGTCTACTACTTTAATAACATAAAGAGCAATTTATCCCTCTGCCTACAAAATAAAAATCGACCCGAGCAACAAAAACTACTTGAAAATTCAAATATAGATGAAAATAAGAAGAAAACTCTATTTTGCCCTTAAGTTAATATAAAAAGATTAATTTCTTACCGTCTGTGATTAAAAATCTTAAGTCAGCTGTTTGCATTTATCAGTATTTATACAATGTAGGACTAAAGAAATAAGATTTTTTTGAAAAAGGGAAACATTTGTTTAATCATATGCACCTCATTTTGAACTGATAAAGAAAATATTTGCAAAGTATATGAGTGAACTTAAAATTAGGACAGGTCGACAAATATTTCATCGTGAGTCACTAAATTTTCTACAATAACGACTTTATTTACTTAAACTTTTAGCACAAAAAAGTTATTTTTTTTATTTTTACTTCTTGTTTTGTCACCATCATAAAACCATGTCTCCTTTTTCAAACTTCCTGAGTTTGAAGTGTAAATCAGGGAAGCAGCTGTTCGTTTACTTGCAGCAACGAAGCAACTGTTGACTCGTTCGTTGCGTTCACTGACATTCTACAGTTCTGTTCGCAGGAAGTGGAGGAAAATTAACAGAAGATGCATTTGAGGACTTCATTTTGGAATGTTTATCGAGAGGTGCATCAACGACAAGATTTTTTAAAATTTTTATTGCAGCCATTTTCAGTCAGTAATTCAATGAAAAACAATTATAAGGCCTTTGCAGCTGCTGGTCTGATGAAGATGCACATTAAAATGTAATGAAGTGTCAGTGCACGTGCACAGATTTCAGCACTTTCGTTTCTCTTTTTATTTTTCTGCTCGTTTCCTCCTTTTTTCCGTGCCTCCGTTCTGTCCATTGATTCTTGCAGCAACTTTGCGTTTAGAGTTGGATAAAAACGGTGTGTTTCTTTTCTTTAAAGTGGGAATGGTTAAAAAAAACAAAGCAAATGGCAGTCAAAGTGACCGACCCTTAACCTTTCACCAAAACACAAAGTTTGTTTTCTCAGTCATCCAGGTATATAACAACAAAAAAGGTTGAATCATGTCTTGGTGTTTTTGAAACCATTAGTGAAAAGGCCAGACTTCAGGGGTATCTGAGGCAGGCTTGAAACACAAGAGTCAGGGTGGCTTCTGGGTAATACCAGATGGCTAGGCCTCAGACTGACGAAGCCTCTTGGATGAGGGGCGAAACGTTTCTTTTTAACAAAAAAACGAAGTCCAGATGACATGATTCAACCTTTTTTGTTGCTTTCACCAAAACATTTTCTTTTTGGTTGAAAGCGACTAAGAGCCATCGTCAGAAGATGATCACGCCGCTTGATTCATTGTGGTCTAAGTGTCAGTGAAACATTTAAAGTGGAAGATAGATGTGCCGCTAGAGAATATTCATATATACATAACATCTTAAAAGTACAGCAGTCCCTCGTTTATAGCTGGGCTTCGGTTCCGAACCCGCCTGCAGTAAGTGAAATTCTGCGAAGTAGCGACATTATATATATTTTAGTAGTTATATATATTTTAAGGCTTTAAAAAACCCTCACTCTTGCAATGTTCTGGACTCTTAAACCTACATAATTTTAACAACGTGCATATAGTGTATATGTAGCTACTAAATTTTACTTACCGGGCTCTGCAGAACGGCAGCGGCTCGGTTAGTTCCCGGTCCAACTCTGTTTCGTTTCTGCAGACGTACCCTGCAGCAACTAAGCCCACAATCAGTGTTCTAAACTCTTAAACCTACTAGTTTTAACAACAAAACTGTAGCTACTAAATTTTAACATTTTAACCTAATGTAGCTACTAAATTTTACTTACCAGCGTGTCACCGCTCGGAGATCCTCAGAGATCCAGTTGAAAGACATGAACAAAGTCCCATTGAGCTTCAGATGGACCACTGGACCATCAGCCATGCACATTCACTGACAGCTCTTCATTGACCGGTTGAAAGACATGAACAAAGTCCCGTTGAGCTTCAGATGGACCACCACTCGGCAGCGCACATCCTCTCGGAGTTCCACGTGTGTGGGCTACCAGCTCTCAAGATTCACCGCTGGGTCTAAAAGTCTGTTTCTGCTCCGGTTCTGGTTCGGCTCGGTGGTTTCAGTGCGGCTTCTCTGCATCCGCTGGGCGCTGATGAGATCAAAACTTTACCTCTATTTTTTTCAGCAGAAGGAAACGGGGCTTCTGGGCGGGGCCCTGTTGCCTTCTGGGAAATGTGGTCATTATGAGCAGGAATAAGGTGAAGTCTTACTGAGAGAAAACTACAAACATGGCGGTGCCTGTCCTAAGTATTTTATTTTTCCTTAACTTTTGCTGTTCAGTACTGTATCCAGTACTGTCCCAATCACGTGAGTAATTAACGTTGACAATCATGTCCTGTACAAGGTTTTTGTACAATACTATGGACTGTACGTCCACAAACCGCGATAGACTGTGTACGCGAATGTCAAATCACAAAGTAGCGAGGTACCACTGTACTTACGACTTTGCTTAAACATTATTAATTTCTCTTTATTTGAGTGCACACTAATTTTGTGCATTTAAATGCCTTTTGTGTCCATTTGGGCTGCCAGCACTGGTAATTTTCAACATAAAGTCATTAAACTGCAGGAAATGTATTGTAGTAAAATGTTAAAAGCGTTACTAAAATAGTGTGTTCTGTGTAATTAAATTTTCTTTCTGGCTCTGCTGTCCTTGAGACAATCTTACATTCAAATACACCTGAAAGAGGATGCAGACAGCTCTTCAGACGAGCAGACAGGAAATGCCCTTGTCATGGCCGTCTTACATTGGCAGGTTTATATGATGTTACACTTAAACTGAAGTTCATGGGTCTTCAGAAAGAGAGAAAAAAGTTTTATGTCCTGTTACGTCATAAAAAAGTCATATTTTAACTTATAAATATCACAGAAGCTCAATATTGTGCTATTACTGATTGTAGTAGAGCAACTGTCATGCTGTTTCTGTGTATTTTAATGATGGATGCTTCAGTCTGGGGGTTTGGATTACATTTAAACTTTCAGCTTTTGAAGTTACTTCAAAAGAACAGGCTCACAGTTTGGTCCTTTTTAGTAGATGAGATGATTTTCTGAACTTATTCCCCATTACGTCACATCCCTACTTTTTGACTGTTAGAAGTAACTTGTTGAGCACTCTCCGGTGATTTAGAGCTGCACTTTAGTGAAGTTGAGACAGCAGAAGAGACGGAAAATCAAAAACTGTGAAAATCAAGTTAACACTGGCAGAAAGGTTTTCGCTTTTTTTGGTTCTCCGGCGTCGACAGTCGTATAAAACACACACAGTGTAGAGGCAGCTCATTAGCACCACTTGTTGCAGCCACTTATGATGACTAATCTAAACATAAAATGGAATGCCATTAACTGGATCTCAAGGTGTTTGGCTCTGTCTGTGACTCACCGGGAATACACAATAAGAATGGTGTCATTTTGCAGGTAGCCCTTGTGCAACTCAATATTTAATTAGAACACAATGTGCACAAAGCAGCCATGACATTATGCACATCGACTGGTAAACATTGATTCTCTTGTTATATTGAGACCTGACAGTGAGCAGAGTAAACACACAGCCTGGTCAAATAAAAGCTGACCTCCTGGATTTACCAAAGCTAATAAGATCCTCCCATTGGAAAAGTATGGCAGAAAGACAAGTTATATAACCAGAACTGATATAATTAGTAGCTTTTTGTTTCCTTAGGTTCCCTTTATGCCAGCTAAAGACTGTGCTATGATGTAAAAAATCAAAATGTAGAAAAATGTGGGGAAAAAAACTCCGTCTCGTCGAAGCTCCAAAATTCACGGTTGAAACCCGTGCCTTCGTGTATAAAGTTGTTTTTCTCTTAAAAAAGAAGCTGAGAACTTGTTTACTGATTTTTTTTTTTTTTTATTAAAAAGCTTGTGCGAAAAATGTTATGCTAAAAAGCTCAAACCACACAGAGCGTCCGCCATTTTGAGAACCGAAAAAAGAAAGAGGGACAGAGACACGCTGCTCGCCCCCTCACTATCCATCCTTCGGTTCAAACGGTCTTATACTGCCATCCTGTGGTCAAAAAAAGGTACTACACACAAAAATTAACCAACATTTCTTCTTAAGTTTGACAATAATTACTAACTATTGTCAAATTTCAAACAATATTATCGTTTATCGCAATAATTTCTGAGACGATTAATCGCCCAGCAAAATGCGTTATTGTGGCAGGCCTATTTGTGACCATCCGTTCGTGGGATTAAACAACAAGCAGATATTTACAGAACGATAATAATCAATAACTCACAGCAACTTTTGTAGTTACAGTAGTTTAAAAAATAGTCAAACACAAAAAGGATAGCTAAAGTGAGGTCATTTGAGGTGATTTAGCAAATGACACCCTGGAGATGTCCATCGTACATTTAATACATCACGCTCCACTTCAGCCAAACTCAGGTTTGCTTCATGCCGTTTTTGGTTCCGCTCTGCCCACTTCATTTCTGAAATTTCTGAGGTGAGCGGGAAGTGACGTGCTCCCTCTGTTCTTTAAGACAACCAGGGGGAGGATAAAGTCGGGCTGGTCTATACGGCCATTTCTCGGATCTGTCTTATGAAAGAAGCTTTAGAATGAAATCAGTCCATGATGGGTTCGAGCAGTCTCAACCCTACTGTGGTGAGCTCGTGGTGGTTCATTAGTGTGGGGGGCAGCGTATCGGGTCCTGAGCGGAGAAGGAGGACTGCTGATAGATATGGCAGCAAATCCTTGGAGTCCATGTGCTCCAGTGTGACTTGATTGTCAAAAATGTGAAGGACAGGCCACAAAGTTGTGACTGCAGTATCCCACGCTGCACTGGAATCGCTCCAAATGAGTTTTTGGAAAGCTCTTACCACAGGCATGCATTGATTTGTCCATAAGTACCGCAGTATGTTCAGCTGTCATTTATTTGCCTTTTGGATGTGAAGCAAGAGGGACTTGTTTCCGTCCTGGTCAGGCCTGTAGAGCCCTACCCTGTAGGGTAGATGGTTGAGGTTTGGAACAGAAAGCTTCTTCATCTACATCCTCATGCTGCTGATGCTGTTTCCTCCTCCACGGCGAAGCTGAAACTGGTAGGGAATTTTTGGTCAAACCACTGATGTGGTTACATTTGAGCTTTTATTTTTAAATAGATCCGAATCTCACATCACAAGAAATTAAAAAAATATAGATTTATGCAGATCATAATTTATACCTATATTGACAATATAATTGTCAATATAGGTATAAACAACTGACGATAACGTTGCACTAAGTCACATCAGTGACACCTGATGTGTTTTTTGCTGCTGCAGTTTGTGGCTGTATCATGGATGTCACCATCTGACCGTCATCATTCATCTCAATGTTACTCACCACCTGTGCAATAACCTGTCACACAACCTGTGTAGTATAAGTATGTATAAGTATTTCACATGTTCCTTAAATGCACATACCTAATTCATCCTACTTGCTCCTTTACATTTTAGCATCCTGACATTTACTATATTTCTTTTGGACCTGGTAAATATTATATCTCTTTTTAATTTTTTGGTACTTTATTTTGTACCCTTATTGCATGCTTTACTATCCCCCCCCCCCCCCTTTTATTTTTAGCTAATCGAATCGGTTCTTCTCATCCTGAACATTTCATTGCATTGTTGTTCTTGTGTTTACCTGCATACGACAAATAAACAACAACATACTTTAGAGAAATATTTGTAAGTTGTGGTTTTTCTGTATTTTATACAAGTAGCATCACTTTACAGTACCTGCGGTGTAAAAGGTCTGTTGTGGTACATGTAGTCACAGTATGTTAGCTCAGTTCTTTTCTTTTTTTTAATATGAAATGTTATTTTTTTAAGTTAGAGACACGTGCGTGAGGCTGGAGGAGTTCCAGAAGAAGCCTCTTTTGTTGCTGCAGCAGCAGATTGATGCTGTGTGTGGAAATGAAGCTCGTCCTCCAGCTCGTCTGGTTAAAAGGTTCAGACTTGGGGAAAACGCCAGAAATCGTGACAATGTCACAGGAACAGCTAAATGTAAACGTGACACTTTTGGTGGTGGTGGTGTGCTCTGGTGCTCGCCTAGCCCACAGCTGCATCTTTACACCGTTCGAGGTCATGCCCGGGGCGTAGTGTGATCATATGTTTGTTGTAGTATTGCTGTGGAAATATGCTGCTGTAAAGAACATGGTGCAGTCACTGGAGAGAGATGCAAGGATGCACAAACTAGCAGCGAAAAATAAACATTTACACTGAAGAAGGTTTTCCCATATGTGTTGTGATCCAGATGTGTTGTAATAGGTTGTGTAAGTCATGGAGCGCATAGCAGGGGTTGTCATTCAGTGTACGATGGGGGCTTTACAAACATATGAGAAGACAAACTGCTGTCATAGATAGATGTTACTCTGGCTTTAATGCATGAAGTTTTGGGACTACAGTAGTCCCTCCCTACTTCGTGGTTAATTTTTCGCTGACTCGCTCTATCGCGGTTTTTCAAAATAAGATTGGGCACGACACACAATTGGCTGATTGACGGATGAGCCGCACGATCAGCATGGAATTTTTATTGAAAATAAAATATTTTAAATGATTGAGCACCTGTGTGCAGCCCAAGCTGCAGGAGAAGCTTCTTCATGCAGCGGGTCATATCTCTGCTGCGGAGCGGAGAAGTGGGCGTGGCCAAGAGGCTGGCGGATGGCAGAGAGCAGTCGAGGCAGAGAGCTGATTTCATGACATTCTGTGCTCTTTTAGAGCGTTTAGAGTTTAGAAACATTGGTTAGAATATTGCAAGAGCGTGGGAAGGGTTTTAAACGCCTTAAAAAATTATTGTATATATACTAGATTAAACTACTACATACTACTGTCAGGGTTTCAGGCAGGCCAGGACAGGAGAGAACCCAGTTGTGCAGAGAAAGAGTCAGGACTCGAGGATACAAAAATACATACTCTTTAATAATAAACCAAAAAGGCTGACGTGGCAGCAACTTACAAAAACAGGGAACGAGGAACAGATCTGACTGACAGGACAATACCCAACGACGAGACAAAGGACGAGACTCACTGACAGGCTTAAATACACAGACAAGACAGGACTTGATCACAAACCGCTGAGAACAGAAGGAGAAATCAATCAGGATAATGACACAAGGGTGCACAGACAGAGAAGTCCCACAAGATGGCGCCATCCCTACAACTACTTGTACTACTATTCCTACTTTGTGGTTTTTCACTTATCGCGAGGCTTCAGGGTACGGATCCTCCGCGATAAACGAGGAACTACTGTATACCAAACATACAAACTGACTGGAGATCGCTGAGATGACTAAACTTGGGTTAAGTGTTCAGTACATTGATCAAATACGGCAGAATAATTCAAATGAAAGTGCAGTGTCACTTTTTCATTTTCTCAGCAGTGCAGTGGAAACATCGTAGCTCAGACTGTCAAATTTCATTCTTCTCTGTCGTACATCATTGTTTTCTGTTTAGTAAATGATTTTCCAGTGCTTTTTATTCACTTTTCTATTCATAGAACCTTAAGTTTTCTAAAAAAAAACAAAAACAAATTCTAGTTTGATTACTGACACTATAAAGATCTTCCCATGTATGACAAAGAAACATTTTTTGTAAAGGTGTAAACCTTTATTGGACTTTCTTTTTGTGACTATACTTGTTGCTTAAAGGTCAAAACTGTTGGAGAATTGTAATCAGTTAAGTTAAGCAAATTTAATTTTCCGAATCCGCCATTGCAATTAACAACCTCTTGTGCAAAGCACTTCAATCAAAGCTGCTGCACCAGAGCCATTTTGTCATTTTGCAGATTTCCTTGTCTGATCTTTAACTTTGCTGTGCCTTGCTGACTGATGACTTGGCTCAAGAACTGAGAAACTGTCTACGAAACCAAATAAAATGAGCAAATCAGCAAACAAAACCTTAAAACTAAGTTAATGATAAAAATAAAATCACTTTCATCATGTCTTAGGGAGTAACAAACACTTAACGGCAGTCAGAATAAAATGGTCCTCAAGCTCAGTTTGTTTATCTCCGTTGTACTCAGCAAACAAACCCTCCTCAATAACCATGAATACAATAAGTTTTAATGTTTAAAAACTGATCATTGTGTAAGGAATTTTAATTTAAATGTGATACAAATTATTATTTTTATCATCTTTAAAAAAAATGGCAAGAAACTTATTGTCAGCAGATTGAAAACAGAATTAATGCCCTCACATCTAGGCCTGTCATGATAAACAATAAATCAATTAATCGCATGGTAAATTAAAATTATCGACCTCGTTTTCATTTATCGGCTTTATCGTTTCTTCGTGTCTCTCTCTTTCTACTGAAGACACTGGACGACAAAAAGCTCAACTCCGGTGCTCTTCACTGACCCCTCCCTTTCTCTTTTCTCTTTAAAATCTGTTTTAACGATCCAAAATCGTTGGATCGTTAAAAGCAGCTAAGCTGAGAAGCTAAGCTACGAGCTAAGCTAACGGGCCGACCTCGGGATAAAACCTCCGTCTTGTCGAAGCTTCAAAATTCACGGTTGAAACCCGTGTCTTTGTGTAAAAATTGTTTTTCTCTGCAAAAAGAAGCTGAGAACTTATTTATTGCTTTTTTTTTATTAAAAGCTTTGTGTGAAAAATGCTAAAGAGTTAAAACCACAACGAGCGTCCGCCATTTTTAGAACCGAAAAAAGGAAGGAGAGACAGCCCTTGTCACGTCATGGGACCTCCCTCCCATTTTTCTTAAAGAGACACGTTGTTTGGTTCAAACAGTCTGATACTGCCATACGGTGGTCGAAAAAATATACCAACCAACATTTCTTCTTAAATTTGACAATAATTACTAATTATTATAATAATATACTAATAATTAATAATTAATAATTAATAATTAATAATTAATAATTAATATAATTTAATCAATATAATAATATACTAATACTAATATAATCATTACTAATTATTGTCAAATTTCAAACAATATTATCGTTTATCGTAATAATTTCTGAGACAATTAATTGCCCAGCTAAATTTGTTATTGTGACAGGCCTAGTCACATCACTTATAAAAGATTTACATTATAAATCTGCTGAAAGGAGCTGCTAATGAGGATTATTGAGAGGACTCTTAACGTTTTCAGCCTTACTAACAAAAACCTGATTATATTTCAGAAGTTTATTCCAGTCAGACAAATTTAGTGGATATTTTCCTCTTAAGACAAAGCCTTGCCTTTGCCCAAGGCCCCCAGACAGGCAAATCTGTTGAGAGAAATAAAAGCATTGGCATTTTAGGATAACGGGAGCGTGCATGTCAAAGCCCTGGGTATTTATCTTGAAACCTCTGGTGGAGGGCTGCATTACACAAACATTTGTTTTCCAGTTTGAAACTATTGTGACAGATTTAGAGACATACTTGGCCTGGTGTCTGCATGTTGACAGAAAATAAAAACAAGCAAACCTAAAAATGAAAGTCTCATCTGTTTCACCAAAACACAGAAGCCCTAATGACAGGGTTGGTGTCGTGCACAGAAATAAAGTGCAGCTGGTTGTGTTTAGGAAAATTTACGACTTAGTAGATTGTGTCGTTTGATTCATTTAAATTGTTATTATTTTTACTATAAAGCACAAAAACCTCCAGATATGAAACGTTTGTTTTCATTCTTGGTTATTTGTGTTGCTTGGGCGAGATTCATTTACGGGTCGCGTCGCTTTGAGCCCGTACAAATGGTAATGTGCACCTCAAACTGTGCTGCCGACCACACAGTGTCCGTCTGCACTGACACAGTTTGTCCACATTTAAATGAGATATTGTACATGTGGATGAAAACGTGCCCATATTTAAATAAATTACTGCCAGGGCTTAATTTTTTATATTCCCAAGCATCGACACTGTTTGTGTCATGAAGTTAGCGTGAAATATTTACCATTTTGTGAAAACTAGTCATGTTAGCTCAGGAAAAGAAAGGGAGGAAGCAGAGCAAACTGATGCATGGCTGCCTTCACAAAACGAAGACTGACATGTTCAGAAGAATATAATTTATCTCTATTTCGGTGATGATTTCAGACATTATTGCATCTACAAATAGTAGATAGTCAAAAAACTGTATAAAATCTGGTTCCCATTTTACATTGAAAATGCTGAACTTTAAACTCAAGTCAGGCTGCTGTTTAATATACTGTATTATTTTACATTATTAGTGTTTAGTGTATCTTTTAAGGTTTTTTTGGTGTTCATTTAGCGTATATCTTAGTGTATATCATAGATCCTTATATACTTATGCTTTTTCTACTTTATATTTTTGCTAACTTTGGGTGTAACTGGGACCTTGAATACATAATTTCATTCCACCTTATGTACTACAGGTACATGTGATGTGAATGACAATAAAGATACTTGAACTTGAAGTAATATTGAGATATTTATCATTGGATCCAAGTCCCCTTTATTGCATCTGTCTCAATCTTTGCATATTGATTTAGCCCCAATTCACACGTAGAATCCATCATATCAAACTGAGGATTAAGTTGAACATGGTCTATTTTAACTATGCACGTATTTTAAATTCCTGGCTATTTTAGCAAACTTTTGATCATCCTGGTTTTACGAGTAGTTCATAAGATAGTTGAATTCTTAATAACCAGGTTAACCACTGGAAAGTCAGTTCGAATCTTCTTTTTTGGGGCATTCTGTGGAGGATTTCTGGACGTCATTTGATAGAGGAAACTTCAGATAATATTTGGATATTGGGATTTTTTTCCAAAAGAAAAGCAAGCGTAGCTAGCGCACAGTTAAAAAGGCTTCTCTGCTCAAAATCAACGTCTGTTGTTGGCACTGTTTAGAAAAGTGCTTCGAAGCATTCTTTACAATTATATTTCGGACATATCATTCAAGAGACCCGTAGATAAGATATTTATTAATCATGTTTTATAAAAATCTAGTTTTGCGCTTTATTCCTTGGAGCACTGCGATGAGTCATATTGGTTTAGAAATGCTTTCCTGAACATGATTGTTCCTCAGCAAAGCTATATGTTGCTCATGCAGCTTTAAGGACTGACCTGTACTTCACTCATTAAAATCTAAATGGCTGTGAGTATTTTTTTTTTCTCCTTCTGTCACTTTTTGGCAGCTATGTTTGTAACAAATACTAATTTTAGATTGTACAGTGAGGACGATTGAGATCTGTTGCAAAAAGAGAGCAATTACTTGCACCTGCTAAACTAGATGGACATATTTATGCATATTATAACTACAACCCGACCGATATGGAAATTTTGGCTATTGCCGATACTGATATTGGGAGGGGGCTAATGCCAATAACCGATATCATGGCTGAAAATCTTTGAGCTCACCCAAGAATGTAAGTAAACAGCCACTTTTTAATCTGTTTTAACATTTGGAAGTCTTGAAACAGTCTTCCTAACGTGCGTTCGTATTTTCTATCCTCTATTCACCATAAAGTTATCAAGTGTTGCAAAAATATAAATGAAACAAAGAAACGCCCTTTCTGTTCATTGTTTAATCAGTCAGTCACGTACGGTGAAGGTCTATAATTAGTATTGATTGCAGCTGTGTGTTTTTGTTCTTTGCAGACAAGTAAAGATTTCGGACAAACGATGCATTTTATTGAGGACGACAAAGATAACGTTACTAATAACACTGAGATATTTTACTGCTACATTAGATTTATTGTTCTGGATAAAGTTTTACAAGGCAATAGCCTATGCTAAACGTTAGCTTGCTAACTTGAGAGGCACGTAGCTAATAACAAGCAGGTTGGATGATTGAAGAGGATTTATTGTTGTTGATTATTTTTTATTTATTTTACTCTGCTCTGTTCAGCAAAAATACGCTGCACAGTGTTGCTCCCTGCTTCGGCTGTGCTGAACGTGAAACTGAAAGTTAAGGTGCACGGCCATGACTTGAAAGTACTCCATATGCCCCCTCTGCTGGGTACATTGTATAATTGCGCCTTTTGCAAGTAAGGATACGGTTTGTTCCCAGCATTTTAAGGGTTAAATTAGAAGTGCTTACATCGGTGCATAATGGGCTAATTGTCACCGATACCATTATGTCCCCAAACGCCATATCAGCCTAAGATATTGGTCCTCCCGATATATCGGTCGGGCTCTAATTATAATCCATTAGCTTTGTGAATACAACACTTAAGTGGAACAACTGAGACTACATATTTTTAGAAGAGAAGACGTTAGTTAACTTATGTATGAGAAAGACTACACTGTGCAGTTGGACAGAGTTATATATTGTCTTTCTTTTTTTACATTCTACTGGACCTGGATTTTGCCAAGCCCAGTTTACAACTAAAACTTAAAGTGACTAACAACGACAATAATTATAAGGAGGTAATAAGAAGTTGATAAGAATGTTTAACAATATTTTATTGTAGCAGGTTAGCGGATTTCATGAAGGTGAATTTGGTTTGAGAACACCGTGAGCCTGGGAAATAAATCAGTGTGTTTGGTTTAGAGAGGCAGAGAATTGAAAATAACCCCTTGAAGAGCAAATAAAAAGTCTGATCTCAAACTTGTTTCAGTATCAAATGTTGAATTTGTTTGTCTTTAGTAGCTTTCAACTGTTTCCTCTGTTTTGAGTCATAGATAATGACTCATTAGACCATTGAACTGTGGAGTTTAGAGGATTGAGCATCAGTGTGAAGATGCTTTTGAGACTCGGTCATTCGGTCTTTTTCTGTCGTACAATACATGATGCAGTTTGTGCTTGTATGAGCTGGTTTGGCCTTGGACTGCTTTAGTGCTTCTACATAAAGCTTCAGTAACAAAAAAGAGAAAAAGCTAATTCTAGCTTATTTGCTCTCTTACGCTTAAAATGCATTTTCTTTCTTTTCCCCTTGAGCTAAATTTAAGAAACAAGTATACAATACATACAGGTAGATGAGTTTTAATCAAAACGTCAAAAACTTGCATGCATCGTTTTGAAAATGTGTTTTTGTCACCCACTTTCTTCTGCAGAACCTCATTTGCATTAGGAATGATTAGCGCTACAATGTTTTCTGCTGTAGCGTCACATTGTCTGCTGCCTTGAGCACTCTTTTATTATTAAATCTCTTTGTCACGTGAGGTTTCTGAAACTTCATCAGATCCAACAAAAAGAAAGAAATGATCAAGCCAAAAGATACTTTTCAAGATACTTGTTTATAGGACATCCTATCGTTAGATCATTCACTAGGCTCAGCGGAAAATGTCGGAAGCCTGTTGTACAATTATTTCCAGTCAGTAATATAGAAAAATACTCCAGACACTTAAATCATTTGCTTGATTGTTGCTTTTTTGTGTGAACCATTAGAATACAAAGTCAGGAGACATACCATTATGCTGATGTTTTTCTTTACGTTGACCAGGAAATAAATTTTAATTTTCTTTAATTGTAATCAACCTCAAGATCTATTCCCAAATGTTCTGGTTTTATTTGTGTATTTTAGTTTACATTTTAAAGATGTTAATGGTCAAACTGAGATGGTCCTCCTTCTGCTCCTGCCTGGCCCCATATTTTGTTCCTGTTTGATTTATTACCTCCTGAACATGCCTTTAAATATTGACCGTGTTCTCTGTGTGCTTATTTGTGTGTGTGCGCAGGCCACAGGGCGCTCACATACTGTCCAAACTCACAGCTGAGCAGCTCTCCAGCACCACTGTGAGTGAAGCCTCCACTGCCATCACCTCCTCCACTGTGGACACCACTTCTGCCCCAAAGGTTAGTGTATGTGTGTTACTTGTTTGTCCTTTGCACCAGTCAGCTATAAAAGTAGGAAACCACCTGTTTAGTATTGACTAGGTCCTCACATTTGTCACCAAATCAGCGCCGTCCATTCATGGCATATACAGAAAGCGTCTAGTGGTGTCCTGGAGTGTTTGCTTCTAACAATGGTGTTTTCTTTCGGCTGCTTCGTCTGCAGGGGTCGCCACAGCGAGAGCACTCGCATGAACTGAGGTGACCCTGCACAAGCATCAGAGCGGATGTCATGTTAATGTTGACAACAATTTTACCGTACTTTTCGCTGTATAAGTCACACCTTTTTGCATAAATTAGCATGTTTGTGACCTATTCAATTCAGTTCAATTCAAAAATACTTTATTAATCCCAAAGGGAAATTGAGTGTTGTAGCTCGTCATCCTGGTTTCATTCAAGAGATGTTATAGATGCTGATATCTGTGGGCAGGAAGGATCTCCTACAGCAAATCTGAAGAATCTGTCCACAGATACCAATCTGTCCACCCAGATCCAGCTTGCTGTCAGATCCGGTGGGCCTCTTAGTCCTCCTGGGCAGCAGAACTGCCCAAATACCCGGCAGAATTCCTCTCTGAGCGATGGTCACTCCTCCCAGCAGTCTGCCGAGCTCCTCGTCACCACGGACTGATAGCTGGAGGTGCCAGGGGATGATCCCGGTCCTCCTGATGTCACGAGCTGTGTTTCCCACCAGCTCCAGGATCTCGGCGGTCAGGTACTCGAGCACCGTCGTCAGGTTAACGGGAATTGGTCCACGGCTCCTCCTTTTAAACTCATTTGAGATTTGGGGCTGTAGCTGAGATATTATTGAGCTTTGCGATGTTAATCAGCTGCTCCTGGTTGTTAAAAAAAAAAAATCACGTTGTTGCCATGGTTATGCACCATAACAAATGCCCCAAAGTAAAAAGGTTTCAGTAAAAATCCTTCCAGCTGCACAGCATCCGATACCAGAGGAAACAATCCGAAAAAAGCGATTTACATCCAGAAAAAAGAGGAATTAAAGTTTTCAAAAGCAGTAACTCAGAATGAATGTAAGAGACCTACTTCAACATGCAGCCACCCAGAGCAGCGCAATTCTAGAACATACAGTGAAGCGACGTATGTTTTTTTGTTTTTTCCCCCCATATTTATAAACCAAGTTTTGGCTGAGACTTGACGATTTCATTCATTCTGACATGGAAAATGTTGAACACTACCATTTTCAGCCTCTAGAGGGCGCTTGAGTAATATGACAAGCCAGTTGCCTCATTAATAGGTAAAAGTGGCTATTAATGAGACACTTGGCTTGCCATACCAAGCCACCTTCGTCTCGCTCCGGAACTCCTGGAGCAAACGTTAAAATCAGCTGCATTTCATCGCGCCGCCCAGGCGAAATGCAGCGGATTTGACCGTCAAAGTGCATTTATTAAGGAAAAATTCAACTGAGACACACCTTTACTTTAATGTTGAGCAAACAAATAATTGTTTTTAGGTGTTTGTCTTGTTAAATTATTGTTAAACTCCTCCTGTGCACGCTCCCGTGGCCACCATTTGGCAGCCAATCGATTTTTGGCACAACACAGGCCCACATTTCCGTGTTGTCAGCGGTGACGCATAATAGAGGCGACTTATACGGCGAAGCCACATATTTGTTTTTTTTCCACTTTATTAGACATATTTGGACTGATGCAACTTTTACAGCGGTGCGATGTGTACGGCGGCAAGTACGGTAGCTTAGTTTAGATAAATGTTTCCCGACACAATCCTCGTCATTTCCATTTTCTTGGGAGCAGCCACTAGCGACCACACTTGTGCTCTCTTGTGGCTGGTTTGTGTATTGGAATTAATGCAAATTTGGCAAATCTTCTTGCTGCACTTTTTGAACTAGTATATTTTATATAGACCCAGAAATACCTTCTGATATTTCACGGATGTAAACATTTATTTTGGTGAATTTGCCCTGTCACTGATGTCCTGCTGACAGGGGAATTGTCATTGTAGGGAGTTCTGCTGACGTGTTTAGAATGTGACCGGTGCCACCCAGCTGAGAATGTTTAGATATAACATCAACATTTTCATCCACTGGCTGCTATAGCTCCATTTGAATGATGATGATTGGCTGGAATTATTTCAGCATGGGGGTTAATCTGAGTTAAAGATAGAGGTTGTCAGCAAGTGGGAGAAAATAGACCAGGTTAATTTGAGCTTTTTTCCCTTTTCCTATTTTTGTATTATTTCCTGCGTTGGACCATTTTTATGCTAAATGTTCTAAAACTTTTTTTTTCATGTATCAGTCAACATTGATGGAAACAGAACAAGACGGTTGTACTTACTGTGGAAGTTCTGTTTTTCTTTCATTTCTTAAACTTGTTTCTTATTGCCCTTCAAGCTGTAGAGCTCTCAAGACAATTCGCTGCAAAAATCACTGAATTTGCTGAAGCAGTTCTAGGCAACGTTGACGAATTCCAATTAGTGATGTGAAATTCAGATCACATACTGCAGAGGCACTGAGCCATCAGACCTTTGCAAAGTACAGATGGCTCTGTCGCCTTTTCTTTTTTTTTTTTTTTTCAGTCTATAGCTTGTTTTTCCATCCACTCCCTTTCACACACACATGTGCACATAGCTCCTCAGTTGCATGAAATCCTGCCCCATCAACAGGTGCTGCCGGGCCAAGATTGAACACGCGTCATCAAGTTAGGCGCAAAAATGACAGGACATCCATCACGACACCCTATCATCGTTTTCCAAGCTTTTTGTGGCCTACAGCCGTCCCAGGTCCTCTGGCTGGTCACTGCTGTCATCAAATATCAGCAAAATAACTCAGAATTCTCATAGTGACAAGAACAGCACTTAAGAACAGGCTTGTCTCAGAGAAAAGATGAATCACTGGGTTTCTCCTTTTACACCAACATGAAATGAATCCACAGTTTGAATAAGTCACATCCGCTCTGCCTCTGACAAAACATCAGAGGGTGCACTGAGACAAAGATTACCCTTTCCCCCCTGAGACTAATGTGTCACAATTCCCTTTTCAGCTCTTGTCTTCTCGGTTTCTTGATGCATGTTTAGCGATGTTGTTTTCTTAACCAGCCTGGCAGTGTCATTGGGATTTATCCAAATGAGTGTCATTTCAGAGTTTCTGCGGTGTCCCTGTTTCATGTCATGAATTACGGCGCATGTCCTAATGTCTAAAAATAACTCGGCTTTTTAGCGGCTGCTTCTAGAGTTTAAAACTAAAAGTCAGAGCGACTGGTGAGCCTCAGGCTTGTTAAACAACGATAAAGTTACTGTTGATTGACGTCAGTAAATAGATTTATCTATTAATTATTAATCCATAATTTTAGTTTTTTTATTATTTTGGAAAGAATTAATTTTAAATATAGTATACATTTATCTATTTAGCTTAACCTTCTGAAAATATTTTGTACGGAGAGCATCAAATTTCAAAATCACTATAAATATTTTTACGAGCTTCAAATTATCTTGATAATCATAACCGTCCTGTTATCAAAATGACCCACAAGGCCTTGAGGCCTCAGTTTTAAAACGGGCTCATTCTGACCCAAAAGCAGCAGGATGGTTTAACTTGCTGACAGTGAGATTTCAATAGGCTCCCTAAATAAGGATGTGTGGATCCTTCCAGTAGCACAGAGCCAGTCTTCTGGCCAGAAGAGAGCCAAAAGCAATCACATCCTTCTTATACTTGCTGAAGGATGTATCCACAGGGACCACCCCAAACAGTGAGATAAATGGTGATGGGTGTAGTTTTTCCACATATCCCAGAGGAAGTATCAAAAATATATTGCCAAAAGGTCTGCCGTTTGGCACAGGTCCAGAATGTATGCAGGAATGTAGCTTTGTAGTTTGTTTACAATGATTATATGCGGGGTCCAGGTTGGCTTTGATCTTGGACAACTTGTCTTTGGATCAGTGCAGCCGGTGCACCACCTTGAATTGAATTACAGCGTCTCAGGTAGATTGAGAATGAATAAATATTCTTAATGATCTTTCGCCAGATTGAGTCTGATATGGATTCCTCCAAGTCTGTTTCCCATTTCAGTTTAAGAGAGTCCAAACTGGTCTCGTGGTATGAACTGAGCAGTGTATAAATCTTGCTGAGGGCCCCCTTAGTATCAGACCTGCATGCCAAAATCTTAACTACTTTGTTTTAATTTTTATCCAGTAAAAACTTTATTAGTTTTTTTTTTGTTTTGTTTCAGGTTGCTCAAAAAAATCGAAGTAGATGTTTATGGTGCACAAAACAAAAGTTTGACCTTTGAACTGAAAGAGTTTTTGGAATCTTGTATTTTTTTTCTACTGCTTTTTATACCCAATGCTATCCTAGCAGCAGATGGAATCATTTAGCACCTTCTTTAGACAAATTTCTGAGAAGTTTAACTAGTCTGGGACTTTATATCACTTACCTTTTCAGACTTACAGTTAAGAGCAAAAATTTTTTTGCTTCAAAATTATGCAAAGACATTAAACTATTTAATTTAAAAAGCTGAAAATAAAAACTCTAAAGCATACCTGCATGTTCTTTTTAGTAAAACTCCTATAGCAAGTGCTTAAGTAGCCCTTTTTTATTTATTTTTTATCATTTAGCAGGTCAATCGCTTTATCAAAATAAAGGAACCCAGACTCACTCTTGGAACCTGCTCTCAATCCCCTGATTAAAGTCACTTAAAGAAACTACGATTAGGTGTTCACTAATGTAAGTGCATCACAACCAGATACCTAAAGGGAGTGGACAGCATTAATCTTGTTCAATTACTTTACCCTTCTGGACAATTCTTATCTGTCAAGGGACGCGAAGTGGCAGCCCTCTGGTCTGGGGATGGACTCTCTTTGCTTTAATGCTGTCTAATTGTGCGCCGCTCACATAATAAGGAGCTGCTTTGACTTTCAGTCACTCACCTACAAGACAGAGTGCTGTTGTGCAGCCGGGACCACTGCCTGTTCCACAAAATTACCCTCAGCCTAAAAATAGACTACCACACATACACACATTGCATATGCATACTGGATATTTACAGTTCAGCATGACAATCATGGATTCGTCTTGTCATCATGCTTGGCCAACCAGTCTTTCTCTAATTAGCTTGTTTGCCGTTCTCCAGCTGTGCTGTTGTTAGACGTTCATACATATTCAGCTATAACACCAAAAGTTTACTTGTATAAGTTGGGGGTGGGGGTGCCTGACGATGTTTGTGCCTGTGAGACTTTTTATGTAGTTGTGAGTATGCAGTACTGGTGAAGGGAAGTTGATTTTCGGAGGTATAAAAATTTGGTGTAATGAGATTCCACAGTGGGTGGGCGGGCTTTTGTTGTGACTCGCATAATCTGGAAGTGCACCAACACTCCCAGCTTGACTTGGAAGACTCACCAGCGTCTTTACTTCCTCAAATGGCTGAACAGGGCTGAGGAGCTCAATCCTGACCTCCCTCTGCAGGCGTGTCGTGGAGGGTGTTCTGTGCTTCTGCATGCGTGTGGCACGGTAGCGGCTTTGTGGCAGATTCTAACTTACTACGGCTGACATCCATGTCTCTTCTTTCATGTACATTCCAAAACATAATGTATATTTAAATTTCCAGAGACAAAGATTTATGCATTTTGTGCTCACCTAATTACCCTTGATAATCACGATAAGTGTATACAACTGCAACAGCTTAGATGAGGTTAAAGTGATCAAGTATTTAGATGTTAAGCATTTAAACATCAAAGATAAGATAATACTTTTTTGCCCTTTTTCCATAGCAAAACACAGAAATCCACTGGAGGTCAGAACCACCAGTTTGGAAGTACAAAGTTTGTTTTCCCCCCAATAAATCATTTGAGGGGACTATACTTTTAGGCAATAGGAGGAAATAAAGCATATCCACCATTTCCATTGGTAAAATGGTTAATTTATGCCTCAAAAATCGATATCCTCTTCCTGTCAGGCTGTCAATGGTTTGGTTTATTGTACCCCTAACATGTCAGTAGCTTGCCTGAAGACCAGACGGGTGGAGCTAGTATGAATAACTGGGTTTCAGTGAAGAGTTGCTCATAACGTGGTTTCTGTAGTGTAGCGTTAAGTGATTCTGTCTTATTCCCAGAAGCCAGGGGTTCAACCACTGGCGAGACATTGCGTTTTTATTACTATTATTCTACTCAAACCAAAATGATTTATCTATTTATAAATGGCATTACAATTTTCCTTAATACTTAAAGGGATCAGCAGGAACAAACAGACTAACAATGTGTCTGAGGGATCCTTTTGTTTGATTTAGCGGACGTATTCATCGGACGTATGCCTCCTGCTTGTAAACATGTTGTATTTATTTAGAGTTTTGAATTATTTTAAAGCTGCTTTGAACCAGTGACAATTAGTGAAATCAAGTCAAATTTATTCATAAAGCACATTTAAAAACAGCAGATGTAACCAAGGTGCTTAATTACTCATTGACAACAGTAAAGTATTAATCCAGGCCAAATTACAACTATCTTTAACTGAACAATCTTTAAGGAGAAAACCACACCCGTATCTGATGCCTATCGACAGTTTCTCACTATTATTTACACTGCAGCTTGAAAAAAGGTAGAGTTTATGTGTGTGAATGAGAGGGTGGAACAGTGAGGCTACAAGGAGCAGAGGTCACAAATGTGCGGGACTTCGAGTTCTTGGGGACTATGTTCAGGAAAATGGGGACTGTGGTAAAAAGGTGAAAAAGAGAGTCCATACAGGATGGAGTGGATGGAGAAAAGTTTCAGGAGTGATTTGCGACAAAAGGGTGTCATCAAATGTCAAAGATAAAGTTTACAAGACAGTGGTGAGACCAGCTATGTTGTATGATCTGGAGACAGAGACACGGACAAAAAGACAGGAGACAGAACTGGAAGTGGCAGAAATGAAGATGTTGAGGTTCTTCTTATGAGTGACAAGGATGGAGATTAGCAATGAGATCATCAGAGGTACAGCACAGGTTGAAGGACTGGGAGATAAAGTTAGAGAGGACACACTGAGATGGTTTGGACATGTCTAGAGGAGGGACAGTGGGTATACTGGTAGAAGGATGTTAGAAATGCAGCTACCAGGAAAAATACAAAGAGGAGATACATGGATGCAGTTAAAGAGGACATGGAGGTTGGAGTGAGGACGGAGTGAGATGGAGAAGGATGATTCGCTGTGGCGACCCCTGAAAAAGAAGAAGATGGCAAAGAAGAAGTGGTAGAAGTAGTTTTGCAATGTACAAAGTTTCCCCTTGCTTAGTAAAGTCACTTACTTTCTTTTTATTTTTTCTTCTTAACAAAAAACCCTGGGTTCATTAGTTTTTATAGCTTCTAACAACAAAGATGGATAACCACAGTGTTCTCTGCAGACAGTGACTTGCTCTGAAAGGTAGTAACTCTTTTAGGTGTGTGGGTTCAGCGTCCAGACCTTTTTATACAGATCCAACCTGGCAGCAAAAGCTTTGACCTCTAGATCACAAGCACGCTTTTCATTACTCTCATTTGCCAATCAACAGAGGCTGTTTAACCTGACAAATGGTATAGCAACGTCGGCTGTCACTGTCACTGAAATCAGGTAGAAAATTGTCTCCCATCATATAATGGCTGTAATGAGGTAACAACTGGGGTAGAAAATGAGAGGTAGTTAAAAAAAGGAGATAATGATGGGGCAGGCGAAGGCCTGTTCAGCACTGCTTTAAGTAAGATCGAGTGCTCTGATGAGGTGCAAGCAGCCTATTTCCAAATATAAGCCATTGTGTGACCCAGACTGCTGTCACCCATTTAATCTAAGCCTTATTAACCAAACATTTAATGCCCAGAGAAGACATTATTTATTAAAATATACTTGACTGCTGTGGTTTCTGTCAGACAAACAGAACAAGTTTAGTTTGCCCAACAGATAGTGTTAAAAGGCAGCAATTCTTTGTAGAACTTTGCATATGAGCAAACTAGAAATGAACCTGAGAACAAATGAAACTCTCCTTTCGAAGTTAATGTCTGCACATACATATGTAATTCACATGTTCAAAGTGGGGGTGCGATCACACAGTGTGAGTGTCTTCAAACCCCACATCACACAGTATAAGCACACTACAACATTAAAAACTCAGTTAGGATGGTTTTTGCAGTGTTGGTGTCGTGAACACAATAAGCTCCTTAATGTGTGGTAGTGAGATAGAACACAGAGGGTTTAAAGTACAAACCCTAACAAGCATTGTGCTGGCAACTTTTCAGGGCTCTGTGTACAGCAGAGGGAGCATGGTGGCAGCATCGGTGGGGCTTGGTCAATGGGAATTTGAAACAAGACTGGCCGTGCTAGCCTCATCGTTTGACTATGACCCCATTATACCGTCAGTGTTGTGTTAGCATGACGTGATCTAACACATGGCTGCAGATGTGGTGCAATCATAGATGTTTATAGAAATATGTTAGGAAGAACTTAGTAGTGATGTAGCATGGATGGTAAGAAAGAGCTTCCAGCTTCCTGAAAGATGCAGCAGAACATCTTGAGTACATGGAAAGTAGCAGGAAAAAGAAATCAAAGTACCAAAGACATAGCATTTGTCTTGACTGCCTTCACACTGGAGGTTTTCTAGATTGACTGTAATCTAGCCATGCTCTAATGGGTTGTGTAGTTCATGAACGTTTGTTGTTTTCAAACAGAAAGTTGGTGTCAGCAACTCTTCCTCCCATCTCATCCATGCATGATGTTCCTATTGCGTTTGTAGATTCTTACAAATACTTGGGAATTTTAGTTGACGCACATCTTTCTTTTAAACCACATCTCGAAAATTGGACAAGTAAACTGAACTTAAAACTGGGTTTCTTTTTCAGAAAATATATTTCTTAACTGAATGCTAGGAAATTACTTGTAGCTGCTACTTTTCTACCGGCTATTGACTATGGTGACATTATTTACATGAATGCCCCTGCCAGCTGCTTGCAGATGTTAGATGCTGTCTACCATGGCGCGCTAAGATTCATAACTGATTGTAACTTCCAGACCCACCACTGCGCTCTGTGCTCATTGGTCAGTTGGTCATCATCATCTACACGTAGGCTCTCACACTGGTACATCTTCATCTATAAATCACTTCTTGGTCTGCTGCCTTCATATATCTCCTCACACATGTCACGTCGTCAGTGCAGTTACAGCGTGCGCTGTCAGGCCATCATTACCTGCAGCGTTCCCTCAGTGCGAACTGAACTCTACAAAAAGACCTTTTCCTACTCTGCTCCTGAAACCTGGAACACCTTGCAACAAGAACTGAAGCTGTCCACTTGATGTCCTTAAGGGATTTTAAAGATTTGATAATGTCAATAGAAACATCAAAGCAAATGTGTTCTTCTTTTTAGTATTTCACCTTGTTTTATAATGCACCTTGATTTTATCGTTTTATCACAATGCTTTTATTTTAATTGCATTTTGTTGTTGTTTATTGTTGTCTGTACTCTAAGTGTTTGTATAAAACGGGTCTCTCTTGTAAATGAATCCTCGTGACTCAATGAGACTAACCTGTATAAATAAAGGTTGAATGAATGAATGTATGAATGAAAAGTGTAACAATGGTCGTCATGCAGTATGAAGGGTGCCTTTGTTGCACTATCTGGCTTTTGCTCCCAATAATCAGTATTTCTATAGAAGCCATCTCTATTTGCTTGTGTGTGTGTTTGCAGTCTTCTCGGTCCAGTGGTAAGGTTCACAGCTTTGGAAAGAGAGAGCAATCCATCAAAAGGAATCCCAATGTGCCAGTAGTGGTCCGAGGATGGCTGTACAAACAGGTAAAAACTAAAAAGATAAACTCACTCCGGTAGTCATTTGTTATCATTGATTCAAAATTGTTGATTTCAATTTACGTTTATATGATTTACATCAATTTTTATGAAATATGTTTCAAAGTTCGAGCATAGAACATCAATACACAATACAAATTTTGGTGTTTTGTTTAAATTCTAACTTTTATTAGGATGCAGGTTTTGGAAACGTGTAACTTTAGATGTAAAAACCATTGGTTGAAACACTGCTTTGATAAGTGGCAGCTTTATGAGGAAATTAAGAACCAAATGACAAATGCATTTATTTCAGCCAAGAAAAATAAAAGACGTACCCTTTTAAACAGCATTCATGGTCAAACGATAAAATGGATATTTACAGCTAATGTTTAAACTCAACCACCCCGGTATGTTGTTTTTTATTTGTTTTTTTTATTTATTTTTTGTGGGTGTCCAAGTTTAATTACGGTGATTAAACCCTGCCTTTCTAGGTACGGAAGTAAAAAATTAATTTTTAAATGTACAGTACTTCCTCGTTTATCGCGGGGGATCCGTTCCCTGAAGACCCGCGATAAGTGAAAAACCACGAAGTAGGAATAGTAGTACAAGTAGTAAGTAGTAGTT
>NC_056507.1:5959172-5963279 GCF_014905685.2 Nematolebias whitei
TATATATATGTATATATATATATATGTATATATATATATATATATGTATTTATATATGTATATATATATATATGTATATATATATATATATATGTATTTATACATGTATATATATATATGTATATATATATATATGTATTTATATATAAAGGTGTTTTAAAGCCTTCCCACACTCTTGCAATATTCTACACAAAGTTTCATTTATTTTAAATAAAAATTCCATGCCGAGCATGTGACTCATCCATCAATCAGCCAATTGTGTGTCATGTAGAATCTTATTTTGAAAATCCGCGATAGATCGAGTCCACGATAAACGAACCACGAAGTAGCGAGGGACTACTGTACTGCTTCACAGACCATAAACATGAAAGGCCCTAGTTTGGATTGTCTGTGGCATGTCCTGTACATGACATGCACATAACACTTGCACAAGATGGCTGACCAAGATATACAACTGTAAGTAAATTAAGTGGAAGTTTTTAAATACTTGTATTTAAAACTACTAAATAGTACCAAGTGGAGGGGATTTACTATTGCAGCGCAGCTCTCTGGATTGTAATCAAGTTGAACTGTGAGGTGCATAGAGTCTCACCCCGTCTCTTTCCCATCATTTTAACCATGCCTGTAAAGTAAAACCATGAGTGACTGACAGAGTTTATTAAATATCCAGATAAGGGAATTGTGCGTAGTTAATCTAGATCTTTGCAACTTAATGAGAATTTATTTGAACATGAGTACTGTGTGTTTCCTCTCACAAAAAAACAGACGCTGTTCTTTGGTGTTCACAGTCTCCAGGCATTCCTCAGCGGCGTTGTTTTATTCTCTTGATTTATTTGTTTCACTTTGGCTTCCTGCGTAGAGCACCTGCTGTTGATCAAAGACAGACTATTACTGGAAAGTACTTGCATAAATAACTTTAGTTGGCATTGTCCCCCTGGAAGATGCTTGACTTTCCTTCAGTCTCTGAGTGATGTTACTGCAAGGCGGCAGTAATGATGAGGCAGCACACAGCTGACACTAGACACATATTTTACTGTTATAAAACCATATTCACTTGGGAGCATCCTGCAAAAATGCACAAACCAACTCACACTCAATGTGAAACACGTTGACAACAACGTCATACACAGATTAACATTATTTCAACCGAATGTGAAGATTTTATTTTAGTTTTATGCTTATCTGCTCGCACCCACCAGTGTTGCATGGCTGCAGCTTCATACATCTTTAGCCAAAGGATGAGTATTTAGAGCTGTCTGATGAGATTTATTTCCCTTTATGTCTTCTTTGGTCTTTAAATGACTTTATTTTGAGCCAGAAAGCACAAACGATTGAAGGAAAGGCGGTAAAGCTGTCGCGCAAGGTGCAGCGAGCAACCAAATAGGAACTCTTTCTCCCTGTCTTTCCACTGTCTTTTTATTTTGTCCATCTGAATTTTTATTTTATTTTAGTTGAGTTTCCTGACAGCAGCTGCTTTTCCGTCTTATTATTCACGAGTTGTTTTTTCTTCCGCTCTCGTGTCCCTTTTGCTCTCTGCAGGACAGCTCTGGGATGCGCCTGTGGAAGAGGAAGTGGTTTGTCTTGGCCGAATTCTGTCTTTTCTACTACAAAGGTGAGTCGTGCATGGACGAGTGCATGGAAAGAAGAGTTGCTGCTTGTTACACCACCTCTGTGTTTACCCAAAACTAAAAAATGCAGGCTTGAATAATAGAACAAAACCACCGTGCTGTTCAGTAGCATGCAGCCACCAGCTGGTTTTTATTTTATTCTACGAACACACAGAGCTTAGCTGCAAAGTGCAAAAAAAAAAAAAGTTATTTAAAAGTCAAGTTTGGAAGATTTTCAGGTATGGATGAGAATAAAAAATGAAGAGGAAGCCTTAATGAAATATGCTCTCCTTCATACTATATCTTCCATTTTGTTTATTCCCGTATAAAATGACCTTCCAAAAATAAACTGATTAAACACACTGAGTTCTTATAAGCAGACCACCTCCTCCGAGTCTGAACTGAAGACGGTTTCTGGAGAAAATAATCCATATAAGCCAGCATCCTCCCATCAGGCCTCAGGGGCATTTATGGAGCTCAACCATTTTTAATTATAAGGATAAAGTAGACAAAAAAGGAGCAGCCAGGATATAATATACTACTGTCAGATTCCAATACCGCAGTTCCTCATTTATCACAGGGGATCTGTACCCTGAAGACCCACGATAAGTGAAAAACTGTGAAGTAAGAATAGTAGTACAAGTAGTAAGTAGTAGTTTATTTGATTATATATATATGTATATGTATATAAAGGTGTTTTAAACCCTTCCCACACTCTTGCAATATTCTAAACAATGTTTCTAAACTCTAAGCACTCTAAAAGAGCAAAGAATGTCATGATTTCAGCTCCCTGCCTCCGCTGCTTTTTGCCACCTGCAAGCGTTATTGGCCACGCCCACTTCTCCGCTCTGCGTGACGAACAGCTGATCAGCTGCAGCAGGAAGTTTATCCTGCAGTATGGGCTGCACAAAAGTCCAGGAGGTGCTAAATAATTTAAAATAATTTATTTTACATAAAAATTCCATGCCGATCGTGCGGCTCATCCATCAGTCAGCCAGTTGTGTGTCATGTCCAATCTTATTTTGAAAGAGCGAAGAGCGAGTTCGCGATTAACGAACTGAAGTAGCGAGTGATTGCTGTATTCTAACAAAAACTCACGTTTGCACTCTTTACGTTGTAATAGTTTTAAAAACATGTTTGTGCAGCCTAGTTTTAAATAAAAGCAGTTTTTTTGTATAGAAATAAAGTTTCTCACATCAGGCATATTCATTGTTTCTTCCCAGTTTTACAAACATGAACAAGTGGAAGTGTTTATTATTGGCACATGTGTAATAAATGCTAATGACCAGTTTTTATACTAGTCTGAATTTGGGGTTAATGGATTAATTATTTATATAAGCCAGAATAACTAGTCCTACTGGCTATTAGCAACACAATTATTTTCAATCAAATGCCACGTCAACCTTTTGATTTTTAAACCATTAATTTACATTTATAAATTAAATGTTTTGTATTAAAAATGGCAGTTAGGAAGAAACGTGTCTAAAATGAGTCAGGTAATCTTAGTTTGGTAATTTATTAAACGTTTTAAATGACAAATGGACATCCAGGTTCATCATCTAACAGATGATACTGTTTATTCACCAGAAGAGCAATTTGGCCGAACATGTATATAGGAAGTTACAAGCCAAAATGTATGTTTTCTTTAAGATTTGACAACTTTCAGAGCAAACTATGGGTGAAAAATATTAAAATCTGGAACTAAATTCATATTATAGTGAGATGCAGCTGATGAAGGAGCCAGTAAATCGGTCCAGGCAGGCATTAATTGGATAATTCTTTGTGAGTTCCAGTTAAAACACGTGTGACAAGCGCACACATCACACTCCATCACCACTGGGCTCCATCGTCGGCTCGTCCTAATCTTCCTCTCTACGCCTTCTTTTTTCATCTCCATATTTTGAACAGAACCTGTTGGGAGACGCTCATCTTCTTGCTCGCCTTGACAGGAGGGAGAAATCAATTCTCTATCGTTTCATTTTCCCTCTTTTTTCCCAGTTTCTGACTCAGTTCAAAGGTTTCTCCTCAAAAGATAAAAACAAGTGATTTGTCCCCAGTCTCAATCATCTCCTCTTTATCTTTCATTGTTTTCACACAGAAAGCCAGACATCCATCTTTTTCTAACACGTGTACAGTATGTGCTTAATGGTTTTGGTTCAAACTGTACAAGTCAAGTCTTTTTAGTTTTTAAATTAAAAGTACCTAAATTCATGTTTACGGTACACATTATGACACATATGACAAAGATTTATGCATAGAAAAAACAAAAATATAAGGATCTGCTTTCCTAGACATAACGTGTAACAATAAATGAGATAAATGACAGAGAATTAAGATTCAGAAGGAGTTACTCTGTTAAGAGGGAACAAGAGGGACAGTATTAGAACTGATTAAATCAAAGGTACAGCTCAGGTTGAGTTATTTGGTGGCAAAGTTATTGAGGCTGAGGTAGTTTGAGCATGAGAAGAGGGACAGTGGATGTATTGGACAAAGGACGTTG
>NC_056507.1:5963289-5975913 GCF_014905685.2 Nematolebias whitei
TGAGCATGAGAAGAGGGACAGTGGATGTATTGGACAAAGGACGTTGAGCTTCTAGGAAGAAGGAAAGACCCCTCAGAAGGAAAATGATGAGATAAAAAGCAGTTAACCCAATCAGCATGTCTTTGAGCTGTGGGAGAAAATCTAAGTACCTGAAGGAAACCCACACATTAATTTACGGGCAGCTGAGTGGTTACAGCAGTCTTTCTCCAATGGGAGAGTTGGGGTTCGATTCCACCAGCAGTCACATGTTGAAGTGTCCCTGGGCAAGACACTGAACCCCTCACTGCCTTCGACGTGTGTCCCATCGGTGCATGAATGTGTTCTAAAAACATTAATTAGTCTCCACAGATTCAGATTAGCTTTGGAGAGATCTAGTAGAGTGCTGTGTGAATGAGTAAATGAGGGCACAGATTGTGTTGTCAAGCACTTGGAGTATCTTGATTAGATAGAAAAGCGCTATATGAAAGTACAGTCCATTTACCATTCATGAAAACCGAAACCTCATACATAAAGGCACTATCTGAGATTTCATCTTTCATCCCACTCTGTCCTCACTCCACCTACATCCATGTCCTCTTTTACTTCATCCATACATCTCCTCTTTGGCCTTGGTCTTTATCTTTTTCCAGGCAGCTGCATTTCTAACATCCTTCTACCAGTATACCCACTGTCCCTCCTCTGGACATGTCCAAACCATCTCAGTCTGGCCTCGCTAACTTTATCTCCCAGTTGTTCAACCTGTGCTGTACCTCTGATGATCTCATTCTTGTCTTATCCATCCTTATCCCTCACAGGAAGAACCTCAACATGTTCAGCTCTGCCACTTCTAGTTTTGTCTCTTGCCTTTTTGTCAATGCCACTGTCTCAACCCCCAATTTGAACCTGGGGTCTTCCTGTGTGGAGTATGCGTCCTCTACTCGGGTTTTCTTTGGGTATTCTAGTTTCCTCCTACAGTCTAAAAACATGTGTTAGTCTTCAGGCCCAGGCCTCCCTTGCAAAATAGATCTGGGATCTCAGTGAGGTTTGCCTGGTTAAATAAAAGGTAAATAAATGAATAAAATAAAGAATACAACATAGATGGCGTCACCACTGTCTTTGTAAGCCTTTTCTTCTTACGTTATTTATAAAAACTGCACAGAAAAAGAAAAACACCCTCAACATTTGTGAGGAGAATCTGACAGTCCAGGAGAAAACTAGTATATCTGTCAGGTGCAGCTCTTCAACTGCACATTCTTAGGAGGAAACAACATCAGGTGTTTTACACCCTGAAGTTTTTTCATTCATTCAACCTTTATTTAGACCGGTTTATCCCATTGAGCCTCGGGGACTCATTTACAAGAGAGACCTGAATATTAACAAAGAATTATGTCAACAGTGGACAACAATGACAACAATAGACAATCATAAAAGAGGCATACAATTTTTTTTAACAAGTTAAAATAAAATGGCAACCAAAAGGACAGTCAAAAGGAAAAAGTAGTGAAAAAGCAGCTAGATTATAACGTGATGGAGAAAACTAAAAACAGGAACATGTCTGCATTGGTTTTTGCCAGGAACTTTGATGTTTGAAGCCACTTAGAGAGGTCAAGGTCGAGAGCTTCAGATTTTTTTACAAGATATTCCAGGAAACAGGAGCGGAGTAGAAGAAGGCCCTTATTGCCTAGTTCAGTCCGCACTGAGGGGACACTGCATGTAATAATGTCCTGAGAGCTCACGCTATAGCTGCACTCACATAGTGACATGTAGCAGGAGATGTATGAAGGCAGCAGACCAGAAAATGTACCAGTAGGAGAGTCTGCGTGAAGTTAATGATGTCCAGTTAACCAGTGAATACAGAGTGGTGGGTACGGTAGTTACAGCCAGTTATGAATCTTAATCAGAGTCAGAGTCAGAGTTTCTTTATTGTCATTCGCACCTCATGTGGTACATGTGGTGGAGCGAAATTATGTACACGGGGTCCCAGTTACATCCAACAATAAAATGTATAATAAAAACAGTAATAACATCTAAGATATGAACTAAGAAAAACATCAACTAAATATACACTAAGCACTCATAACATAAAACATTGAACATCAGCACAAACATGAACATGAGTCTGTGAGCAGATGTGCACGCATGAACACATCAACATTGAAACAGATCAGCAGCAACATGAAACAGATCAGCAGCAACATGAAACAGATCAGCAGCAACATGATATGGTTTTTCACAGTGATTATTCTAGTTAGAGATTCATGAGTCTAACAGCCTCAGGGTAGAAGCTGTTCCTCAGTCTAGTGGTTCTACACTTAATGCTCCTTAACCTCCTTCCTGAGGGGAGTGGGGCAAAAAGTGTGTGTGCTGGGTGGGTGGGGTCCTTCATGATGCAGGTGGCCCTCTTCCTGCATCTGGAGGTGTAGATGTCTGTGATGGTGGGGAGACTGATTCCAACAGATTTCTGTGCAGCCTTCACCACTCTCTGCAAAGCTTTTCTTTCTGCAGCTGTGCAGCCTCCATGCCACACATTGATGCTGGAGCACAGGATGCTCTCCACTGCACACCTGTAGAAGGAGGTGAGGACTGAGCTTCCCAGACCAGCTCGCCTCAGCCGTCTGAGGAAGTAGAGTCTCTGATGAGCTTTCTTGATCAGGCTGGTGGTGTTGTTGCTCCAGCTGAGGTTGTCATTCATGTGTACACCCAAGTACTTGTAGCTGGAGACCACTTCCACTGCAGATCCTCTTATGTTCAGGGGGGTGTAGGTATTTTTGTTCCTTCTGAAGTCCACAATCATCTCCTTTGTCTTCTTCACATTGATGTGAAGGTTATTCTCTTTGCACCAGCTCTCCAGGTGTTCCACCTCTTGCCTGTAGCTGGACTCATCATTGTTTGTGATGCATCCCACCACCGCTGTATCATCTGCAAACTTTACAATGTGACAACCTGGATGGGTAGCTGCACAATCATATGTGAGCAGAGTAAACAGAAGGGGGCTCAACACACATCCCTGAGGAGAGCCAGTGCTGAGGGTTATTTGATTTGATTTTGATTTGATTTGATTTCATTTGATCAAAGTGTTTCTGGGATTCTTTGCTTAGGCGTTGCTGCTTGATGACTTGTGTGAGGTCTAATTGTGAATTTGAACACAGCCATTTCCTAAATCAGGTCTCTCTTGTAAATGAGTCCTCGAGGCTCAATGGGATTTACCTGTATAAATAAAGGTTGATTGATTGATTATGGTGGAGGAGGAGAGGTTGTGGATCCTCACTAACTGTGGTCTGTTTGTTAAAAAGTCTAGTACCCAGTTGCAGATGGAGGGGCTTAGTCCTAGTGTGGATAGTTTGTCCATCAGGGTTTGGGGGATCATGGTGTTGAAGGCGGATGTGAAGTCCACAAAGAGCATACGGACGTAAGAGTTTTTCTGCTCCAGGTGGTTGAGCGCAGTGTGGACCACAGAGGAGATTGCATCCTGTAAAGCACCATGATAGACAGCATCCAACATCTGCAGGGTGCTTGTAGGAGTGTGCATGTAAATAATGTCACCATAGTCAATGGAGGGATATTGCACTCATTGATGATATAGTTGATATTCAATTCAATTAAAAAAATGCTTTATTAATCCCAAAGGGACATCCTCGTTTCATTAAGAGATGTTATAGATACTGATGCTGTAGACAGGAAGGATCTCTTGTAAAAGTCCATCCCACTGTGGATCCTAAGAAACTGGTTGCAGATGCCGTCTGATCCGTCCACCCAGACTCAGCTGGCTTCTCAGTTCCCCCAGGCTGTAGGACCGCCCGAATGCCGGGCTGAACTCCTCCCAGAGCGATGGCCACTCCTCCCAGCAGTCTGCCGAGCTCCTCGTCACTGCGGACAGCCAACTGTAGGTGCTGAGAGACGATCCTGTCTTTCCGCTGTCATGAACCGTGTTTCCTGCTAGTTCCAGGATCTCAGTGGTCAGGCACTTGAGCACAGCTGGCAGGTAGATGAGAATGCATCCACAGATCATCCTTTTCAACTCATTTGAGATTTGGGGCTGTAGTTGAGATATTATTTGAGCTTTTGAGATGTTAATCAGCTGCTGTTGGTTGTAGAAAACTGCCTTGTTGCCGTGGTTACGCATCATAACAAATGTCCAAAATTAAAATAGTTTCAGTAAAAATCCTTCCAGCTGCTCAGCATCCGATACCAGAGAAGACAATCATCCAAAAAATGTGATTTACATCCAGAACAATAGGAATTAAAGTTTCCAAAAGCAAAATCTCAGAATGAAAGTAACGGAGCTGCTCCAACATGCAGCCACCTTGAGCGGCGCAATTCTAGAAATCAATATTGCACTCAAGTTACTCTCATACCGGAACAGTTTTATGTACACAAAAACATTATGCTTGATGTTGTTAGCATGGAATACAAGTACCACATTTTCTTTGGATTTACTCACATCCTGTAGTTGGGAACTTCACCACATTAGTTCTGTCTGAGTTCTGAAGACTCACACTCAATAAGACCTGTGTGTTTACCGTCGAGGCCTCTGTCTATCTTGTTTGCATCTTCCCAAAAGAGGAACAAGTTCAGGGCAGTGTTCGAATAAGTCCGAATGTAGCTTACAGAATCTCACAGGTCTTTGCAAGGCCCTCCTTGCTGTTCCAGCAAATTCTCTGCATAATTTATGAAATTCTCCAGTATGAGCAGGAGGTTTTAGCGAATGGCTGAAATGTAGTTTGTACACGAGTACAATTGATTTAAATGAACTTACTGTATACCTCAGGTAGTATGTGACCTATTAATTTGATTGGTTTGACCTTCATTTGACCAGTGAAGTAGTTTTTTTTGTGTTATAATTTTACATACCTGGGAGCATCTGGGTTGCAGGTAATTCCAACAGGGATGTTGAGTGGCTCAAACTTACACATGTATCAATGTAAATGTATTATTTATGAGGGGAGTCTGCCTTCTGATTAATCCTCACATACATCACAGTCTTCTCTGGGTAAACTGCACAACAGTAGCACACAAATGAGGCTTCTTTTGTTTTTTATAACATCCATTCAGTCATTTTTATTTGCCTTATCATTTTCATGTGATGCCTTCCATGCTTTGACACCCCCCCCCCCCCCACCTCCACTCCCTGCACTATAAGTACATTATCACTGTCCTGGCTGTTTGTAGTTCAACCTCATTTTACTTGGTCACATTTGCTCTGTGTGTGTGTGTGCGGCAGTGAGACTAAACAGGGCAAGACTGATAAAAAGTGATCATCGTCTCGTCTGCCATTTAGGGAACGTCTCCTCCAAAGGACCTTGTTTTATTTATAACCAATCACTCCTTTAGTCCAGAGTGCTGCCTTATCACCTCTCAGGCAAACACTCACGCATATTTTCATATCTGTACTAAATTTTATGATGTGGTACATGTCACGCACGCACACGCACATTCTACAATCCCGTGACAATATTCAGCGGTGAACAAATGCACCGAAGCTCTTTATTTATAGAGGTGCAAACCTGCAGGACTGATGGTGGCAATGAAAAGTGAGAACATTCGCCTTCAAAGGGCTGATGTAAGTTTAGGTTGGGGTCAAAGGTTGCACGATGTCATGGAGGGTTCTTAGTTAAATGGAGGGATAAAAGTTGTGCACGGTAAGAGGAAAAGCAGGAAGCTGCCAGCTGGAGCAGGGAGGGTTCAGTGATACTGGTATACAAGACATTTGGCTTCGAACTGTGTTACCATTGACGGCATGTGTGTTCTGATCCCACTGGCAGGCAGGGAGGAAATTAATGGGTGATGACTGATATTTATTCTATTGCGCCTTCCCTTCCTATATATCTCTCTCACCCCTTTTCTCACCCTCGTCACCCTGGTTATCCCCCCTCCCCTCACTACTTCCTCTCTCTCCTTTTTCTCTCCCCAGACAGCAGAGAGGAGTCGGTCCTGGGTAGTATTCCTCTGCCCAGCTACGTTATTTCACCTGTGGGACCTGAAGATCACATCAGCCGCAAATATGCCTTTAAGGTACGTTTTCTTTTGTTCTTTTGTGCCTCGTTTAATCTTCGGTTACTTTCCCTGATGTAATTTATTTGACTGAAAACCCAGAAACTCCTAGAGCTCTTTGGGTCCGAAAAACGATCTTCTTAAACGAGGAAGAACATTTTCGCAGATAATCAACAGCAGTCGTGTGTTTAAACGGGTTTTGTCTTTTCCAAATTCATTTTTAAAGATTTAAAAACATAAAATGTCCTTAAAACAGAGCTAAAGTAAGAGCGCAAAGCTAATAAAACGTTAGCGTAAGGTGAAATAAACTGTGTTTCTGCTGAACATGACCACTCACTGCATTCCAGCATGACAGATGTAGATTATTTATTCCCACTGGAGCCACTTGAAATAGAAATATACTCTCTGTGCTATTTAAAGCTTGAGAGGTTCCACGGAGACGCTCGTGATAAAACATGCATCGTTCTCCAGCTGGAGCCGTGCCTTTCTACAGAAGACTAATGTAAAACTACCGGCTTTGGGAGTTTATAACCTTTTCCTCAAGAGATTTATTTACGGGCTTCATCTTCTCACACAGCTTGTTTTATCATTTTTTTGAGAACTCACAGAAGTTAAAGTGATCCTTTTTATTCAGTCTGGTTTATTTTTTTATTTTTTAGTTTGATTAAATATGTGGAAAAAAATTAAGGATCTATTAATTGTTTTATGTATTGGAATGAGAGAATAGAGGAATGCAGTCAGTCAGCCCCCACCACCTGATGCAGCACTCACCACCTGTTGTTGCAGTGATGTTTATTACAGCTGATTGATTGTCTGTCAGTGCCAAGCTCGCGTGGAATGGCACGGAGCTTCTTCATCCCCCCGAGGCGCAAGTTTTAGAGCCAAGCATGTGCAAAGGCTTACAGATTTGGATTTGCTTTTTGTCATCAGGGTATCGTGAAACTAAAATCGCAATTAAGACTAGTTAAATTTTTAATGGTAAGCGTTCAACCGGTGTTTAGATACTTGTGCTGCAGACAGTCCATGCCCATCTCCATAGATAAGTATCTTTGTTTATTATTTGCTTGTTGTGCTCTGTTTTTTTATTTACTGAAAACCAGAAACTGCGGCGTTCTTTCAGTCAGCGTGGAGCAGACGAAGGAAAGTGCCGAGTTGTGAATATTGTCAGCTTATTAGAAAAACGGCACAGAACCTCATAAGTTTCTGATTCAGCCTTCTGGTTCATCATTTTACATAAAATTGTCTCCTACTCTTGTTTCATCTACAGATCGATGCTTACGAACTCCACGTTAAAGCAACAGTTCAGACTTTTTTGAAGGGTGGTTCTGTACAAATAACCTCAGTTTGGTGAAATAGAGTTGAACCAGATTGAATTAGCCTAGTATGTGCGGAGACGGGTCCAATATGGAATGCTGCTGTCGTCTTAAAACAATTCCATCGTACATGCTCATAACTAGGGATGCACGATATTATCGGCATGGTATCGATATCGCCCGATATTAGCGATTAAGTTAAATATCGCACACCGGCCATTCCATCAAAGTAACTCACTATTATGAAAAGGCACTGTTTATATACACAGGATATATATATATGGTGCTGTTTTTTGTATGACAACCCAGTAACAAGGATGCCTGCAGTGCCAGCACATTATGACGTCATACACATTGTGGAGTTTAGATTAGTGAAAATGTACAAATTTGCACTGTTCGAGTGTTGTCACTGTGTTAGAGAGTAAATGTCATGAATAAATTTGACATTAAACATAATCCAAGTTAAAGTGTTACGTCATTTTCAGCCCCGTTTTTGGCGTCTGCATTTGGTAGCAGCCAAACTGACAAAGACCGTGAAGAATAATGTATTTTAATTCCACAGCAGAGAAAGCTGTGTAGTCTCTGTAAGTGGGTCTAGAAAAAAAAATGTATTGGTGTCAGTTATTGGCCAAATAAGTTCTAACATATCGGCATATCGTGCATCCCTACTCGTAGGGTTGGACGATATGGCCAAAACGTTTATCGCGATATATTTATTAATTTAGGTCAATAACGATATAATTCCGACATCGACATAAACAATATAAAAGCCTCAGAAAAACTGTACAAATAAATGAATGTTCACCTTTTATTTGTATTTATCCTTCAAAGAAATTTGAAATCACCGTCAAACATAAAACTCTCAACTTTGTCAATGTTAATAGTTTTAACTTTAAACAACAACATAACCCATGTGTTTCTCTTTTGATACCGCTGGGGGGTTGTTTCAGGGACACGTTGGCTCAAACTTATTGTGCTTCATCTTCTGACTCATTCTATAGAGTGGAAACTCTTCAGATGGTGAAACAAGTTAGATGTGTTCCCACTGCTAGTTGGTATATATCGTGATATATATCAATATCGAATTATTGTGCAGCCCTGCCTACTCTTAATGTTTCAACAGAACCATACTTCAAAAGATCTGAGCTTTGGCTTCAGGTAGCAGAGTTTAAAAAGGAATAAGTCCAGCTAAGCAAGTCAGAGTATTTGATTTTTTTTTAATCCGTTCAATATTTAATGATTATTCTACCCTAACATTCGCTGCTTTTGTGTGCTCTGAAATATAGAGTATGTTTTATAAAACTTTTATAAGTTAAATCAATCTATGTATGCATATTAGTGTCAGATCTAATGAGACATAAGTTCTGTCCTTTTCGTTGTTGCTGGACAGGAACAAGCTTGATGAAGGAACTGCACAGTGAACCCAGAGTTTTGCAAAAATGTCAACCAGGGTTCAAAAAATTTTCAACTAATTGTGTGATATATTTATTACCATACAAATTAAAAATATTCACTCGTTATTTGTATCTCATAGGAGCAGAGATGTGTTGCTTATGTCTGTCTTTTTGAAAAACTTCAACTCAAAACGTGTCAAATCCGCACTAATCCACATTTTAAAACGAATCGTTTCTTAATTTCTTGTGCACACTTCGACAGGAGCCAAGTGTTTCATAAAAGCGCTGTATTGTCCGCGATGCATGCATGCAGCTGATTTTGCTTTATGAAGTTCTTTTATGCTTTTTATGACTTTATAAGGCGACTAACAGGATATGTGACAGGATAAGGTCTAAATATTGAGCCTCTTATTGTTTTTACTGCATATCCGGCAGTTATTCATGTGTGTACCTGGTTGAGTTCAGTGCAGAGGGAGATCATAACTTCCTCTGAAACAAAAAATTGTCCCGTTTCAGATTCCTTTAAGATGAGTTCTCCATGTGTTTGTATACATAAAAATATGGTGTCCAGGTCTCTCCAGGTCTGCGTTCATCTCTAGTAAAATCACAGTCGGCTGTAAATGAACCCGTCAGCCTCCCACTCTTCATCCTCTCCTCCCCCTATTTACCAAATCCTCTTCCCTCTCTTGTTCCCATTGGCTGGCTGCCTGACTGGGACCCCCCCTTCCTCTCTGTGAGTGTGTTGCGCCATCCAGTGAAAAGCCCTCCCATAAATAGGTACTATACTGCCAAATGTAATCTCTATGCATCCTTGTTGTTTGCTGTCGGTGTGGCCTTGTGGTTTCAACCTGGGAGAATATACAGTATCCGTCTCGTATATTCCTCTGGTTTTCATGCATGACTTCAGAACGTGTTGTTTCGGTGGAAATGTTTCATTATTTTGCCAGTATATATATATTTTTTGCCTTGTTTTGTTTTAACTGTTTCCCTTGCCTTCTTTGTTGTTGCATTATGGATTTTTGTTTGTTTTGGGGTTCTTTTTTGTTTTTGCAAATGTTATTTTGTCCGTGAAATCTCAAATGTCAGCATGCGTTTTATTTGATGGTGTGGGAAAAAAATCATAACTGCTTTTTAAAACTCGTGTCTTCATTAGCGGTGTAACAGTAAATGTACCGGGGAGGTTCGGTACAGACCTTTTGAACGGGTCTCTTTGAGCTGTCTACTCTAAACCAACCCAGAAGATTTGTTCAGTATCTCTGATATCAAGACTCGTTTTTTTTGCATTCAGCCCGTTGAGAAGTTTGTTTCACATTTTAATGATTTTGTTTAGCTTTTATTTTCCAATTTGGGAAATATTCACTTCTGTGTTAATGTGCATGAAATCTGGATCAAACTATTAAAGTAATCACTTCTTGAGTTTTGTTTATTTTAAAATAATTTTAGTTATACAGTATTTCTTAAAATATATGATTCTGAAAACTTCATTGTGGCTTACTGTTTATAGTTCAGAAGAAAAAAATATTAAAGCATGACATTTTTTTAACCACTTAAGTTCTGCAATCCTGTACTTGACCTGCTCAGACCAAGGAAGTCCAATCCTGCTCCTCAAAGGCCCATGTCCTGCATGTTCAACTTGTTTCCCTGCTCCATGACGCCTGTTTCAATGGCTGAATTACCTCTTTACATTCTGCTGAAGCCTGTTAATCACCATTCAAATAATGTTTTGGAGCTGAGAAACATCTAAAACATGCAAAATTGGAGAACAGGATTGGACACCCCTGCCTTAGACCCTCCCTACAAACAACAGTTTTTTTTTGTCTCTGCTTCTAGGAGAGTCTGCTTTGTTTAAAAAAAGTATCATTTGACTTTATTTTTTATTGTCCCAAACCCATACGGAACCTATATCAAACCCTCATACCAAGGCACATATCAAACCAAGACATGGGCGTACTGTTACACCCCTAGTTCCCATATTGTTACAGAACATTTAAATAGTAAAGAAAGTAATTTATTAAAAGCTGCAAAAAAAGATTAACCAAATTAATGGTTGAAACCATACTCTCAGCAAAATCTAATTGGAATTTTTATTTCTAAAACAGCTGCTGCTAGAACCAATAATTCATACTTTTTGTAGTTGTTTTCTGTAGAATTGTTGTCAATAGTTAATATCTTAACTGTCGTAGATGGCTGTTGGAACTGTCTTAATTTTGTGTTGGCTAGTCCAAACACAACGAAGGCCAAAGCAGACTGCTGCCGTCTTAAAACGTCTGCAATCTTTAAAGTATAACAGTAATTTATGAAAACAACATTTTACAAACCATTACCTTGTTGTCGGTTTCACTTTATACATTGTTACTTATATAGAATTATATGAATATAGCAGCAGCAAGCTGTAGCATTTTCAGGTCATCCAGGAATATCTCTTTGCTGGATTTTCTATTTTCTGCTAAAATATCCACGTAATTATTTAGAAAATCTTGTGTGCATGAACCACTATAAAAATTTTAAGACTGGATTTTTTTAAGACGGCAACATTTACCTATTGTTTCGTTTGTCAATACGTAAGTGGACCCAATATTAAAGATGATTATTTCATCTTTAAACTCCAACATTCAGATTTTTGTAGCAGATTTTGTGATGAATGATATTTAAACGTTTACATCACAGTGACGTTTGAAGCTATTACTATTACTATTGTTATTATTTATTATTATTATTATTATTACTCCTATGTTCGCAGAAATATTGGAAAATTCCTGCTGGATTTGATCCCTGCATTCCCTGAAAGTGCTACAGCTAGGCGCTCGTATTTGTGCTGTCAAATAATGAGTAAAAGATTAAAATAGGTAAAAAATATTTCTTTTCCATTCGTACTACAGCAGTCCCTCTCTACTTTGCGGTTCGTTTATCGCGAACTCGCTCTATCGCGGTTTTTCTAAATAAGATTGGACATGACACACAATTTGCTGATTGATGGATGAGCTGCACGATCGGCATGGGATTTTTATTTAAAATAAATTATTTTAAATTATTTAGCACCTGCTGCAGGATAAGCTTCCTCCTGCAGCTGATCAGCTGATCTCCGTGCAGAGCGGAGAAGTGGGCGTGGCTAAGAGTGCTTGCAGGTGGTGAGGCTAGTATATATAATATAGTAGTACAATATTATACTATATAATTGAAAGCATTATGAAGGTCTTCAATTGAATCGGTTCAACTGAACAGTGAATTTTTGTAAATTTGATTTGTTTTAAGATCAGAAATCCACTTGTTCTAATTGTTCCTAGCTACATTCAGGTGACCTGTTAGCTTACTGATCTTGTCAGACGTAACCTGTTTCTCCAAACTGAGGCTGTTCAAAGAGCTATCTATAACAAGATGGTAATTGTTTTCAACATTTTCACAGCCACCAAATCTAAAATGGCTGAGCTATATTTGTCACCAAACTGACATAAAGACTGCGTTCCATTCTAAATCTCCACCAGGATTCTATTTACGCTGCGTTTACCTGAATCCGAAACACCAGAAGGCCACGGAAAGCTCTGTTTGGACATGATCCCACTTTAAATTTAGCTTTTACATGAACAAGTTTGGTACAAGGTGCCTTATCAGAAGCTTTGTGGTGCTTTGGCAACTGAAGCTTATCTGTATGAGCACAATGACTCCTAAAATAGTGCCCGGACAAAAAGGGAACATGCGTCGTTCAAAAGCACTGGGCAGGCACTAGTATAAGCTTTTGTTCGTGTGAGTGATATTTCCAGGCTGAAAGAGTGAGAACCCACGCAAAAAGGCAGGAAGTGATCCAGACTGGAAAATATAAAGCAAATATAACAAGAGGAAACAGTAGAAGGGACTGAGAGGATGGAGGTGATGCATCTTGTTTTCCATCCATCCATCCATCCATCCATCCATCCATCCATCCATCCATCCATCCATCCATCCACTCAACT
>NC_056507.1:5976013-5981408 GCF_014905685.2 Nematolebias whitei
TCCATCCATCCATCCATCCATCCATCCATCCATCCATCATCCATCCATCCATCCATCCATCCATCCATCCATCCATCCATCCATCGTTTCATTAAGCAGTCTAGTGCTGAAACAGATGATCAGAAACACCCTTAAAAGTGCCACCACCTCCCACACCAGCGCAAACAGCAGAGATTAATGGAGCGGTGTGTGGTTTCACTGCATGCACTCAGCTGAGAAACCCTCTCAACATTCCTGTTGAAGAGTTATCCACTCCCAGTATTATTTTTATCATGTGTGTCCAATTCAACTCTGTGTGTTCTAATCAATTTCATACAAATTTTAAGCTCCTTATAAATCTTTCAAAAAAAAAAAAAAAACTCATAAAGTTTCAAAGTGCTGTTCTCCACATTCCTTCTTGCACTCAATATAGATTTTAAGCAGATTTGGGAGAAAAGGTCAATTTAGTTGGAGTGAGCAGAAGTTTCTGTGTTTCAAGTTGTAGTTAAAAATCTTATTCAGCTTATTACAGTTGACCTGCAGCTCAGCTGTTCATAACGTAGCCCGTCCCATTGTGATTAATACAGTCCGTACGTCAGAGCGCTAACGGTGATTGAAGAGGTATTTTTTCACAACTGTTTGCTGATGATGCTGTCGAGCTTTTGTCAAGGTATTTAAGGTGTTTTTAGTTTTAGTATTTTTCTTTTAAGATAAGTAGTTGCAGTTCTTATAGTGCGTTTACTGCTGACTGAGTTCTTGCAGATCGTTTTGGTGGGTTTTCAGCGAGGCAGCTTTTGGACAAAAGTGCTTTTTTATTTTTTATTTTTTCCTCAAACTGCAAAATTGGCAGATGTGCAGTACAATGATTTAAATAATAGTGTTCAAATGAACGACCGTAACCTTTCAGAGTTGCTACAGGATGACATAATCAGCTTTTGAAATGGTCTTACCTAGGGGTGCACCGATTTCCTTAATTTTGGGAAATCGGAAATCTTCCGATACTTGCATGAGAAACTGATTTAACAATTGTCTGAACTTCATTTATATTTCAGAGCACTACCTCATGACCAGTTAAAACAAGCTTGTATTGTTTCTAGGACATTGTTCATGGGTATGTTTTTCAATAAAATAATATTGGTAAATTGAAGGTGCATTGAGACCTCATAACACCTGACAGTGTCGCTTGTAAAACAAAATCGGGATCGGCAGGTCAGACTTTTTAGAAGTCGTGATCGGCCAGAAAACCGCAGTCGGTGCACCCCTACCCTTTTTAGCTCGTCGGTACTGTCCAAATGGACGTTTTGCCACTGGTTAAGTGCAGCTCCACTCGGCTCTCCTCTTCTTGGTTCTTCTCAGGTGGAGGTGATTTGCCATTACAGTGGAGGCTGACCTGTTTCCCCGTTCTGTGTGCGGGGCCGTCAATGCAAAGTGAGAAGGATCGTAACTGGTTTTTTGTGTTCAAGCCACTTCACCTGTTGTGGTCCCTATAATCAGATTTGAATTTCGTTAGCTTATCCCAGCGCAGCTTATAAGTCCGGGTGTAGCCAAGCTACATCATCCCCGATATCTTTCTGTAAATGTGCTCATTTCTTGTTGTGCTGTGTGTCAGCACGATGAGGAAGTGGAGGTTCAGATGTAGTTTGCAGTTTTGCTGTGCGGGTCATCCAGTGACGTAGCTCAGCTGGCCAATCAACGGTTGCTGTCTGCTTACATCAGCACCTTGGAGCAGTTCGCTTGGTACCTCAAACAAGGTGTTCCTTTAAACCGTGCTGAGTGGGGGCGGGTACTGGCAGGTGTGGTGTTGTTCGGAGCCGATGAGCGTTGACATTGCGGAACACCATAAGTGGACCCCTTTTTAACAGAACACATAAAGCTGAAGCATGCAACATTTTGTGCAACTTAAAGGTTGTCCACACAGCCGCCTCCTTTCCTGCTTGTGGTCTAGGTTTGGGGCATCATAGTCACCACAGCACGTTGGGTTATTTTGACTGTTTCTGTCATTTTTAGAAAAGTCAAAAGACTGGTCTGAAAAAAATGTTTTCTCTCGTAATTATGAAACGAAGAACATTCTAGACAACCCTCAGCATCCTCTTCATCAGACTGTCATACAACAACAGAGTGTCTTCAGTCAGAGGCGTCTTCAGATCCGCTGTAGGACAGACGCTACAAGAGATCCTTCCTGCCCACAGCCACCAGCAGCTAAAACAACTCTAATGAAACCAGGATGATGAGTTACCACAACATATAATTTCCCTCTGGGATTAATAAAGTATTTTTGAATTGAATAAAAAAAAAAACCTTAGTTGCGTTAGCCATGCAGACACTATCAATGAGTAAATATTGTGTACGGGTTGTTTTATCAGGTTTGAGAATATATTACGTTTCATTTTTACCATGGATATTCATACTGAAGGTGTTTTTGCTCAACTCACACTAGGGCTGGACAATATGACCAAAACTTTTATCACGATATCCTGATGCATGCTCAATAATCCAGGTAGAAAAATCCAAAAAAGTTCAATCTGGTCCTCTGGACATTCAAAAAAACAAAAAACAAAACAAAGCAAAAAAATCTAGAAACGTTTCGTCTCTCATCCAAGAGACTTCCTCAGTCTGAGGTGCTGTATTCAGCTCAGTCTCTTAAATAGCACCTTCACAGAGTGGATCAACCAGTTTGCTGCTGACAACCAAAACCAGCTGATCACATGCTCAAGAAGGACCATCAGCCTAACAATGGATCATTAGCACACTGATCACGATATATTTCTTAATTTCTATCGATAATGATATAATTCAATATCGATATAAACAATATCAAAGCCTCAGAAAAACTGTACAAATAAGTTAATGTTCACCTTTTATTTGTATTTAGCCTTCAAAGAAATTTGAAGTTGCCGTCAAATAAACATAAGACTCTCAACTTTGTCCATATTAATAGTTTTAACTTTAAACAACATTTCTCTTTTGATACAGCTGGGGGTGTTTCAGGGACACGTTGGCTCAAACTTTATTGTGCTTCATCTTCTGACTCTCAGCGTCTTCTATCGAGTGGGAGCTCTTCAGATGGAACAAGTTAGATGTGTTCCCACTGCTAGTTGGAACGACTCTCCGGCACTCCGAACCACCTCCACACCGCCGGATTAGTCTTTCCTCTCATCGCTTATGTCATCTTCGCTTGTGAAAGCTTGTTCAGTCACATTGTGTCGGTCATGGGCACTCATTTTGAAGCGAAAACTTAACGCATGTTGGAGATTGGCCTAGCCTAGCCTGCTACCGCTGACTCCTTCGAGCCGTGGTGCACGTCACCACCACGCACTTAAGTAGTTGTGTCTCGGCTTTTTCTGTTTGGGTCAAAACTGAAGCGGCCGCTTCAACCCGAACAGACAAAGAAATGCGTCAGTGAAACGCTGTAATCGGAGCGTAATTCACTTCAATTCAGTTTATTTATATCGCACCGTATCACAACGACGTTGTCTCAGGGCACTTTACAAGAACATTCACATACATAGAAAATACATACGAAATACAAAGTAAGTGCAAATAATACAAATAAATACATACAAAATACATAGTAATGTATATCAAAATATCGAAAATGTGCTTAAACCTCATGTCACCGTTATTGAATATCGAAAAGTATATCGTGATATATATATATATATCGATATCGAATTATTGTCCTTCCCTAATTCACATTAAATAATCAGTTTTGGTATTTCTTCTGGAAAACTGGATACTGAGGTGTAGAATTTTCTAACTTACTGGATCAGAGTTTAATACTAATATAAATTAGAATGTGAACAAAGTTCTCATCACTGCTGCTCTAAATGTACTTTTTTTTTAAACGTCACTCCACTGAAATGAACTTTTAGATACAAAAGACTGTTGCTGCCAGTGTTATTATGTCACACGCATCCCTTCGATCTGTTTACCTGAACAACATTAACGAGCTGACGTGGCTGCATAGCCATCAAGTTGTGGTTGAGTCAAGCTAGCCGTGCAATGAGCTCCCACATCTTGAAATATCCAGCAGAGTCGGGGTCAAGCACATTCTACTGAGTCAGACAGACATTTTAACACTTTTTTTTTTATTGGTGCTGAGCTGTAGCTGAGCTTGTTTGAGAAGGGAGACAGACGGCAGAGCTTTCAGATGGAGGGGGTGAATCACCATGTTGTTTGCGTACTTGTTGTGCGTTCATTTGCCAGGGCATTTCCAGAGTTTACAGTAACACGGATAGAACAGCAGGAGTGACAGTCTGTTTTATTCATGACGTGTAGTCGTGTAGATCAAACTGCCAAACTCAGTGCGATGTTTAGTGTGCTGCTGACCGTGACGCCGACGAAAGGAAAGACGAGTTGCTGAATCACAGTCGGCTTTTTTTAGAAACCTAGTCGAGAAATAGGAAACGTTTGTGTCATGCCGGTGAAGATTCTTAGTCGTCCAGGTCGATCCAAAATAAAATTAAAAACCAACAACTGGACTTCTATTCTGAAGATGAAAACGTCTCGCTTCCCATACGAGAGGATTCATCAATTCCAGCGGTGAAGGAAGTACTCAAACACTGTACTTAAGTAAAAGTACAAATAAACAAACAAAAGTGTACTCTAGTAAAAGTAGAAGTACCACATTAATGTTTTTACTTGAGTAAAAATAAGTAAGTACTTACTTTGAAAAATAGTTAAAATATTCAAAGTAAAAGTACTTGCTGAATGTATCTAATGCAATATCATTAAGTATTCCTACTGCATGTATATTTTCTGTAATACATTAATAGTGTTGAGTCATTTTAATGAACGATGCTGCAGATAATACATGTTTTTATTGTGTTTACTCTGTGACACCGTGCACACCTGGACTTGTGATTCTGTGTCAGAATCTCAGGGATGACCTGCAGAGTTAAATGTCTTTAAGCAAAATAAGAAAGAGGAACGATTATAACCTTTGAAAGTTTTTATTTAACACAAAGTAAAACCAGTGTGTCATTTTAACTGCAGTGAACACATTTAAGTAAAAGTTGTCTGTCTGAACAAAAGGAGCATTAGACCTGACAAAGGAACATCTGATCATTTCAACTCCAGTTTGTCATCAACTCTAATTAAAACACTGTCTAAACCTTGTAATGGATCAATATTGAACAATATTTTAACTTCCTGACACCATTTTCAAAACTTGGACCTGAGTGTCGAGACATTTGGAGACATCTCTCGTCTCCTAACATCCATGAACCGACACATTTTAATATTGCATCAAGAATTTATTATTCAAGTTCAGAAGAAGTTGGTTTTCAAAGTTTTTTGAGTCCAGTCTGGTTCTTCTGGGAGAGAATCTGTCCTGCTGTACTGAACAGTCTTTCAATAATCTTTCAATGATCTTTCAAGAGTATTTCAATAATCTTTCAATAGTATTTCAATAATC
>NC_056507.1:5981418-6003214 GCF_014905685.2 Nematolebias whitei
AGTATTTCAATAATCTTTCAAGAGTATTTCAATAGTATTTCAATAGTATTTCAGTAGTATTTCAATAATCTTTCAATAGTATTTCAATAACCTTTCAAGAGTATTTCAATAATCTTTCAATAGTATTTCAATAATCTTTCAATAGTATTTCAATAGTATTTCAGTAGTATTTCAATAATCTTTCAATAGGATTTCAATAATCTTTCAAGAGTATTTCAATAATCTTTCAATAGTATTTCAATAGTATTTAGTAGTATTTCAATAATCTTTCAATAGGATTTCAATAATCTTTCAATAGTATTTCAATAATCTGTCAATAGTATTTCAATAATCTTTCAAGAGTATTTCAATAGTATTTCAATAGTATTTCAGTAGTATTTCAATAATCTTTTAATAGTATTTCAATAATCTTTCAAGAGTATTTCAATAATCTTTCAATAGTATTTCAATAGTATTTAGTAGTATTTCAATAATCTTTCAATAGTATTTCAATAATCTTTCAATAGTATTTCAATAATCTTTCAATAGTATTTCAATAGTATTCCAGTAGTATTTCAATAATCTTTCAATAGGCTTTCAATAATCTTTCAAGAGTATTTCAATAATCTTTCAATAGTGTTTCAATAGTATTTCAATAATCTTTCAATTAGGCCATAAGTGGCACGTATCTCTCCGCAGTGGAATCCATTTTAGGTGTGTTAGTGGTGCTGTGGGTGCTCCCAGCTCAGTGACGAATATAGTAGAATATACGTCATTGGTCCAGCTCTTCTTGAAGGCGGGTCAAATGTTACCTGCTCACTTTGCAGTGATTCGATGGACCAACTCTCCTCTCGCCGTTCAAACTGACGAACAAATCAAAAAACTGCAACGTGAATGTAACGTGCAACGCAACACATTATAGAAATGTACTGTAGAAGAAAGTACAGATAATGTAAAATGTAATGGAGTAAAAGTCAAAAGTCCCCACGCTGAACTCTAAAGTAAAGTACAGATACATGAAAAATGTACTTAAGCACAGTAACAAAGTACTTGCACTTAGTTACATCCCACCACTGATGGAGTTCCAGGCTTTATAGAAATGTATGAGAGACCTGGTCGCGTTCTTAGATTCACATACAGATTAGACTGGAAGTACTCGCCCCGCACCTCGGAGGCTCGTTCGGCTGTTTGTCTGCCTGCCTCACAGAGACCTTTAGATCACACGCATGAAGTGTGAATTGGAGTGGAGCCGACTGGGAATCAGGCCTAAGTCTGCACTGTAAGTTTTTGAAATCTGAAATCTGATGTCGTTTACGCGACGCGTTGTTGAAGTGGAAACGGACGTGTTGAAGCGCTCGTTCTCTCTGATCGAGAGAAATCTCAAACTCGAACCCCACACTCTCTGTTCTTTGAATCGAGAAAGCTCCTCGGATGAGAAGCGAAACGTCTTCAGCTACAGAACAGAGTCCAGTTGTTTTAGTCTTTAACCGTTTTTTTTTTTTTTAGATTTACCATCTCCTGGATGACTGAGAATCGTCACCAGCGTCTGTACGATTCACTTCAATTCACCTCTATGATTTCTCTAGACTGCATTTCCAAAGGAATTAGAGCAAGATAGATTTAGTGTTTCATTACTTTTCATTTATACGCATCTGTTGTGTACATGCATATTTATAAAGCTGTGCTCAGAGGAGTTTCGCTCCGTTTCAAAAGGGGATCTGGTAACTCCACCTTTACAACAAGGACATGTTTATTAAAGGATACAAACATTTAGAGGCTTTTAATGAACGAACAGTTGTTAATTTAATGCTCTTTGAGTTCCAGGTTGCTAAACTAATTTAATGGTGGGTTCCTCAGGTTTGCTTGAAAACGACATAATTATAAATTCATTCTCAAACATTAAGCTATTCATACGAGCTTATTTTTACTTTGAATTGGAAAAGAAATACTTAAAGAATACTGTAAATTTTTAGGGGCGTCCTGAACGGATCCGAACAGACACGCACGCTCAGATTTTTTTTTATGCTGTTGTTTCTCTTTTGACTGGAAACATTCTTCTGCTCTCCAGACACCGTGCACTGCGCTGTCTGGCTTTTCTGCTGCCTCCACCTACACTTACTGAAAAGCCTTTTGAATGCACCTACCTCTTGTGGTTTCACTGCAGTGCAGGAAAGGTAAAAGAAGGAGGTAGTAGTGAGTTCTGAGATGAAGTACAGAACCTTTTGTTGCCACTTGGGGTAGTGGGGGAAAAACAAAAAAACTACTACAACATTTACCAAACTGAGAAACTGTCAAAGGGAATGCTATGGCAACCAGTTGTACTTATCTGCTAAACAAAAAGCAATATCAACAATCATCAGAAATATTTGCTAATAGATAATTTGCACATCCCTCCATCACCCCCATAGTTATTTACGCCACCATTTGGGATATTGTGTTTCAGATCAAACCCATTAGCACGGCATGCCTTGCTGTGCAAAGAGCATTTTTAAGTGCAACACTATAAAATCATACAAGGCATCACTCTATTGCCAAAATCTCAGTTATGAGCGAGGAACCGTATTTTCACAATTGTTGAGTAGAACACTCCTAAAGACTGGAGTTACTGGATTCAGGTGCACCTAATTATGTAATTAGCTCTTAAACCCCTAATCCAGGGGTGCCCAAGCTTTTTCCCTGCGAAGGACAAAATGAAAATCTTATCAGACAGCTATGGGTCAAATGCAATAATATGGTACACGAAATGCAAATACTTCTTTAAGTAAAGTCCTTTTTTTTTTTTTTATACAGTTATTTAACATTCCTTTCTGTCTAAAGAACATTACAGAACAAAATACAACTAATAAGTCATATATAGGAAAATAAAACATCTAAATTTCTGTATTTTATTATAATTATATGTAGTGCAAAATGTTAAAAGGTGCAACACAACAATAATACGGCACTAGTGAGCAACATGAAGCTGGTGTTTGGCTCTAATCCGACTCTGTATCGTGCTGCAGCTGACTCAGCTTGTTTGAGCTATCTGCTAATGTGTTGACCCGCAAACCTTTTTCTTGTAGGTGCGCGAGTCAGTCTGCTTTGGCAGCAAAGGCTCATGGGATATTTCATAAATTGAAAAAATATGAGGGTGGGGGGGCAAGTAGATGGAGCGCTACCGCCATAGTCATAGCTTTTGAGCTAGCGCGTATGTATTGCGTGCTGTTAGCTTAGCGCTACGTCAGTGCTGGCAGTTGTTGACGGAGGGTGGGGGTGTTGATAGGCAGGGCACTTGGTTCGGGCCAATTCAAACGGCTTGGCGGGCCAACTTTGGCCCGTGAGCCCCACTTTGGCACCTCTGCCCTAAACACGAACCTTAAAATTAGACATTTCACTCAATAACACACACACACACATAAAATTAACACAAAAGGAGCAGGAGAAATGGTAGAGATGCTGTCACATTGTGATGATAATCATTTTTAACCTGAGGCTGTTGCATGAACATAATGTGAAACTCAGGAAGTTACCTTCATAGAAACAGTGATATAACAAACATCGGAACTTAAACTTACCTCAAGTGAAATAATCTCACATTCTGGAGTAATCGGTTGAGTTCCTGTTTTTCCTCGTTAACTGATGCAGTTCAGCTATTTTTGGAGGGTTTGGACAATGGTCAAAAGGGAAGTTATTTACGCCTGAACAATTGAAAGATTGTGCAGCAGCATATCGAGTCACAAGAGCAGTTTATCCAAGAAGAGTTTATCGTGCATTGAAAAGCAATGTTTAATGTCTTATCACTGATATTACCGGAGTTACTTTTCTTTGAAATAACAATGTTCGCCAGCTCTTTGCTAACTTTATTGTTTCAAAAATATTATTCGTTTATTTATTTATTTATTTTTTGGATAGTGCTGAACCTAGAAACCTGGCTGAAGCCTTTTTTTCTTAACTGACAACTGATAATATTCCAAGTTATCATTAAAAATAACCTTAAAGTTGCAGAAACCGCAGAACTGTTTGTGACATTATTTTTGTTTGTTTGTTTGTTTGTTTGTCATTTTTATTCATTTCATATTTAAAACACAAAAACTATTAGAAACCAAATGAGAAAAAAAAAACACGTCATAAAATGAAAGGTAGCAGAAGAAGAAAAAATCTTATCATATCTGCCCCTTGTTTAAAACAAAATCAATTCAAACAATCAATTCAAACAATAATCATCTATAAGTAATATAACAAAAATAATTAACTCATCACAATTTTACGTATTTATATGTATCTTTCCAAAATTTTAATCTTAATCATTTTCTTAAATATAGGCAATGACCTGACTTTTTTTACATCGTTTTCCAAACTATTCCACAGACCTATTCCCTGAATTGAAGTAGACCGCCCCTTTAAACTGGTTCTGTACTGTGGTTTAACAAAAATGTCTGTTCCCTTAAGATTATAGCAACTTTTCCTTTTTACAAAATACGTTTGAATATTTGAAGGTAGTGTGTAGTTCTGAGCTTTATACAGTACTAAAAGAATATTATAGTTAACCAAATCATGAAACTTCAGTAATTTCAATTGATAAAATAAAATACTAGATGGATGACAATAATGCTTTCTTGTGATAATTCTTATAGCTCTTTTCTGCAAAATAAAAATAGGCATCGTTATAGTTTTACATGCTGTTCCCCAAACATCAACACAATAAATTAAATGTGGGACTATAATTGTATTATACAGCAAATACAAGGCTTTATCATTCAATAAGTCCCTTACTTTATACAGTACTGCAGTGGATTTAGATATTTTAGTTTTTACAGAATTTATGTGCTGTTTCCATGACAGTTTATCATCAATAATTACACCCAAAAATTTCAACTCACCTACTCTGCATATCTCAACATTATGATTATTTAAAACCAACATAACTATTAATTTTAACTATGACCAACAAACTTTAGAATGCATATGAAGAATCATCTTTAGTTTGCTGTAATTCTGACACTTGCATCCATGCGGGTGTCAGGACAGAAACATTATCTTTTGAGCTTGCTGTGTTTTCCTTAGCTCAATGAATGACAACTACAGTATCTCTCCCCAAAATAAATGTATTTTCTAACTTCTTCAGCCCTAATAGAACTCTTTTTTTTTTTACTGAAGTGAGTAATTTGTCACTTACGTTCACATGTTCACAAGGTGCAACAAAGCGAAAATAGGGAGGAAGATGTGAGGAAATTTTACATTTTCTCTTTTCTCTCATTTAAAACAATATTTCCTCTCCGCGGTTCAAAGTTGTGGCTTGTGTTGAACTTCCTGTTCCGAGCTGGCGTTATCATCGGCCGTTTTCTGCTGTTACTCACCTCGCTGGCGCGCTCTGCATTGGTCGGTGCTTGTGTCGCTGTTGAAGTTGCATCTGTGCTTGGACAGCATGGCGTCGCCCTGTCCCCTTGACCTCCGCACTGTCTCTCAGATGATTTCAGGATCCGTCACCCTGGTTTGAACTGGTTTCTTCTTTCTTCCAATAGGCTAGCCACACTGGTATGCGCTCGTACATTTACAAGCAGAGCTCTGTGATTGGCTCGCAGGCAGAGCACACTGGAATGCGAACGTATTACTTCAGTGCTGACACGCAGGAGGATATGAACACCTGGCTGAAGGCCATGAACCAGGCTGCGCGGATGCAAAACTACGCCAACACACTCATCAGGTAGGACCAGAAATACACAAGTTTGTGTTCTATTCTTGTTTGGATATTTTTTTTTTAACTTCCGTTTACTTCCATAGCTTAACATTGACCCTAACCTAAATCTTTATTACCAGGACATGCCTAACACGAACTGTAGCCTAAACTCAATTCACACTCAGCTCTAAACCTGTCACTAACATAAAAATGGGCTCCACTAGATTAGGACCAGGCTTTGGTTCCCATAAAGACCACAGGTTCTGACTGGGTAGTTGATTATACTAGAAAAGGTATATAAGGAGTCCATACCCTGAAGACCCACGATAAGTGGAAAACCGCGAAGTCGGAATAGTAGTACAAGTAGTAAGTAGTAGTTTATTTTATTATTTATATATATAAAGTTGTTTAAAACACTTCCCACACTCATGCAATATTCTAAACAATGTTTCTAAACTCTAAACACTCTAAAAGAGCACAGAATGTCATGATTTCAGCTCCCTGCCTCTTCTGCTCTTTGCCGCCTGCAAGCACTCTTGGCCACGCCCACTTCTTCGCTCTGCATGATCAGCTGATCAGCTGTTTAACTGCAGCAGGAAGTTTGTCGTGCAGCAGTAAGGGCTGCACAAAGATGCACGAGGAAGCTTTTTCTGCAGCTCTGGGCTGCACAGATGTGCAGCAGCTGCTAAATCATTTAAAGTAATTTATTTTAAATTTTTTTTAAATCCATGCCGATCGTGCGGCTCATCCATCAATCAGCCAGTTTCGTGTCATGTCCAATCTTATTTTGACAAACCACGATAGGGCGAATCTGCGATAAACGAACCGATAAGTATAGAGGGACTTCTGTGCTAGTTTTTTTGCAGACCGAGTATAAGTACAAGTAGTTAAGTTTCGGTACTTGCCTATACTGAGTACCAATTTGGTAATGAGTTAGTACTTAAACACAATGACTTTAAAAATGATTATTTTTTTAAAGAACACAGCAAACAGTCTGCTGTTTTAACGTCACTTGTGTTTATCTTAAGATTTCTCCAACTATGGGCATTTTATTTATTTATTTATTGTCCGTTACTTGCAAAGTGGAAAAAGAAATTACATTATCAAGCATAAAAGTGGTTTGAAGTATTGGGGTGTTTTTATGAGTACAAGTACAAGTACAAGTGCTTGGGGCTGGTATCAGGACACCACTAGTATAAACCAAATAAAAACACATAATTGAAACAAATGAGCACACATGAACATGTGTCTTTGTCCTAAGTGACTCAGCTGTGGAATTTCAATTATACACTCTGTTAATAAGAATATTATGTTCAGTGAATAAATGCATGGCACTTTAATAAAAAGATAAAAAGAGTCATACATTGCTCTCAGCATTAATGTGTATTATGTATTTTTTATTTACTGACAAAACATCTTTCTTTTTTGTCTCATGAGCTCCCCCTCGAGTAACTTACTTTGAGCGATTTCTTTTTTCGTTGGTGTCGTTGTTAATGTTTTTTTTTTAATTGTTTTTTAATGAAACTAACAAAGAAATAATGTGATGTACATCTACAACTAATTCACTTATGGAGTGAACTCAGTTCAGATGGCCCCCCTGGCTAATTGATTATGGCAACACAACAATGGCAATAACTCAGCCCTTTTTAAAGATATTGATGTATAACTTGTTGTGTTGACAGCTGAGAGTCATTCCTAACATGAACTCTGAGCTCTAATGCAAGGTTCATTTTACCAGTAAAAGTGATTTAATTATAGTTTCACTCGGTGTTACTATGGTTAAAAGCGTTCATATTTAATGACATATTTTATTTACGTTGTTAAATAAATGTATTTGGGCCTTCGTTAGCAGATAAATACATTTATTGAAACTATGAACACACTTTTACTGTTTACTCTTTTACCGATATGAAATCTCATCGCTAATTTTTTGAAGAAAACGTTATTTGACTTTTTAAATAATTTGATATTTTTGTATAACAAAGCCATTCTAACGCATATCCTGTAGGTTCAGCTATAATATGACATCATTTTTTATTTCAGTGGTGTGCAGGGAATAGAACCAGAAACCTCAGATCCTCTACTTTCACTTTAAGTGTCACAGAATCCCTCTGTCTGATTTTTCTGTCCAAAGATTTTGGCGTTCTGTTTGAGCTGCTCTGATAAAAACCCGTTCAGATGATGGTGTTTTTGAACTAACAGCGGCTCCCTTTATGTTTTATTAACGTGTTGACGATGGGAGGTAGCGCAGATCAAATACGTCTCATCGTTCCCTGGCAGCCTCAGACATCCCCCACTTGTTTCACTTCTTTTATTTTATTTCAGCTCATTTTACAAGGAGAAATCCCACAAGACGACACTAGCTGTTAGAGAATGACAGAGAGGAAACCAAGCCTCCAGTTGGGAATTTTTCTGAAGCGTCTTTCCACCCTGCTATCATTCATTTGTGTATTTGTAAAATCTATGACAGCGATGCTATTTACTGGTGCGTTGGACTATTTTTAAAGATATTGATCATTTTTAGAGAGCGCAAATATTTGTTTTTAATGCAGACTGGTAGAATACAAAGCCATTAACACATTACTTTTAAACTAGTAGCAGCTGGACAGCATCGTGCTAATTTATGCTAAATAGTTTCAGAAACCAGCTGCTGGTGAGACGACATTAGGCTCAGAAGGCCTCTTTATTTATTCCTTTTGCGTGGTGAACTTATTGTCAGCAGCTTGAATAGTTCTCAAGGCTCAGCTCCCTTTTGCTCGTCAGTTGTTCTGCTTTAAAATCATTTACGTGGCGTATTTAGCGCCACACAAAATTTTGGAGATGAGGGTGAGAGTTTTTCTTTCACGTGACAGTCATCTAGTTCATAATTTGTCGAAAAACAAAGAAGCAAGCTGTTAGGTGGAACATGATGTTCAAGTGGGTAAATGCATCAATAGTTTTAACAGAGTGAAGCAAAACTTTTTGATAAGACTGATGACAAAGAGCTGCAAGGAGTGTTACATAACCGACATTCATCTTGGCTTGTCGTCTTTTTACAGACCTTCTGACAAGATAGAGAAGTTGTTACATCAGGCTGTTCCACAGACAAACCACGTAAACCACCACAGCATCACGACGTCAGACTCTGAGACTACAAAATCAACTGTCCACGAGGTTCTCCTGGAGCCCATTCATCGAGAGCCAGAGGAGCTCTGCAGCTTTCACAAAGACTCTCCTGGCAGCATCATGCTGGAGCAGCCCATAGGAGGTACACTGTTTGAAATGGACACGCACACGTCCCTTCCATCCAACCCTCCAGTCACTGCCGTCCCGCATTCAGACATGTCGGCCTCAGCTCCTGTGTCCAGAGCGCCGTCCCGTGCTCCATCACGGGCCACCTCCACCTTGCCCTCCAGTGTTTGCACTAGGAACGGCCTCGTCTCCACACCCAGCCCCATCCTGGAGCCAAATGGCATCGCAGCAGGGACGTACCAAAGAGCGCCAGACCCACCAGTACTGGACACACACAAGCATTTGCAGAGGAGGAGTACTCTGGAGCAGGTGGAGCAGTGGGTCAAAGTTCAAAAGGCTGAGCATAGAGGGTAAATCTCTAACATTTTTATACATTATTATGTTGAGAGTTGTGTGAGGGCAGGTGTGTTTCCCAGAAATCAGTGGTGGAGAAATGAGGTATCCACTGAAGGAAGTTGCCACGCTACACAGTAACACTAGACAATGTTCAAATGGTCAAATTAGCTGCATTTTAACGGTTGCTCCAGGTGAGCTGGACGAAGTTGGCAGGCTATGGCAAGCCGATTGTGTCATTAATAGCCACTTTTACCTATTACATGACACAACGACATGCCATACTACTCGAGTGCCATCTAGCAGCTGAAAATGGTAGTGTTCAATATTTTCAATTAGAATGAATGAAAACGGTCATATCTCAGCCAAAAATTGGTTTATAGATATGAGAAAAAAAAATCTATAAATATGTCGCTTCAGCGTATAAGTTGCAAGGTTTGTAAATTATGCAAAAAACTTGACTTATAGGATGAAAAATACGGTTTGTGCTGAATAGCTGGTACCTAAAACCATCTCCTCTGTTCAAAGTTGTCATTTTCAGTATTGATGGTTTTTATTACCTCCGCCAAGGACACTATGTTTTCGGTAGAGTTGGTTAATCTCTCTGTGCACAAGATTACTCAAAAAATAGGGAATTATGAAAATTTCATGAAATTTTCTGGAAATGTTGAGGTTGTCACAAAGAACAAATGATTAAATTTTGGTGGTGATCTGGATCACCATCTGGATCCAGGTTTTTATTTGAAGGATTCTTGTCTGTCTGTGCACAAGATGTTAGCATGTGAGTGACCCTAAGGTCTTGGCAGAGGTGTGCGCTGTGTGAAAGGTAACGTGAAGGTGACAAAGAACCTTGTGGCTGTTACAATCAATCGACCTACAGTATAGGAAGACGCATACATTGGTAGAAGGCTAAGGATGGATTTGTAAATAAAATTATGCTAATGCAAATGTGTGCAGGTGGACAGTTATCACGATCTGTTGGTTTGTTGAACGCAACGTGTAGGCAGACGCAGGCTACTCGAAGGATAAACACAATATTTGTTCAATAAAAACGAAAGCTGACGTGGCAGCAAAACTAACATTATCGATGAGGAGACACGGAGAGAGACAGAAACACGACGCCTTGCAGGACAATCTGCTGACGGGCACAACAAGGAAACAGAATATAGACACTAACAAGGAAATAATTACAAACACCTGGGGGAGGACAGTGAGGGACAGGTGCAGCAGGAGCTGGCAACATGAGGGAAACACTGAGGAAGATGAACATCACGCATAACACAGATCCTCTCAACAGTGATGGCCAGTTCCCCTGAGTTGACTTGTTTCTATTACTACTCTTTTTTTTATACTATATATACTAAATTAAGTCATTTTACATTTTGTAGTTTAGTATTTATATATTTTTAAACACAGATTTATTTGAAGCTGTAGGATAAACCCTGTATTGACCATGTAAATATGATGCGTCCTGTTGCACGTTTGCCTGATGGGATTAACGTCATAGAGATTCTTACGTTCTGTTGAAATCTGTAGACGTATTTATTGCATTTAAAAATGTTTCTGTTCAGCAGCCCCCCATCCAGAGAGAGCACCCTTCCTCGTCGCACGCCACCAAACCAGCACAAGTACTCCTCCATGGACACCTATCAGACACTGCCAAAAAACCCACGCCACAGCCCCCCTCCTGGTAGACATGGTGAATACAAGTATGCTCAGGACCGCCTGAGCCACTTCCGTCTCACCCCTGATCAGGGGTGCTCAGGGTCCAACACCGTGTGGCAACTGTACGAATGGCAGCAACGCCAGCAGTACCGCCACGGGAGCCCCACTGCGCCAATATACACCCCGGCTCCAGAGTATCCATTTGGCCCTCGCCCCCCATCCACTGTGCCTCCCTCTTCCTCAGCTCCCAGGTCAGAAGGGTCTCCTCGCTGTGTGTCAGTGCCACCCTCGTCTGCAGACGTCCCTCCACCGGGCCCTCCGCCTGGCACCAGCAGAACCCTGTCACCTGCACGGAGGCCGCACACGCCTGCTGAACGGGTGACAGTGAGGCCAATGGGTGATATGTCAGCACTGGACCTCCCCTTCGCTGTGTCCCCCCGGAGGACCAAATCTCAGATGCTGAAGGTAAATAATTATGGCAGAAGCACAAAACCACACTCTGCAACTTTTTAACGGCATTACTCGCTTTTACAAGCCATCATAAAAGGTTTTGTTCTCCGCAGCCCAAGACGTAGATCTGTGTGCATGTGAGCGTTTGACCCATTAGCAAAATGTCTTGTGAGCCCATGATTAGATTTGAATGAAACTTGGAAAGTAATCACAGGATTTATTTGTTGGAGGAAAAATGTTCTCGCTTTATCTTGCTTAAAAAGAGCCACGCTCGACGACAGGAGAAACATTTTAACCGGTATATTTACTTGCAAGGTCAGAGTTTCACAACAGTTTTCGCAGTTATACAGAAAGTACACACATGGAGTCCGGTCATGAGAATCTGCCACGGGCAGTGCCTGAAGCTTGTTTTTATACCTTATCAGCTCCTCCGAGCTCACAGGCTCAGAGGCGACCTTGAAGCAACAGTTATACCTGCAGCTTCAAATCAACTCCTCATCCAGCTCTCGAACGCAAACATACGGTTCGTGGGCAGTTAAACCTGGACGGATTCTTGTTGGTTGAAACATTTCATCTTTTATCCAAAAGACTTCCATCAGTCTGAGATATTGCAAAAAGCTCATTCTTATAAATAGCACCTTATCATAGTGGATCAACCAGTTTGCTGCTGATAGCCAGAACCAGCTATTCACATGTAAACAAATGATTTTGCTTTTATTCCCAGGGCCTGTGCTCATGTTGACATGCAACACTATAATGTCACTTCATTAGGAAGTTGTTAATGAACAATATGATAATTATTTTCCTAATAATTGGCTATGCTTGTTTTTTATCCATCCATTATCTTTACCTTTCTGGATCGCTGGTGCTCATATCACTGTGTGAGAGGCGGGGCACACCTGGACAGGTCTCCAGTCCATCACAGGGACACATAAAGACAAACGAGACAAACAACCATTCACTCACTCACACCTAGAGACAATTTAAGTATGTGGGAGGAAACCGGAGTACCCGGAGAAAACCCACACATTCAAGGAGAGGACATGCAAACTCCACCGAGAAAGGTCCCTATCTGGGATTCGATCCGGCAACCTTGGCGCTGAGAGGCGGCAGCTCTACCAACCCATGCTTTATTTTTATTGTATGAACATTTCTTTTAAGACATTTAGCTCACATTGTTATTTAAGTATTTAAGTACTATTTGCATATTGTCCAGGAAGGACATCCTTGTAAAAGAGATTGATGGATTTCTTCCTGGTAAAATAAAGGTATTAAAAAAAGTAGGGTGATAAAGTGAAAGTCTATAAAGTTCATGTTCTTTTTATCAATTATTCAAGCGCTAATGCAAAGAGAAGAGCAGAGAAGACAAAAAGCAACAGAGTACGGTGCGACGAGTGGACCAAGAAAAGGTTTCGTGCAGCTTCTCATCCGGAACATTTGCTGCTTGTAACCTAAACTGCTCTAATTCTTCTAGTTCTACTGTTCTAAGGACTTTCTGTAGGATTCCTGAAGGACAACACTTTTTTTTTTTCTACAAACAAACCAAAACTATGGAATCACCACTCTCGGAGGATGTTCTTTCAACTGTTATACTTTGTATAAATATAAATCAGACGTTCCACAAAATTACAATTTTTTTTATTCTAACTTTCTAACATTAAAAACGCATCTTGATCAAGTAGAGGAAAAGAATCACTCAAATCCAAGGGAAGAAACATGTAATCGTTAAAAAGCCACTGCCCATTAGCACTTTGTTGCGCCACCCCTGGCTTTAATAACAGCTTGCATTCTCTGAGGCACGGACCCAATAAATCACAAGCAGAACTTTTCATCAGTCTGTCTTCAGCTGTCTCTTATTGCTGTTGCCAGTTCAGGTTTGCAGGTTGAAGCGACCGTTTTCTCCAATTTCCACTGGATTGATATTCAGATGATTTGCGGACCATTCCATTGACATTTGTTTTTTCTTGAAGAAAGTTTTTATGTCCTTTTTTCTACGGCAAGCTGCAGTATCATCTTGAAAAGTGAAGTCATTAGCAAACATAATTTCAACTGATGGAATGAAAATTGTCCAAAATCACATAGACTTTTTATGATGCCATTACATCTTCAATAAAAGTCTACATTATGAGTATATCATTATACACTGATGACTCTCCCGTGTTCTGACCTGAAACAACGCTTTCATCCAGTCTCTCACAGTCCATGATAGATATTTTTATATCCCTTTGTAACCTTATTCTTTTCTGTTTGGGCGTTAATGATGGCTTTCGTTTGGCCATTCTGTATACAGCAGTCCCTCGCTACTTCGCGGTTCGTTTTTCGCGGACTCGCTCTATCGCGGCTTTTCAAAATACGATTGGACACAACACACTGATTGATGGATGAGCCGCACAATCGGCATGGACTTTTTATTTTAAATAAATTATTTTTAAAAATGGTTTAGCGCCTGTGTGGAGCCCAAGCTGCAAGAGAAGCTTCTTCGTGCAGCGTGTCATATCTCTGCTGTGCAGCGGAGAAGTGGGCGTGGCCAAGAGCGTGCAGCTGGAGGCAGAGAGCTGAAATCATGACATTCTGTACTCTTTTAGAGCTTTTAGAGTTTAGAAATACCGTATTTTTCACTGTATAAGTCACGCCTTTTTGCATAAATTGGCAAGTCCTGCGACTTATACACCGAAGCGACTAATATACGCCCCCCCCCATTTTTATAACCCAATTTTTGGATGAGATCAGATGATTTCATTCATTCTGACATGAAAAATATTAAACACTACCATTTTCAGCCACTAGAGGGCCCTCGAGCCTTATGGCAAGCCAAGTGTCTCATTAATAGGTAAAAGTGGCTATTAATGAGATACTTGGCTTGCCATACCAAGCTACCATCATCCCTCCTTTGTTTCATCTGACATGTTTTGTGCTGGAGCCATGATTCCCGTCAATATGTTTTGTGCAACAGCTCTTCAAGTTGTGAGCAGTTTTTTTTTTTTTTACTTGACGACTATTTAGTAGATTTATTATCATACAGGTGTTTGTAATTTGCAATTCTGAAACAGAGTGATTTCCACATTTATTTCTTTTAAATTTTGTAATTTCATATTCTTCCTCTACTTGATCTGGGAAATAAAAGAATTGTGACTGACTACAGAAATTATATATATATATATTTTTTTTTTATTTATTGTTTCTTAATGCTATAAGGTAGTATTTTTTTGTTATTATATTTTGTTGGCATTGCTGTGATTTACATTAATACAAAATCAAACACATATTGAAGAGTTGTGATGATGTAGTTGCACTCATACAGCAGATGGAATAAATTATAGTAATATAAGTTTTGCCAGCAGGTGATGAGGTAACATTATGTTAGAATTGTTACATTCTAGACTTCAGCGCTGCTCCTCTGTTTTTATTGGATTTTAGTGGCGAACATGATAAATTGTTACCAATATACACTATCTCCCTTTTATCCCAGTTTTACATTTTCTATTTTGAAAGCCAGCTCTAGTTGTGTGATTACACGCTCAGCCAGTCTCCTTAGACATCGTCTCGTCTTATTACCGTACAGTTACGTTGTTTGAACGGTCCCAGTACAGCTGAGTGTCAGGTGGTTTTTATCATTAAAAAAGCCAAATAAAAAGAGACTATTAAAGCATCCGCATGAAATACAATCACCTGCAGTTCTGCAGAAGAATTGCCATCAGTAGTTTTAAGAACTGTGCAAAGAGTCCTGCAGTCTGCAAGCTCCTAATTGACATGGGTGGTGGCTTGAGCTGTGCTTCAGTGAGCTAAAAGGCAGACTTCTCGTTAGAGCTTCTAGTATGTATGTATGTATGTTTTATTTATTCATTTCATTTCATCCAAACAACAAATATAATACATTTTAAAGAAAAGAAAAAAGATATACAATCACAGAAATAAAATGAAAGGCAGCAGAAGAAGAATGAGTTCTTATAATATCTGCCCCTTGTCCCCAAAGTATATTCCAAACAAAATTACTATACAAAAGCAAGATGAATTAATAAAAAAATAAAAAATAATAAAATAAAAACTTAGCTAAAATATAAGATCAACTGTAAACAATTTTTATGAACTCACATTATACTTAATATTTTTTTAAAAAACAAATTTTTATCATCTTCTTGAATATGTACATAGTTTTGTCATTTTTAATATCAACCTCCAGATCATTCCACAATCTAATACCCTGAGATCTAGTGGATCACATCTTCAGACTGGTGCGACACCACGGCTTCACAAACATCTCCATCCCCTTAAGATAATAATTACTTTCTCTTTTAACAAATTTCCCTTGAATGTTAGTAGGTAGTATGTTTTTGTTGGCCCCATACATAAACAGTAAGATATTGTAATCAACCAAGTCATAAAATTTTAATATCTTTAGCTGATGAAACAATATATTTGACGGATGGTTATAATCTTTTCTGGTAATAATTCTTATGGCTGTTTTCTGTAAAATAAAAATTGGATTTGTAATTGTTCTACATGCTTTACCCCAGACTTCAATACAGTAAATTAAATGTGGAACAATAATGGCATTATACAATAGAAACATTGATTTATCATTGAATAACTCTCTAACTTTGTACATTACTGCAATCGATTTAGCTTTTTTAGTTCTTAAGTTTTTTACGTGAGATCTCCATGTTAGTTTTTCATCAATGATGACACCCAGAAATTTCACCTCATTGACTCTATTAATTTCAATTCCATCGACTCTAAATGGAGTATCAAGCACTTTCTTGTTATTACTAAAAATCATATAATTTGTTTTATCAACATTTAAAGATAATTTGTTTAGTTGAAACCAATTTTGTATTTTCACAAATTCTGTTTGTGCCATCTTCAGCATTTGCACAACATTTTCACCCACACAAAGAAAAGTAGTATCATCTGCAAACAAAATACATTTAAAAAATCCAGACACATTTACCAGGTCATTCACATATAAAATAAATAGCTTAGGTCCAAGTATAGAGCCTTGAGGCACTCCACATGTAATATTACAGAATTCAGATTTTACATCATTTATTTGAACAAATTGTTTCCTTTTTTCTAGATAACTAGATACCCACTGCAATGCATGCCCTCTAATACCATATTTATTTAGTTTTTTGAGAAGAATATTGTGATCAATAGTATCAAATGCTTTCTTTAGATCAACATAAATACTAATACAATATTTTTTTTGATCCACAGCCGTCGTTATCTGTTCCATTAAATCCATGAGTGCCATTGACGTAGAATTTTTAGGTCTAAACCCATATTGACTATTACTTAATATATTTTGCTTATTGATAAGTATGCATTTAATCTGTGTAAAAGATGGTAAAAAGCAAAGATTCATCACATTATACTGTCGCAAACAATCTGCACGTAGAGATTGCCATGAAGATATTGAATAAGTTAATGAAAAACGATAACAATTAGTTGTCTGTTTTGAGTAAAAACAGTATGCAAATGTGTTCCCGTACTCCCCCACACATATTCAAACACAGGCAACATGCCCTGAGAAAACAAACTAACACAGTCTTGTCAAGGTTGCTTTACACTTTGCATCATGCATGCAACAGAGTGTTGCTTTTTTTTTTTTTTTTAATCAAGAATATCTCGTTATACAGTAATATTCAAGTCCATATTAAACCTTGTGTTTCTATAACTGTACCACAACAAAATACCAATGTTCTTTTAGTCTTAGAAAGTCTAGATTTTGATTTTCTGGACATGTCTGAGTTACTAACTTAAAAGCTACAGACACGCGCATGCATGTCATCTCATGGTTTATGATTAAGGAGGTAATAGGAAAGATAAAGAAAAGGATAAATTCAGTTGTTTTTTGTTTTTTTTAGAAATCGCCTCTGTTGGGAAGTTAAGTGTTTAGAATTTGTTTAGGGAATACGTATCTCTCGCCACCTTTCAATGCCAGACTTTTAAACTAATATAAATGACAGTGCTGTGGCTGTTTGGGTCAAAGCATGTAAATTACACTATATGTGGTCTCATGCAATATTTACAGACCTCGCAAGATCTGTTCGTTTTTGTAGTATGTGTTGAGGAGTTCTCTCATCTACTACCACACCAAACAGGAACTCCTTCTTAGAAAACGTGATTAAGTTATAGCCATATTTCTCTTTGCTATGTTTGATTAGCTGTGGCAGACATTTTGAATTGGTGAGATTTCATAAGGTGATATCGTAGAAATACGTCCAGTGATTGCTTTCTGAAATTATCAGTATAATTTCATTAAAATCAATCTTGTTATTTAGTAGATATTCAGCTAATGAACACACAATGAGCCTATGTAGACACAGGCAAAACATTATAACCTTTTCAACCTTTGACAACAAACAATATTAAGTGAGAATTTGTATAAATGTAAAATACACAAGTACTGTATGTATAGTTTTTCATTCATTCAACCTTTATTTATGCAGGTTAATCCCATTGAGCCTCGCGGACTCATTTACAAGAGAGACCTGATTTTAACAAAGAATGATTAGACAACAATAAACATCATAAAGGATGCATCCAAATTGAAAATAACAAGTGAAAATAAAATGGTATTAAAGTAAATGTAACCAAAAAACAGCTAGGTTGTAAGGCGATGTAGAAAACTAAAAACAGGAACATGTCTGCGTTGGTTTTCGCCAGGAACTTAGCAGATGTTTAAAGCCACTTAGAGAGGTCAAGGTCGAGAGCTTTAGATATTTTTCATTCAGATATTCTTTATTGTCGTTCGCACCACATGTGGTACATGTGGCGGTACGAAATTATGTACACAGGGTCCCAGTTACATCCAACAATAAAATGTAAAAAAAAAATACATTAATAAGATCTAAGATATGAACTAAGAAAAACATAAACTAAATATACACTAAGCACTAATAGCATAAAAGCAATACGCGTAACAGCAGCACGAACATGAGTCTGTGTGAGCAGATGAGCACGCATGAACACAGCAACATGAATTTCGAGGATAAAATCAAAGTAAGAACTGTTGGGATCGACTTCCCGTTTGAAAAAAGCATCCCTTTGTTTTTTTCTGCGTTTAGGACAAGTTTGAGACGGAACAAATCAGATTGGATGATGTCAAAAGCGGATGGCAAAAACGTTAGCAACAGTTTTAGCTCGACAATAAACAACTGTGTCATCAGCATAGAAATGTAAGGATGCATCAGGGATGCTCTGACCTACTTTACCTATGCAGATTATAAAGAGGGTGAGTCCTAAGACTGAGCCTTGTGGTACACCATTGTTGACTGTTAAATAACTGGAGGAAGTACCATTATGTTGAGCACATTGCCTCCGGTCTGAGAGATAGTTAGAGAACCAACCAACGGTGTGATCTGAGAAACCAATGTCTGAGAGCTTATGACACAAGATGTTATGATCCACAGTGTCAAAGCTTTAGACAGGTCTAAGAAAAGTGCAGCACAATAATCCTTAGCATCCATTGCTATAATAATATAATGTATGAAAACAAAAAGGCCAGTCCACTGTAAAAGTATATTCCATAATTTTATAGAACACGCATAGAAAAGTTAACATTTTTTTGCCAAGAAGTCTGTAAAATTAAGTCTGAAAACATGAAATTTCAAAATGAAAGACTTGTAAGAACCATGTGTATACTTAGAAGGACATTTCATTTATAGGTAAACATTTACTATGAATGTGTGTATTCATGCGTTGCAGACTGCTACTGTAGAGAGGCGCTCTATGCCACCATCCGGCTACATCACACACACAGTGAGTGCGCCCAGCCTTCATGGCAAAACGGTAAGTTTTAATAACCAGTATCGTGTTTATATTTATATACTGGTTTTTGGCCAACAGAACCATAAAACCTAACATTTTAGGAAGCAGTCTTTAAGAGGTAGTTTTCTTGTGTTCAGTTTTTAGCAGCCGTAAAATTAGTTTCCAAAAGTGAATCCATTCGCTACTACTTTTTCCTAACAATACTTTTTTGATGAAGCTGACCTGGTGGTTGTTGATTTTTAGCATTGTTGTGGAGGAAAGGCTCCTGCCAGCCTGTCACGTAGAGCATCTTTGTACCTGATATGTTTTAACCTAATAGATCTTTAATGTGGCTCCAGTTCTGCTCATCCTATCTGGCCTTCACTACATATGCACTTTTATGTAAAAGTAAAAATGCACAGTCAGTGTTAAGGTTTGCCTAACTGTGTGACCTGTGGTGCCTGTGACAGCCCGAGGAGCTCACTCTGCTCCTCATTCAGCTGCGCCGCCACCAGGCCAAGATGGCCTCTGCACGCCAGCAGACCTTTGCCCAACTGCAGCAGCTCAGTGGTCCCCAAGAGTCCTGCCTCAAAAACCAACTTCTTGCTGCTCCCACCACTAGCACCAGCCTCGTCCTCAGCTCGAACCCCTCTCCTGAGTCCCACCTTGGACATGTTGGCCTCTCAACTCCACTTGGCCCTTGCAGTACCCAGGTGCGGGCCCCAGTGGCGCACAAGCTCAACAGGAGCCGGAAGAGGTTGCCATTAAGTAATCTTTGTACATGATGAACAAACATTGTATAACGTTGAGTTTATGATATTGGAAATATTTTTAAATTCAATGTGAGTGCAGCTTTTGTGTTACTTTGTGATCCCCAGCTGTAAACAACAACATTAGCCGGGTCATGGCAACCTCGACCAAAAAGCTCATTGTTTGCTGTTGGTGACCTGGCTGCTGAAAATCGTTTGTCTCTTTACAATCTGCTGTTCTTGGCTGATCAGTTTCCATACTGTGCTTTTACTGATCATGCCCAAAGCATGTTGGGTTTCTATTTTTTATGTATACAAAGCCATCTCATCTTTTAGCTGATTGGCAAGCTTTAGGTGTGTTGGTCAGTTTGGTCTTCTGGTGAATGGCTCTTGTTTTTCTGTGATGAAGCTTGTTTTGTGGTGTTTTTGCTGTTTATGTGACATAAATTCAGCGGTGAGTTCAGCAGCGTCTCAGGATCTGTTGCCTCATGAGGAGTCTGGTTTGTGCTGGTCCGTTGTTTGGATGTGTTCAACTTGTCTCGAGACAAAATTAGTGAATGTCTTCTGAAGTGTTGGTGTGACTCCGTCAAGATGCATGTCAGACACATAACAGCTGTCCAAACTGCATACTTGCAGAGATATTTCAGATCTTTTCAAGTGGGGTTCTCAGTGATTATCTTATCTGTAGTAGAGATCTCCTTGAACAGCCTCAGGTTGGAGAAGTTCTGGGGGAAATTGAATTCTGGTCAAATTACCAAGCTAAACGCTACAGTGCCAATAAATAGTATTCATCCCGTTGGATGTTTTACCCTTTCATTAATATTATAAATCAGTCAGTCAGTTTACTGACAAACTTGTTTTTCCAAAATCCTCTTCAGTAACAAAGTGATATCAAATTTCTCCAGTAAAATAAAAAAGAGAATAAAAGATTTTTGAGACGTACAAGTCAAGGGATGGGTGTATAAGGATTTCCAAGGCTCTAAACGTCTCCAGGAGTTCTGTTAAATCCATCGTCAATGAATGGAAGGAAGATGGGACATCTACCAATAGCAGGCTGTCCTCACAACCTGTGTGACCATGCAAGAAGGACAATAAAGACAGACCACCTCTCTGAAGGAGGACAATTTCAGCAAGCCAGATGGGAAAGACTGTGCATACAACACAGTTCTTATGCAGGCCATATTTTTCCACAGAAGACCACTTCAGAAGATCTGAATTATTCTTTTAAACACAAACATCACATTATTCGACTAGAATAATTGTGTTTTTTGCTTGTGTATGTGGTCTAGATCAGACGTGGGCAACTTAAGGCCCGAGGGCCAAAAGTGGCCCTTGGACAATCTCCATCAGGCCCCCATTATCCTTAGTTAAATAAAAACAAGATAAACAAACCAGCAATTTATCAAGGAGACTTAAGGAAAGTTAAATTAAACATCGTACAAAAAACTTTTTTAAAAGCATGTTTTAAGTCATTGTGTTTCCCGAACTACTTAAAGGCATAGAAGCACAGATATGTTTGTTTTGCGTATTTCCTCCAATGTGTATAACATGTTAAGCTAACGTGTGTAATATATCGCCACAAGAGCCAGTTTGCAGAATATGTCTTATACAGTAGTCCCTCGTTTATCACGGGGGATCTGTACCCTGAAGCCCCGTGACAAGTGAAAAACCGCAAAGTAGGAATAGTGGTACAAGTAGTAGCTTATTTATTTAATTTTTTTTTTTTTATTAAGCTTTATTTAACCAGGCAAGTCCCGAGATCACAGATCTCTTTTGCAAGAGAGGCCTGGGCCTGAAGGCAGCCTAACATGCATGTTTTTGATCTGTGGGAGGAAACCGAAGTACTCGGAGAAAACCCATGCAAGCACGAGAAGAACATGCAAACTCCACACAGAAAGACCCCAGAATTTATTTTTTGTACAGTATATATGTATATATAAATATATATATATATATATATATATATATATATATATATATATAT
>NC_056507.1:6003614-6038759 GCF_014905685.2 Nematolebias whitei
TATATATGTATATATATGTATATAAAGGCATTTTAAACCCTTCCCACACTCTTGCAATATTCTAAACAATGTTTCTAAACACTGTAAAAGAGCACAGAATATCATGATTTCAGCTCGTCTGCTCTCAGCCACCTGCAAGTGCTTTTGGCCACGCCCACTTCTCCACTCTGCATGGAGATCAGCTGATCAGCTGCAGCAGGGAGTTTATCCTGCAGTGTGGGCTGCACAAATGTGCAGCAGGTGCTAAATAATTTAAACTAATTTAGTTTAAATAAAAATTCCATGCCGATCGTGCGGCTCATCCATCGTGTGTCATGTCCAATCTCGTTTTGAAAAACCGCAATAGAGCGAATCTGCGATAAATGAACCGCAAAGTAGCGAGGGACTACTTTATTCCTAAAGTATATTGGAAAGACATGTTTTATAAAGAATGCTAACTGTGCTACAATAAAACAAAGCCTGAAAAAGGCCTTCTAGATAATCTGTCACAAAGAAAATTTATTTTCCAATTCTCCATGCGGCCGTTTGATTGCTCTAAATGTCTTGATGTGGCCCTTTGGAATAAAATGTTGCCCACCTCTGGTCTAGATCATAAACTTAATTCCTGTTTGCACAATTCTCTAATATGCTCACATGTTTTCCCCCTTTCAGGCGGATGACACATACATGCAGCTAAAGAAGGACTTGGAGTATTTGGATCTCAAGGTGAGAGAAAATGTCTAACTTCTACTGGGCTGTCTCTGATTTGAACTGCTCAAGTTTCAGCGTTTGGTGTTTCTTGTGGACAACCACGTCTTCTGTTGAACCGATCGTTGCAGCTGTTACTGAAGATGTTCAGGCCTCTGAGTGAAACTAAACACCCACAAAGACTAAAACGTATTCATCTAGCTCTTGACTGTTTAATAAGCGTTTCACCCAAAGCACGGCTCTGTGTCTCTGTGATTCTTGACTCACAGATCAGAGCTCTAGAGCCGCTGATCCTCGCAGTTCACAGTTTACTACTGCACTGCACTGCTGGGCCTCTCAGGCCTCTAATGAACGTAAGCTCAATGTGTCGGTCTGTATGTATGTGTGTGTGTGTGTCTGTGTCCGGTAAATATTCTGAAACAAGACGTTTGCTCCCCGGTGTGTCTGTGCATTCCTGCTTGTGCATGTTCGTACTGTGGTGGAGATCAGTCTCTCTGTGCTTATTTCAAGAGTCTGTGTTCCAGAAAGACCATGCCATCGCTTTACAGCACGGTATTTACATACTGATCAGCATCATATATTCTCCATACGACCTTTGACATCATACCCACCCCCCACCCCCACCTCTTACATATGGCAGTGTTAACATTGCTGTCGGATTCTGGGCATGGGATGGCTCGGCAGTGCATGTGTTGTGGCTGTGGCCCGGTGGTTGAAAAGCCAGCTGCTTTTACCATCATCTCTGAAACGCTGCACACCACCTCAATGCTGTAAAGTTGCAAAATTGTGTTCCGCTAAATAGTTTTCAGGCGTAAGGAAAAGCTTTTGTCAGTAAATGTTGTTGCGCTTTAAATGCTGACACTGCAGTAGTCCCTCGCGGTTTGTTTTTCGCGGACTCACCGTGTCGCGGTTTTTCAAAGTAAGATTGGACCTGACACGAAATTGATGGACGAGCCGCACGATCGGCATGAATTTTTATTTAAAATAAATTAATTTAAATGATTTTGCACCTGTGTGCAGCCCACATGTGCAGGGAGAAGCTCCCTTTAGAAACATTGTTTAGAATGTTGCAAGAGTTTAAAATGCCTTAATATCTTTATATGTAAATACTAAAATAAACTACTATTTCTACTTTGCGGTTTTTTCACTTATCGCGGGTCTTCAGGGTACGGATCCCCCGTGATAAACGAGGGACTACTGTATACTGTCCTGTTTAACTAGCAGGTGGAACCCCTTTAGATTTAAATTGAGCACCTGTAAAGCAAATTGCTAAAGGTGTATCACTTTGTGCAGAGCTTCAAAGTCTCCATAGCCACTGTGTTGTTCATGACGAGAGCTGATTTTGTGCCAGAAGTCACTCGTACTGTCCTGTTCCTAAAGGCAGGAGGTCATCGCGGATACAGTAGTCCGCCCTTTTGCCTTGAAGTAGTTTATAGCCGCTCTCTGTTTTCTACACTTCCTTAGTACAACACAGTGCAGCATTTTGTTTTAGCGCATAACTAACATCTGAAATTGTTGATTATTTTTGAATTTACAGGTAGCTGGAAGTCAGACATTGAAGGAAACAGGGAAACCTGTGAAAGTTGCAGAAAGCGACGTAGATGTAAGTATTAGACTACTAACTCTTAAAGGTCTTCTCTCAATAAATAATTCACTCTAGTTTCTAATTCCACTAATGACAAGTTTATTTGATATAACATCTATCCTGTTGATGCCAAAGACGTTTTTCATAATCAGATTATCAAAATGTTTGATCTACTGTAAAAGTAAAACATGGATGGAAACTCATTTAATGAAATATGTTTGGGATTTAGAAATACATTTGAACCAGCAGTTTCTTTATGGACCTATGCAAATTAAAAGAGAACCTCTTCTTCTTCCTTTTCTTTTGGCTGTTCCCTCTTCAGGGGTCACCACGTGCAAATTAAAAGAAAACAAAGTTTTAAAAAAAAAATTTTGGTATGATTTTGCTCCACTCCAGACAAGAACAAATGAAATTCTAGTTTGCAGCTCTGACTGTCAGATACAGTGGAGGAGAGAGAAACTGGTCGTTTTCACACCTGATAGTCTGGTAGACTCGATTCGACTGGGACCAGAATTCAGAACACTTGTTTACATTTTCAGATGGTGCGGTTCACATTCACACTGCACTAGTTTCACTCGGGTCCAAAAATATCCAACTCGACCCAGCCCCAGCCCGCAGCCATCATCTCCGAACCCCACCCGATCCGACGGATTAACAGTAATTACAGGTCCAAATCCATTATTAATAATAATATTAACTATAATCCATTATTAATACTATAACTAACAGTCGGCGGACGCGCACGGCTGAGTAAAGGGGGCAGAAGATCGGAGCTGAGGAGCCCTCAAAGCGCATGAAATGCTTCCCCTGCTTCTGCCTGCATTGGACCCTACTCTGAGAGGTCGGATATTTTGTGATCTCACCTGTTTGGATCGTCGGCCGTGCGCGTCCGCTGAGTGCCACAGCTGAATGAACGTCCATTTGGGCTGATGAATCGCTGGCAGTAGTCCATCTGAAGCTTAACTGAAGTTTTTACCTCTTTCAAGGCCAGTCAGCGCACGGTCAAATAGCCGCGTTTGGCTGTTGATGGTATGGCAAGCCATGATGGCATATAATTGTATCGTCGGCCACACGTATCCCTAACACAATCAAAAGCCTGACACCGACCCGGCCCGAATCTGGGTCGGGCGGGGCCGGGCTCCAGGTTCGGGTTAGAAATGACAGCTCTACACTACACTGAGTCAATTGAGCCAACCTGTCTGTCCCCCCCACCCCCCCCACACCCACCCTTCCCCCTGTCTTTTCTTTAAGGTAACAAACAGGAACCAGACAGTTTCATTGAGAAAAATCCTAAATTCTTTCTATTTTTTTTTTAACAGTTCTCTTTTTCCGGCTCGTGTTTGCTCTTTTAAAACTATTTCTTGTCGATTCCCCTCACACACAGCTCCTTCAATTATTTATGCACATTTTGTCTGCAATGAAGATCCAACAACAGCGTCACCATGGAAACCACTTTTGATAAATAATGTATTTGATTGAATATTTAAACTGTTCTGTCAATATTATTGCGTAATTACTGTGTTGTTGTCTTACCTCGGGGTGCGCAGGTGACTCCACTGTTGCCTTTAGGCTCGATGGTTCTAATGGAAAGATAATTATTTATTATCTGAACTTGCCTCGCACAGTTGCACCCATGTTGTTAAATATTTTTATTCGTAGTCAACATGTTTATAAAAAACAAGACTCCAGAACGTGTTCTCAAACTAGTAGATATTAGACGTTAAAACGAGCATTCAGAGACCACATTTTACATCCAGGTTCACAATCCTGCACACGGTCACTGCAGCCGCAGGAAAAAAAACAAGTTTTAATCAAGTAAATAGAGCACTTAATTATGAAAGATCACTGCACAATCACTCTGATTCACACTAAAGGATGAAGGATTAAAAGCCAGGGTTTATTCTCAGCTCTGTGCCTCCCCCTGCAGGTGAAGCTGAGCCGGTTATGTGAGCAGGATAAGATCCTCAAAGACCTGGAGGCCAGAATCAGCTCCTTGAAGGACGACAAGGTAAACCCTCTGTCAGACTGTCTGTCCTCTGAGTCTGAAGAATTTACAGACTCAAACGTTTCAAATTCAAAGTAAGAACAAACTTTTACTGTTCGGCTGCCAGACTGTGATTCTGGATTTGTTCTAGAGTTGACATTATGATGAATATTTTTGTTGTTGTTGTTTTGTAAACCTTTATTTTACCCGGAAAGAAATCCATTATTTTTACAAGGATGTCCTGGGCAATGTGCAAGTAGGCCTGTTGCGATAAACAATAAAGCAATTAATTGCACGATAAATGAAAATGATCAACTTCATTTTCATTTATCGGCTTTATCTCTTCGTGTCTGTCTCTTTATGAAGACACTGGATGACAAAAAGCTCAACTCCGGTGCTCTTCACTGACCCCCTCCCTTTCTCGTTTCTCTTTAAAATCGGTTCTAACGATCCAAAATCGCGTTTTTGGATCGTTAAAAGCAGCTAAGCTACGAGCTAAGCTAAGAGACCGACCTGGGGAAAAAAAAACCTCAGTCTTGTCAAAGCGCCAAAATTCACAGTTGAAACCCGTGCCTTCGTGTACAAAGTTTTTCTTTGCAAAAAGAAGCTGAGAACTTGTTTACTGATTTTTTATTTAAAGCTTTGTGTGAAAAATGCTATGCTAAAGAGCTCAAACCACACCAAACATCCGCCATTTTAAGAACTGAAGAGAGACAGCCCATGTCACGTCAAGGGGCCTCCCTCCCATTTTTCTTACTGACATGCTGCTCGCTCCCTCACTATCCATCCTTCGGTTCAAACAGTCTTATACTGCTGTCCGGTGGTCAAAAGAAGGTATTGCGTGCAAAACAAATTAATTTGACAAAAATGACTAATTATTGTCAAATTTCAAACAATATTATAATTTATTGCAATAATTTCTGAGACAATTAATCGCCCAGCAAAATTTGTTAACATGGCAGGCCTATGTGCAAGGGTCAAACGCCATTCGAAAGAAATACAGTGACAGTCTTATAACAGTAACAGTAGTGTTAAAATATTTACAACAAAACATAATAAGACGTAAAATATAATGCAAGTGTAGAGGACCAGTAGGGAACAGGCACTAAACATCTACTAGGTTCCACCAGGAGAATGATGTCACACCAACCCAATACCAAACTGATTATTTTATTACTTCACAACAAACAATAAAAAAAACATTTTAAACAACTTTTTTTTACAAATGTGAAAAATATAAAATACAAGAAAAAATTAAATAGAGCTCTTTCCCTTTTCTTTGTGAAAAAATAAAATTAAGTTCAGTTCTTTAGCAACGTTGCTACCCCTGGTAGTGTTTTGTATGGAATCTTATCTGTGACCCAGGATGGGTTTTCCAGATTGTGAAGGTTCTTCTGTGGAATGATGTCCCGGCTGGCCGCACCGTTTACACCTGTCCACAGTTCGCATGGGCTCGGCTCGCCATCACGATCAAAGAATCCAGAGTCACTATAAAACCGATCGGGATTTCCACAAGCTATTACCCAACAAGCGGTCCCCTCGGTCTCTCACTGGGATTTCCACAGATAATTCTCAATGAGTGGTCACTTCTGTCACCCATAGACAGGTTGTAAGGTCCACAGTTTGGTCGGTCAGTGCACGTGTAAAGAGCATGCCTCAGAATATAGGGAAAAATGACCAAACCACGTTGGTTAAATTCAACTCAGTAAAAACTGAGCGCCCTCTGCTGGACCCTCTCGGTATTACAACCTAAATTACAGATATGGGTCTATTAGCCCAATGTTTCATGTGGGTTACACAAGTTTAAAAAATAGCACAATTTAAGACACTTACACATTACAGGTGCAAGATGAGACTAAAACCTCTGACAGTTTTTGTTTAAAACTAGAGAAAGGTATAAAAGACACCAACCTCAAAGTCCACGGGCCGAAATAGGACAAACTCATCTTTCCTGACTTTGTGCGCACAAAGGGTACCATAAACACAGCCAGCTGTTCCTGAGACTGTGTGTAGTGAAATGAACTTGGATTATAAATATGATGGTCATTTTCCTAAAATGTCTTTGTATATGAAAGTATACCAATGCTTCATCCTTCAATTATTGAGTGAAGTAAGTCCAGCAGGGTATATAAAGTACAATGGTGAACTTGTTCTATACCTCAGAGCAACGTGGGAAATGGGGTCCAGTTTAGCTAAGGGGGGAGGCAAATCTATAGATTTTGTCTCTGTAGTCCAGCTGTGATAAAAAAAAAAAAACCTGTGTGATTTACAGTCAAGCTAAGGATATTTTAAAAGAAAAATAGGGGATACAGATCAGCTTCCTCATTAAAAAAATTCACACCTAAAATTAAGAAATAATAGAACACCTTTACAATATGACATGGGGGAACTAACGAGACAAGAAAATGTCCAGGTGAGATCTCAAAGGAACCCAGGAGGCACTTTAAAGCTGCTGAACTGAGCATATTTACAGACCAACTCTCAGGATTTCTGTTTCCCTCAAGCTGCTCAACCTCTTGCACCCTTAGGACAAGTTGGAGAGAATACTGGACGTGTCCCACCAGCAGATGGAGCAGTACCAGGAGCAGCCGTCCCATGCCCACAAGATCGCCTACCAGCAGAGGCTGCTGCAAGAAGATCTGGTGACCATCAGAGCTCAAATATCCCGACTGTCCACGGTATCTATTCCTGTCTGTGACACTGCGGGTGTTCATGTTGCTGCACCTTTGCACTGGCATAATGGAAAAGTTTTGTTCTGTGCCAACTGCGTAAGAAACTTTACATAATGGAGCCACAGAACTGGTAAACTCATTTTCAGTGAACCTTTATGAGTCTAATTTATCAATTAAATGTAAAAGCAAACATGTTTCTATTGATGTAAACAATCAGAGAGAACCAGAACATGCAGAACGTGTTCTCAAATGTTCCTCTCGTGTGTGCATTTGCTTGGGTTCTGCAGGAAATGGCCCATGCCTGGGAGGAGTACAACAGGCTCGAAACATCTGTGGAGCAGTTGAGGATTGCCCTGCAGGCACTTATGAACCACAGCGACACATCTCAGGTGAGACCTGAAGGAAAATAAAACTTCCTTTAATTATCACCTGAAGCTTAAAAATGGCTTCAGTGAACAGTGATGCAACCTTAAATAAGCGAAGAAGAACTTTGCACCATTAAAGCACATTGAAGCTCTTATATGCAACGGAGATTGCTGAAATTAAACTTCCAAAGCAAAGTAAAATGAGTGAAATATACGTTTGTTTTTCACATTTTACCGCACAGCAAGAAAAGACCGAGATGAAACGGGAGATGTGGAGGATCGAGGACGTCATGGGGGGACTCAGTGCCAGCAAGGCCAACTACAAGATAACCATCGACTCCATCCAGAACCCAGGTGGGAACAACCGCAGCACCCACACAGTCGTCTGTTGTACTTACACAACAGATTTAAAGTTAGTCGCGTTCAAAGACCTTTTCTTCACCATGCTCCTCTGTCCTGTGATTTACGCAAAAACCCAAATAAAAAAGTTCAGTTTAAATCTGTTGACTTTGCATTTTCCTGGACTCGCACATCACACCAGACAGGAAATTAGTGCCTTCGCTGCCCGACCCAGCAGTGCCTTCCCACAGCGCAGACGTCCAGCCCCCTCCTCGCAGCTCCATCCCCAGCATCCTCTCCCACACATTGCCCCCCAGCACCGTGCCAAAGTGGGTGAGTGCCACCTGACTGCTCACATCCAACATCTCTGTGTTAAACTTCATCACAGCATTAATATGAAATCTCTTCCTGATTTACCGGCTGCACAGGCAGAGGACAGTGCCCCACCCAGACCACCACTGCCTCGCCTCTACGACTATGAGGAGACACCCCCAGTGGTGCCGCCCCTCCCCAAGGAGGCCTCGGTCATCCGCCACACATCAGTGCGAGGGCTCAAACGCCAGTCAGATGAGAGGAGGAGGGACAGGGAGGGTGGGCAGTATGTTGCAAATGGAGATTGTAAGGTAATTAATTTTGTCGGGCGGGGCTGTCTTTAGAAAAACCTTCTACGTTTTGTTGAATTAGAAGTTTCTCTCTGCAGTGCTGAAAAACTTCGAGTCTCTTTGATTCATTGTGAAGAAATTCAGATTTCCTCTTGTTTTGTGTTTCAGTCGGACTTGAGGTCATACCTGAGTGAACCAGAACTGCCGGGAAGCAGCCACCAGAACACGAGCGACACGGCCGACTACCAGTATTACCCGAGTAAAGGTGTGTGAGGAAGAACAGTTAAATAGATGTGCTGCACATCTGACTGGAAACAAAGTCCTGGCCATTTTAAATATCGTATTTTTCGGCCTATAAGTCGCGTTTTTTTGCATAATTTGCATGACCTGCGACTTATATGCTGAAGCGACGTATTCATGGATTTTTTTCATATTTATAAACCAATTTTTGGCCGTTTTCCTTCATTTTGACTGAAAATATTGAACACTGCCATTTTCAGCCGCTAGATGGCACTCAAGTTGTATGGCATGCCATTGTGTTATGTAATAGGTACAAGTGACTATTAATGACCCAATCGACTTGCCACAGTTGTCATGTCCGTCCACCTCGCCTGGAGCAAAATCAGCTTCATTTCGCTGCGCCGTCCAGGCGTCCATGATTTCTTTCCCCCCTGCTTAGACTCATGAATCTCTAACCAGGAAAAAAAATCACTGCAAAAATTACTGTGAAAATCGCTGTGATGTCGGGCTTTAACCGACGACTCGAGTAATCGACACGTCGATTTCTAGGACATCTCACAAGTTTTTTAAATTTCACGTCGAGTATTCACAGTTACGTCACGTGTCATTGTGTCACGTGATCCGCACCGGGCGCAGGCTCTACAAAATGGATTCCTCCAAGCAGACGGATGGAGCGGAGCAGGCCCAGTTTTGACAAACAGGTAGAAATGCATCAATACTCTGGAAATATGTCACTAAAGATGAATCTTCCAGTTCAGCTACCGTAAGGAAACAGAAAATGAATCAACTTCCTGACTGTTTGGAGCTCGTTGTGAACCGGTGTTACACCATATTCTGTGACCGCCGTATATTGTGACTGTAGGGGGCGGGGTTGCATGCACTGTTGCAGGTGACAGAATATGGTGTAACACCAGGTCCAATGACCGATCCAGAACCAGCTTCCTCTGACCTTGTTTCACAAACAAAAAGCAAAAAATATTAATCTCTAAACCTATAAAAAACCTATAAACATAATAATCTCTAAAACTAAACCTAATGCGCACCACAGCTGGCGGTGGTGCGAGGTGGGCGACCCCCCCCCCCCCCCCACTGTTTTTAGTTTCGTTTTTGACGTGCTGCACGTTTCTTTCACTTTTGCAGCTTAATAATAAAAACTAATAGTTTTGGTTTGCCTGTGACTTATTTGCAGCATGATAAATGGTAGGAGCATAATATACTCTCCCAATGTTTTTTTGGTCTTTTTTTGTAAATAATAAATGACGTTTTTTGCGTTTTTATTTATTTATTTATTTGCATCTTGAGATCCTATGACGTCATCAACTACTCGACTTCTACTCTACTTTTATTATGTTAATGTCGACTTTAAAAATTATGTAGTCACTCAACCCCTACTGTAATGCCACTTGGTTGCTGATGTGTGCTGCTGACTATCCATGATGCTGATCTCATGCTGCTGATTATTTCATGTTGCTGTGTTCATTAATCCTCATCTGCTCAAACAGACTCATGTTCGTGCTGCTGTTGTTTGGGCACATTGTTTTTGTACCATTAGTGCTTGGTGCATTCTTAGTTTAGTGAATGTAGGATATTCTTAGTTCGTGACTTGGATCTTACTAATGTTTTTCTTTACAATTTGTATTTTTTGTTGGATGTAACTGGGACCCTGCGTACATAGTTTTGTCCCACCTCACGTATCAAGTGTAGTGTGTATGACAAATAAAGCTCTCTGACTTAAAGTCTTCCCGTGCACGCGCACGCAGCCGCCATTTGGCAGCCAATCGACTTTTGGCACAACTCCGGCCCACATTTCCAGGTTGTCAGCGGTGATGCGTAACAAACGCGACACGTCAGCGGTGACGCATAATAGATGCGACTTATACAGCGAAGCGATGTATTTATGGATTTTTCCACTTTATTAGACAAATATGGACTCGTGCGATTTATAGGGCGGTGCGACGTGTACGGCAGAAAATACGGTACTAGGGCGTAGCGGTACACATGAATCACAGCTTGGTGCTCAGCTTTAGAGATGCAGTTCAATATGGTCTTGATACAACAAGAAAAGACACAAATGCTAAATGCTTGGCTTGATTTCATTTATTTTAACCCTTTCAGAAGCAGAAACAGACAAACATGTCATCCTTCATGGTGCGGGGGCTCTAAAGTATCTTGGTGGACAGTGCATTAAATTGTATTTTCCTCTCATGAATTTTTTTCTAGTAGCAGTTACCAGTTTTGGGGGTATTTACATCCTGTTACTGTGTTTACGCTGCTTGTTCACTGTGTAAATGAGGCTTTAATCAAACTATTGAACTATGTCCATCAGGCACCATGTCTCAGATGAATCAGTCCAGCTCCATCTCCTCCTTTGTCACACTAAGGAGGGGTCCCGGCAGCTCTGCAGCAAAGGTGAGTGACGTTTCAGGGGCTTAATTAATCAGCTGGTGCGATTAGCTGAGGGGGGCACAACAAATGTTTAGCTTCTTATAGCTGGTTTAAACCTTTTCTGATCAGAATATGATGATGTCATCAGCATTGTTAGTTGAGGGTTTCTTGTTTGGTTTCAGTAAAAGTGTGCGCACTGATTGTGTGGCATATTTGAGTAACAGATTGTTGCTTGTTACAACAGAATAAATGTTGTGTTCTGATGGTTAGATGTCGAACCCAAGTGCAGGCAGACCACGGAGACTCTGAGATTTGTAATAAGAAATGATTTATTAAAGAAAACAAAAGGCTGACGGGCCAGCAAACTTGCATGATGCTGGGAACACGAAGGGAAGCCAGAACATGGAGCTGGTCAGGGAAACACCCAGACAACGAGGAACACAGACTTACAGGTGCTGTTCATAAAATTAGAATATCATGAAAAAGTTTATTTTTTTCAGTAATTCAATTCAAAACGTGAAACTTGTATATTATATTCATTCATTACACACAGACTGATATATTTCAAAAGTTTATTTCTTTTAATGTTGATGAGTATAACTTACAAATAATGAAAACTCCAAATTCAGTATCTCAGAAAATTAGAATATTGTGAAAAGGTTCAATATTGAAGAGACCTGGTGCCACACTCTAATCATATAATTAACTCAAAACACCTGCAAAGGCCTTTAAATGGTCTCAGTCTAGTTCTGTAGCTACACAATCATGGGGAAGACTGCTGACTTGACAGTTGTCCAAAAGACGACCATTGACACCTTGCACAAGGAGGGCAAGCCAAAAGGTCATTGCTAAAGAGGCTGGCTGTTCACAGAGCTCTGTGTTCAAGCACATTGATAGAGAGGTGAAGGGAAGGAAATGATGTGGTAGAAAAAAGTGTACAAGCAACAGGGATAACTGCACCCTGGACAAGATGGTGAAACAAAACCCATTCCAAAATGTGGGGGAGATTCACAAAGAGTGGACTGCAGCCTGAGTCAGTGCTTCACAAACCACCACGCACAGACGTATGCAAGACATGGATTTCAGCTGTCGCATTCCTTGTGTCAAGCCACTCTTGAACAAGAGACAGCGTCAGAAGTGTCTTGCCTGGGACTGCTGCTGAGTGGTCCAAAGTTAGGTTCTCTGATGAAAGTAATTTTTTAATTTCTTTGGAAATCAAGGTCCCAGAGTCTGGAGGAAGAGAGGAGAGGCACAGAATCCATGTTGCTTGAGGTCCAGTGTCAAATTTCCACAGTCAGTGATGGTTTGGGGTGCCATGTCATCTGCTGGTGTTGGTCCACTGTGTTTTCTGAGGTCCAAGGTCAATGCAGCCGTCTACCAGGAAGTTTTAGAGCACTTCCTGCTGCTGACCAACTTTATGGAGATGCAGATTTCATTTTCCAACAGGAATTGGCACCTGCACAGTGCCAGAGCTACCAGTATCTGGTTTAAGGACCATGTTCTTAATTGGCAAACTTGCCTGACCTTAACCCCGTAAAAAATCTATGTGGTTATTATGAAGAGGAAGATGTGATACACCAGACCCAACAATTCAGAAGAGCTGAAGGCCACTATCAGAGCAACCTGGGCTCTCAGAACACCTGAGCAGTTCCACAGACTGATCCACTCCATGCCACGCCACACTGCTGCAGTAATCCAGGCAAAAGAAGCCCCGATACTTTCAAACTTTTCAGTTGGCCAACATTTCTAAAAAATCCTTTTTTTATTGGTCTTAAATAATATTAAAATTTTCTGAGATACTGAATTTGGGGTTTTCATTAGTTGTCAGTTATAATCATCAACATTAAACAAAATAAACATTAGAAATATATCAGTCTGTGTGTAATGAATGAATATAATATACAAGTTTCACTTTTTGAATGGAATTACTGAAATAAATGAACTTTTTCATGATATTCTAATTTTATGACGCTAACGAGGGGATAAACACAAACGCCTGGGGAAGGACAACAGGTGTCAGAGGCAGGAGCTGATCACGAGGAGCAGGAATGAACACAAGAGGGAGACGCACACCAGAGACACAGATCCTCACAGTAAAGGGCTTCAGTTTTCTACGTCATGCTTACATTAGCAGTGGGAAATGGCAGCAAAGCCAAACCAAGCTTCAAAAAGTTTGTGTAGCGTATTGTATTGCCCAACATTTTTCAGTCAGGTCATCTGGATCCATCTAGTTGATCCAGATGACCTGACTGAAAAATGTTGGATTTTATACCTGGATTATTGAGCATGGACTTTGTTGTATTGTATTGTGTATCTTGTGTATTTTACAGAATATTACTGGGTAAAGAGACTCCTTTGTAATACAGATAACTGGTTTTATGCTCATTATACGTCCAGCTCTTTGTTCGATTTTCTCCATCTTTGTGTCACCAGGAAAGACCAAAGAGTGCCTTTGAGCTTCTGTCCTCCCCCACTGAGGCCCCGCAGCCCCCGATCAGCCAGCCTCGAGGCCGGATGACCGCAGAGGAGCAGCTGGAGCGGATGAAGCGCCACCAGAGGGCGCTGGTTCGTGAGCGCAAAAGGAACCTCAGCCACGGCGACCGCACTTGCACAGGCCTCTCCACCTCCTCTGCCATGCCACAGCGCTCCTCCTCCTCCTCCTCCTCCAGGCTGCCCTCCAGTCCCTCTGATCCTCCGGCCTCCGTACGTTATCCCCCACCCCAGCGCAGCAACAGCAGGCACAGGGAACACCAACCGCTCCACCAGTGCTGCTATGCCACTCTCCAGCCACATAATACCCTAACACACTAGCGCTGCCTGTCTGTGTGTAACTGCTGATTGTTGATGGTCACTGCTGGCACTAACGAGCTTAATGGCAGGACTGACTGCAGCTTGGTTAACACATTAAGTACAAAGAGCTCTTGGCTAGTTTTGGACATGGTGGTTATTTAATTGTATTTTTTAAAGTCCTGGAGTTTAGAAATTACTAGCACTGCCTCCGTTGTGGGACCTCACTGACACATTTCTGAATGTAAGTCCTTAAAGAAGAGAGAGAAGAAGTGCAAGGCATCAGTTCTACCTTCACTTCTTTCTTTTAATCAGATCAGTAGACAGTAGAGAGAAGAGCCCATAGATGTACATCTACATACTGTGTGTGTACATTTTTATTTATTACCTGAGTGATATTTTCAGTATACAGTTGTATAGATCTATTTTGTATAGATTTGTTATATAGAGCGTACGAGTACGGAATAGAAACTATCAAAGCTTTCAGGTTGATGAAGAAAGATGCAACCCGAGTGGAACAAATCATGATCTCACCTCTCTGTTTCTTCAGATGAAATCCAAGTGCCTTGTTTCAGTGATTTGATTTGATTTTTTTCACCTTTGTCCCAAAGTTATCTCTTTAACGAACGTTTGTCAATCGTAGTTGACTGAAAGCACGCGCCACCACGTTAGACTTTACAGAGTCGTATAGGAATGATTGAAATGCAAGAGCCAGCTTTAAGGTGTGTGGTTGCACATTTTAGTCAGGAGATGTAGAAAAATAGCTGCTTTTAAAGGGATTGTTCAGAAATGTGGAATCTGGGTTTTATAGAACAGTTATGAACAATTATTATCTTACCTGCTGAGGATAGCACTTTGTACAATCTTACTTTGGAGAACTAGAGTTTGATTCGGACAAGTCTGATGAGCTAACAGCTAATACGAGCAAGACCACCATGGATTACGCCAATCCAGCTTTATTTATAATCACTTTAAAAAAAACAAAGTGCTGTACAGACAAGTTAAAAAGCACAAAAGGAGTAAAATACAAAAAAAATATTAAAAAGACAAATGGCTATGCAATAAAAATTAAAACAATTAAAGGAGAATCAAATAAATAAATGAAAAGTCCACAACTCTCCCAACAATTAGCCATAGCCACAACAAACTTCATAATCTTCATTGTCATTCATTGGATTAACAGAATTCTGTCCTCACGTTTCCATTAAAGTGCGTTTTTACATTTTAAACTAACAAGGTTCAGTCAGGTCCTCTGGACGGATTCTTGTTTGTTACAACATTTGTAATTCTAGTAAAAGTTTGTAATGCGGTTAGAGATTACTCCCCTCCAAATTTAAAAATATATTATGCGTCATTCAAACACTATTTTATAAACCTTTCAGTTTCATCCTATTTGTTTTGTTTTTTTCTGGTTAAACCATCAGGATCTTCCTGCAGGAAGTGCTACAGCTCACTGCTGCTGTTTAAAAGTAAACACTGTGCACGTATCGACACATTTACATCCCTGTAAAGGGTTTTAAAGTTGCGTTTCGATGAGCTACTTTTAAAATATTGATATTTTAAACATCAGCAAACCTTGTTTGTTTTTTTTTGTTTTTCTGTTACAGCGCTGCTCAGACCAGCTCGGTAATTTAATCAGATTTTTGGTGCTTTCCATTCACACTCAAAACATTCACCTGGATTTTAGTCCTGTTGATTTTAGCACTGCTGCAGTTTTCCTCCTGAACACTAGGTGTCGCTTAAACTGCTAAACAGCAGAAAGTGCATGGGGGGGGGGGGGGGGGTGTTTTTCGTACACAAACTATACTTTGTTTTAGCTATTCAAAAAAATCTGCTCACAGACTCTTTGAATAATCATTAAATGAATTAAATTTTACGACATACCTCGAGTTAATCCAAAAATTGTCGGTTCACAGGTTTTCAACTGATGTAGGTGCATCATGCACATGCATTATTGATAAAAAAAATCATAAATCTTCTCTTTAACTACCCTTCACACCCCTAAAAACTGCAGTTACAATCATTTTCATGAGGTTAATTGATTGTATCTCAATAAATTATTTACACACACACAGTAATATAAATGTGTAGTTGTTGCTACAGCACTGGATGCATAAAATGTATGTTCTGAATGACTGACAATCTACTGTTGTCAGCTCGCACTGATAATAATAAGCTGAACACAATTAGCAAATCCAGCTGTTTTCTAAATGGAAACTGGATTGAGGTCAAACTGAATGTGTCATCATCCCCCAATCTGTAAGGTAAATAAACGTCATCTCTTCTCCAAACTGAAGCTGTTCAAAACGCTGTTTACAACAAATAAGATATTAATTGATCTGAACTTTTCTGCAGAGCCTCACTTCATAAGCTCTGATTTATTGTTTTAATGCACGAAGAGATGCTCCGGCGTTCGGATTAAACCAGTCTTGCAGCTAGCTTCGTTCTCTGGTTTTGGGGCATGCTAGCCGTGCTAATAAGCTTCGGTAAAATCGTCAAAGACTTTTACTGAAATAGCATCAAGCATGATAACCACCAGACTGGTGTGATGATTACAAACTAACGCAGGAGACTGCTGTGGATTAACTTCTCTGAAAAAATGTCCTCGCAAATCTAAAATCAAGAAGCAATAAGTTTATGATCTCTTGTTACTTTTCACCTCTTTATATTAGGAATGGTAATTATTTGCACAGGTCTCCTCTGGAATTTACTGTATGTGATTTGAACTAACACCCACTCGTGCAGCCTTCTCTCGTGTGGAGTACATGTTGCGTTTGTTGTTTAAAGATTAATGATAGTCACACTGACACGTTGAAGGCTTGAATAAGAAGCTGTGTGCACCTTCGTGTGACCTACGCTGTGCCGTTTTATGCATCAAAAGGAGGCGTTTGAGGACTGAGCTGAAATGCAGAAAAGGAGTGGATGACTCCGTCGTGACGGATCTGAGTTACTGTAACAAGCATCAAGTTGAAAACAGAAATTTCATATTTGAATCACTCAAATCCTAACGCATAAATTTACACTGGTTTTTTTTCATCCTTTTCCACTGACAGACAAACATGAAACAATCTAATCATATGTGATTTAAGCTCCTGTTTTCCAAAACGTATTAATTTCCAAAGCTGTTCCTTCATTCTGCTTTCCTCCCTCCGCGGTACAGCTCATGAGATCAAAAAGAGAAATAGTGATGGAAGATGCAAACGTAGTGAACTGATAATCACCCCCTAATTCTGTGTATCTGAGAAGCAATGAACAACTTTTCTCCCTTTTCTTTTCTATCATGTAGAGATTTGCACTCAATAAAGAGTCTCTTGCTTCTGAGCCTCCTTTGGACTGTTTTTTTTTTAATCTGGTGGGGGGGGTTGATGAATGTTTGCATGGTTTCTCTCTCTCTGTTTTTCTGTGTGCGGTTTCTTCTCCTGAGCATGACGCAGCATGGGCTGCAGCGTTTCTCCGAGCATGCGAACGCGCCGAGCGGTCAGACTCTGCAGGCTGGCGTGGATGGATGCATGGTTTGGGTTTCTCCTTGGATGCTTACGACTCACAAGTACCCCACACAAACACACAACCACATGTATGCTGCACTTTAAAAAAAAAAAAAGAAGTTAAAATGATGTGGGATGTAAAATAGGGTGGGGTGTGTTTGGAACTAGAGCTTCCAGAAACACAAGTGTCTCCTTCAGTTCACTCTGTGGTCGTGAAGCCAAAGTTGGGGCCTCTAATACTGATAAGACTGATACATTTGCAGCCAAAAAAGTTGTGAGGTATTTAACAGAAGTTAACGTGCATGAGAGCAACAGTCTGATTGTTCTCATTTATCAGCCCATTAACAAAATGTCAGGACACATTTTAATGACACTTTCAGAAAGAAATATGTAGATATGCATCTACAACAGAGAAGATTTTCGAGTCAGTCTTTTTAAAAATGGCTGCCGTAGCTATTCAGTGTAAACCAACACACAAATGGTAACACCATTTTTCAAATGTTCAGATATTGTGCTAAGACCAAGTGATCACTCAAGATCTTTGTTTAAAACTTTGACATTTCCTGTTGGCTTTGTCACTTGGCAGCTATAACTCATAACACGATTCTTTATGAGCAAGTTGAATTTGTTATAAATTTGATTTATGTTTTGGGAAAAGATCACTCATATTTTTATATGAAGAATTTGACACATCAGACAAACGAGGGATATAATTCTGGCCGTGTCTGTAATTTGATTAAACCGAACCTGATCATTTTACGTAACTCTGGTTTATTTTTATTAAAGAGCTCATGTTTAATAAATGTCGGTGCTCTTAAATATCACAACAACATCTAGCAGCTGGAAGACTGGTACTGCTAAATTAGCCGCTTTTTGTTTTCAGTTCTGACTAATTTAATTTTCTAAGTTGCTGCACATTTTTTTACAGAATGCTTTTAGTTAGTAACAGATTAACTATTGAGGCTTGAGGTTCAAAAAGCTGCTGTGATCTAAAACTTTTAAAGTCTTTAACTTTTTTACAAGTACAGTTTAACAAAGTTTGGCACTTTAACTTAACTGACGTGCGTTCGAAGGAAACGGTCTTAACGAAGTGTAGCTCATGGTTATGGCTTCATTTAAAGATACAAAACTGGATGTTCAGAAACCCAGAGCTGATTACCGTATTTTCCAGCCTATAAGTCGCACCTTTTTGCACAATTTGCATACCCTGCGACTTATACGCCAAATTGGCTTTTTTATGTTTTTTCCATATTTATAACCCAACTTTTGGCTGAGATATGACGTTTTCATTCATTCTGATATGGAAGATATTGAACACTACCATTTTCAGCCGCTAGATGGCATGCCGTTGTGTCATGTGGCCATTAACGACGCAATCGGCTTGCCATAGCTGCCACCTTCGTCCAGCTCCGGGATCATACCTGGAGCAACCATTAAATCAGCTTCGTTTTGCTGCGACTCCCCGGCGAAATGCAGCTGATTTGACCATTAAAGTGCATTGATTAAGTAAAAGTGCAACTGAGACACACCTTTGCTATAATGTCGAGCTAACACATAATTGCTTTAGGTGCTTATCTTGTTAAATTTTGAAGAAATGCACAGCGTTCCTCCTTCCTGATTTCACGCTCCTGGAGCACAGAGACAGCGTATACTTTTGAAATGCAGCTGATTTGACCATTAGTGCATTGATTAAGGAAAAGTTAGACTGAGACACACCTTTATTATAATTTTGAGCAAACAAATAATTGTTTTTAAGTGTTAATCTTGTTAAAGTCCTCCCGTGCACGCTCCCGTGGCCTCCGTTTGGCAGCCAATTGATTTTTGGCACACTGGCCTACGTGTCTGGGTTGTCGGCGGTGACGCATAATAGATGCGACTTATACGGCGAAGCCACGTATTTATGTTTTTTTTCCACTTTATTAGACATATTTGGACTGATGCGACGTGTGTGGCAGAAAATACGGTGGTTTGCTGTCTTTCAAATCAGAGCTTGTCACGTTCCTCTACTGGTTGTTTAATCCCGACTCCTCTACAGGTGTTTGAGTGGCAGGAGGAGCGACTCGGAGCAGAGGGTCAGAGTGATGAAGGCCTGAGTACGTTCAACGACAAGGGCAGGATTCAGTCCCATGAATGGGTGACCGCAACAGCCAGACGGGTACAAGAAGTGGACGTAGAACCTCTGGACTACGACCTGGACATCAGTCGAGAGGTACGTCTGTCTCTGTAGACCGAACAGAACCCAGGCCAGCTAGTTCCAGAAACATAAACTTAAAAGGTCCCTTTGCTTGGATAAGTCTGATTAAATTGAATTTTACTGGTTTTGTTTCAGTTTAACTTTCCATTATGCGTCTGTTCTACAGTTTAAAGCCAATTCTTAAAAACGTATACTATATGTATTTGTTTGTCCAATACACAGCTGTCCAAACCACAAAAAGTTTTCATCCCAGAGCGATACGTCGAGTCCGACCCGGAGGAACCTCTGAGTCCCGAGGAGCTGGAGGAGCGCTCCCGTCGGGCGGAGCGCATCAAGAACCTTCTGGCCAAGTCCAGGTACACAAACTCAGCTACTCTGGATATGGTTTATTCATGTTTAGTTTATTATTAAATGAAAATGCATGCTTTTGTTTGTTTTTATCATAAATTTCAAAATCATTTCCATTCCAAATTTACGTAAATTAAACGTACCTGGAATTTTAATTGTACTTTTTTTTTTTCCTTTTACCTGTTTACAGCTTTACTACCACAAATACTTTGTTCTTTAGCTGTTCTACTGCGGGTTGTACAAGTATTTATCCATGTTGGTCGAACTGTTTATTTACACTTAAAATATTTTCATTTAAGTTTATTAAAAAATACTTCAGTGTAACAGAGTTGAATGGAAGAAAAAACACAATTTAAATGTTTTTTTTTAAATTGTTTAAACAATTCTTGAAAAGGGGTGTGTTCGTAAGTATACACCCTCTTTGCTTTGAAGCTCCAGTTAACACTTCCTATGGACAAGCCATCAAATGATCCCAGTATAAAGACACCTGTTCATATAGCCACCAGAATCAACACCAGTGCTGTGGAAAAAGAGATTCCCAAAGCAATCAGGCGTAGACGTCATCAGATTTATTACAAAGGTTTGATGCAACATGTTGAAGTAGGTCAGAGAGATAAAAGGGTGCAAGGCCATTTAGGAACTTAAAGGTCAACAGGATGATTTTAAAATCTATTCTGACACGTACAGGGAGCCAGTGAAGGGAGGACAAAACTGGTGAAATAAGATCAGACCCACAAGTTCCTGTTAAGAGCCGAGCTGCAGCAGTTTGGACGAGCTGGAGACGTGACTGACCCAAACATAAAGGACATACAGTAGTCTAGTAATGAGGACATGGACTAGTTTTTCAAGGTCAGGTCTGGTCGACCCTTACTTAAGCTTAGCTATCTGCCTTAACGGAAACAAGTTGTTCTGCAGAGCAGAGTTGATCTTTTTATTAAACTCAAAATCAGAGTCTATCCTGAGATTTATAACAGGCTGCTTAAGATATCTGTTGTGTCCCCCCCAGAAAGAAGTAAACATTTCGTGTCCCCCCCAACTCTCCGCTGCGACTGTAGTATGTCTATAAAATGGTTATAAGTACGCCTCTGCCTAACATTGTGTCCTTATTAACATTAAAGAAAAAAAGAATATAGATCAACTTACAACAATAACTTTATTAACATTGATTTTTTTTTTAGTCTGTAACAGAAACAACTTAAAGTGCATCAATTTCCCTGAAAAAACAATCCTTTTTTTTAACTGTAAACATTTTGGACCATTTGATACTGAAAAAATAAATATATATAGTCAATAAATAATAAATTCAAATTGATCAGCAACATTTTAACTCAGGAGTGTTTTATAAAACACTTTGACCTACAAAACAAAAATGAATAAAACAATTTATGCAAATTTTTTTTTAAATCAAAATGAGGAAGTCCGGATCAATGAGCACACTCATCGATAAAACAAACAAAAAAATTGTCAACATGAAAGAGGAGCAGGTAACCCTCTCGCTTTGAGTTGACTCTTCGTCACCTGCTGTGTGTGACAAACGTCCAGAGAATCACAAAACAGCAGCTTAACTGAGGAGGTGAATTAATTTGTTAGCAAAGAATAGAGTCTTAACATTTATTAAACATTACTTCTATAAATTGCGCTTTGACAAACTTATCAATAAAACTAAAACATTTAGTCAACGCAAAAGAGGAAAGAGGGGGCAGGTGTCGCTCTCGCTTGAGTTTACTCTTTGCTGCATGTGCGCTGTGAGTGACGTCCAGAGGACATAAAAACAGCAGCGTTTGATGGAGGAGGTGACGGTCGGAGTTTATTTATCATGTCAGCAGCAGAGGGGAGAGACACGGGTCATGCAGGGCTCCCAAAACCACAAGGCAGCCATATTTGTTCATAACTTTATTATTAGGAACGCACGCAACAAAATGAGAATGGTGAGAAAAGAAAAAAAACTACTCCCTGCTGCAAAAAAAGCATGTTTTCTAGGGTCACATGCACCCGCCCAGGGGGGCGCGCCCCACTATTTAAGAAGGACTGGTTTACAGGAACAGAGACAGCAGTGGAGGTAGGGCTAAAAAGAATTTCAGTTTTCTGATCATTAAAACGGGCAGCACGGTGGCGCAACTGGTAGAGCTGCTGCCTCTCAGCAAACAGGTCCCTGGTTCAAACCCCGGTCCAGGGGCCTTCTGGGTGGAGTTTGCATGTTCTCTCCGTGCATGCGTGGGTTTTCTCCGGGTACTCCGGTTTCCTCCCACAGACCAAAAACATGCATGTTAGGCTGATTGGTAACTCTAAATTGTCCCTAGGTGTGAGTGAGAGTGTGAATGGTTGTTTGTCTCATTTGTCTCTATGTGTCCCTGTGATGGACTTGCGACCCGTCCAGGGTGTACCCCGCCCCTCGCACAGTGATTGCTGGACATGGGCACCAGTGACCCCCGTGACCCAAAATGGAATAAACGGGTAAAAATAATGGATGGATGAATCGATGATCATTAAAACTTTTTAAAAAATTCAAGCCGTCCATGCCTTGATGTCATCCAGACATTTAAACAGAGGGTGAATGGACCAAGAACTACTGGGTTTTAAGTGCAGACAAATCTGACAATCATCAGCATAACAGTGAAAAGAAAGACCTGGTTTCCTCAGGATAGACCCCAAACTAAGCAGATACAGTGAAAACAGAAGGGGTCCAAGAATCGAGCCTTGCGGAACCCCGCAGAAAGCCAAACGGCTCCTAAGGACACTTTCAACAACATCACTGTAATCATATCAATCAAAACCGTGAGAATAATAAAAATTTTCTCTTGCTGTCACTTTACTGACCGGTCACATCAAGACTGATTATTACAAAGAGTAAGGAACATTTTAATATTGTTCACAATAACAGTAAAGGAGCAGTGCATAAATACATTAATCAATTAAAATTATTGACAACCAGTTCAAAGAGACATCAAGAAGACCAAGGATCTCTCTACGCCAGTCAGAGACGATGTTACTTTTAGCATCCAGTTAGAAGTGTGATGATGATGATCCTGTGACACAAGCAGCACTTACACAAACTGAAGGAGTGACTGTTCACACGGATCAAGTCCAGCAAAGTTCCCTAAATCTCAGGCTGCAAAGCAACAAAACAGAATTCATAGAATTCATGGGGGTGAATACACCCACCCCCCGTCTTCCACTGTGATCAGGTACTTTGTTTCTTAGCTGTGTGTTTCCCCCCCTCAGTGTTCAGAACATGCAGCCGTCAGCACCGCTGGACTTCAGTGAGCTGGACTCGGCTCTGCAGCTGCAGGAGAGGATCATGAGTGTGTCCCAAGCTTTGGCCTCAGAGGCCTCACGCAAGAGCAAACTGGTCGCAGGTCAGTGCGCTTCGGATCAAAGCGGCGCTTTCTAAAAAAACGCATGAAAAGAATGTGGCTGCTTCTCCTGTCACGTCTTCTTCGAGCTGTTGCACAATCATGACTAAAAAGAAAATAACAAAAAGAAAATGTGGAGTCGTGTTTAAAATCTGTCCTTCGAGCTAAAGCAAAAAAAACTTTTACGTTGGACCTTTTACTCACTGAAGTTTCTCAGAGTTAAAATAAATATAATCAAAGTAGATTTTTATTTTACAAAGCAGAAGTGGATGTTTTGTCAGACTTGTGTGGTAACATTCTTGTTCCTGGTGTGTAGGGACAGAGAGGCTGGACAGCCGGTGTCTGCTGCAGGTACACCTGCCCTGACCGTCCTCTGGGCCTGCCAGGATTCACTGTGTCCTCCTGTAGTTGTGTTCACGAGGAAAGTGCACAGATGGGTGACCATGAGGGCCTCTCTTCAGGATGGTTTAACTTAGTTTAAGGATTTTTAAAAAAATTGGCTGCTCCCTTCTATGTGCACGAAGACGTGTTGGTTGTTTTTACGCTCGATGCCCTTCCCGCCGCAGCCCACTCGTGTGGAGCATAGGGCTGAACAGAAGGGCGCAAGAGCCCACAGTGGGGGAAATGAAGGTGGAGGCAGATGTGGGTGCTTCACTTTTCCCACCCCGATTTTTGTTGTAACGGTCAGGAAATTGGAACCGGCAACCTCGATCACAGGCTCGCCTTCTCTAACCACTGTGCCACTCGCCCCGTAATGCTTTAAGGGTGATAAACCTCTAAATATTTACCATCATTATGTGAATTTAGGCCCAGCAGCATCTGTGCACAATCCTGTCTTATTGTTTTTATGTGGTTGTCTATAAACGGAGGTTTCGCAAAGACTTTCAACTCGTCCGTAACGTTTTCTCATTTTTTATGCTCATAAATGTAGACACAAAAATCCAGACTGACTGATTCTAAGATAACTGCATCCCTCCAGGCTGTTCATATCTTATTTTTACGTTAAGTTTTGAGTGAGTTTCATCATTTAAAGATCTGGTATATGTGACACACTGGCATCTAGTGGCGGAAAATCCAAAACAAAAGTCCAGTGAGCAAAAGTGAGCGTGCGTCAGGATAAAAGTCCACGTTATTTTGATGATTTCTATCAATAAAAAGGTTAAATCAGGTCATCTGGATTGTTTCTTCTTGGGAGAGATGTTTTGTCTTTTAACCTTTTTTGTTGTTATCTACCTGGATGTTTGAGCTTACAAACCTTTTTTCTGAACCTTTTTGTCCTTGTGTTTCTGTGAGTAGCAAGTTGTGCCGTCTGGCGTAAAACATTTGATGGTTGTGCATGATGATCGTTTTGGATGGACGGTTCCTTTTCCGCATGTGTAAAGTCAGTTTCTGGGAATTCAACAGGAGGCTGGCTTGTAACACACGTGGGCTATTTATAAGACAGACCCGGGTTGGCAGGCCTCGGACTGATGAAGTCTTTCAGATGAAAGACAAAATATTTCTCACAAAAATGAACTGTCCAAATGACCTGATTTAACCGTTTTTGTATTTATCTGCCTGGATGACTGAGACAAACCTTAATTATTTATCTCAGTAGTTATTTTTGGTCGGTTTGTTTGGGTCTTTACCCGTACAGCAGTCCCTCGCTACTTCGCGGTTCGTTTTTCACGGACTCGCTCTATCGCAGTTTTTCAAAGTGAGCTTGGACATGACACACAACTGGCTGATCGATGGATGAGCCGCACGATCGACATGGAAGGAATTTTTATTTAAAATAAATGATTTTAAACGATTTAGCACATGCTGCATGAGAAGCTCCCTCCTGCTGCATGTCATGCTCTCCGCTCTGCAGCAGAGAAGTGGGCGTGGCCGAGAGCATATACCTGTATATAAATACTCAAATACACCTACTTTACTACTACTAATGCTACATAATTTCATTCCATCTCATGCACCATCTCCGTGGTACATGGTAATGACAATTAAGTGTACTTGGACTACTGCATCCCTACTTCACGGTTTTTCACGAAGGGGGAGTGGTCCCAACCCCCGCGATAAACGAGGGACTACTGTACGTCATTGCAAATAATTTCTGGTTAGGGTTGTCAAGATGTCGACAACTTACCCAGACACCAAAGTTAGAATAATACTGCAGTGAAAGTCTTTGTGAAAGTGGACGAGGTCTATGGGAAGTTTTTTTGACCTTTTGGATTTTAGTGTTTGGGTGAAGGTTGTGTGTTTCCTGTAAAGGGGGGGATTTTGCTTCATTACATGAACGTGTAGTATTGTACTAACATCAGCGGTACAGATGCTAATTAAACACGTGTCAGTTGTACGTGTTTTATGACTGCAGTCAGATCTTCTGAGTCCGACTCCGTTTTGTCTCCTCAGCCAAAGCAGCAGCTGCAGAGCACTGACCCGCAGGAACGACCTGCAGACGTCATCAGGTTTTGAAGGACGCTTCGTTTGGAAGAAGAACCGCAATATTTGTTTTTATTTGAGCAAATAACCAAATTTTCTTATTTTTATTGATGACATGAAACATATTTTTACGTTTTTTTAATTAAGTTTTGTAGTGGGTTTTCTTACCTTTGCACTTAAATTGCACAATTAATAATTTTAATTTTATTTTTTACCGGCGCTGCAGTTTGCTTTGGTCATGAGTTGAAGCCAGAATCAACACGCTCAGATTGCAGTGAACACGTTTAATGATAATAGTTTTAGATTAAACAGTTTGGATTGAGATGTTTTTCTGAACACTAATACGAGCGTCCAACCATCAATAAACTAATATGCATCAGATTATGAAATATATTAATCATAAAATTGTGAAGCCACTAAATAGTAACTCTGTAATAGTTCTGTTTTATTTATATTTTAATTATTTTTCTGTTCTAAGCAAGAAAAAGTTTGAATTCTTATGAACATTTTGGGTTTTAATTTAATATTGTACTTATCCCTGACCTGTCTGTTCCTTGGTCTTCATGATATTGTTTGATCACTGAATAATGTACTGACAGCTGTATTTATACCGAGATTAAAATACACACATGAACTCTGTTGACCACTGTGACTTTCTGGAGGTAAATGGTTGAACTGGACTTTAGTTGGTCGTCAATATGAATGTTTGCCCCTTTTTAGATTTTTATTTGTAACGGTTGAAAATCATGCATCGTTTTCTGTCCACCTCACATTTACGTGCTTTGTGTTGGTTCGTCACAGAAAATACTCGTGTGTAAATCCGTGTGAGGGTTTAACGTGACAAAATGTGAACCACTTTAAAATCAACCCGTTTCATAAAGAGCAGGATTTATGGTTTTTGGTTGCCGCTTCTCAAAACACAAACTTATGTCAGTTGCTCGATAACGAGCCGAAAGCAAACCAGGCTGAATAGCAGCCGAAAGAAAATCAACGTAATATTCATGGCTTTACTTTTAATGGTAGAAAATAACAAGGGACATAATAATTTTACTTCTGAATCTTATTCTGAACGAAGATGGGTTCAAGATTCTCATCCGTACATCTGTGACTTAAATCAACTGAAGTGTTTTAAAACAAATTATTTGAAATGAAACCTGTTTGGTGTAATTCAGTGCGTGCATACAAAAAAATAAAGGCTCAACCGTTGACCAACACATCTTTATGTTCACATCCTTTTAAGGTAGAAATACCTGATCAGCCAAAAACTTCAACAAATGTTCAAAACTCAAAGACCGATGGATTCCTGTAGACGTTAAAGACACCAAATGACAAGATTCCATGTTTATAGTCTTACATTATCTTTACAAATGACTTCAGAATATTGCCAGAAAACACTGCGACTCTTGCTTTTTATTAAAAAAATTAAAAATAAAATGTAAACAGTCACATCTACACAACTCATGTTTAATGAAACATAATCCTGTTTTATTCAGTACAGTTGAAGACAAACTGCGGTGACTGTTAAAATGTTCAACTTAAATAAAACGTGGTTGTTTTAATGATGTTTACGACCAATCCATCCCCAAAACAACTTGTTTTTTTTGTTGTTCTTCCACACCCGAGTCTCGATGAGCTCTGAAGAATCCAGCTCTACATGGAAATGACTGATGGTCTGCAGGTAAACGAGACAAAGCTCTGGCAAAATCTGAGAATACGAAACTTAAATCTCTCCCTTTCCCGAAGCCCCTCCCCCTACAACGATTTTACAAAGTCGTGTTTGCGCTCGTCGGTGACATCGTCTGAGCTGTGCTCGGTCTCCTCTGAGGTTTGATCCTTTGGACTGGGATCAGAGTGTTTGACCTGCGATTCTGTGGGACCTTCCTTACTGGTGGACTTCTCTGAACCAGCACCTTCTGTGTGACCGTCTAGGGGTGGGACAGGTGTCGATTCTGGCTGCGGGTCAGGCTGGAGACAGGAAACAGGAGGATTTTGTTAGTATAAATGAATCCACTCCTGCTAATTCATTAAATGTTCATGTTCCTAAAACAGCAGGTCCAGGTGGAGGAGCAGCTGCCATCTTTCAGTCTGGATTGTTGATTAATACGAAGCCAGTTATTCGTTAGAATTATTTTGAATCATCCTAAATGGAAATCAGAAAAGCCACTTTTACTTATTGGATTCAACCTTTATTTATTCAGGTTAGGCTCATTGTGCCGTGAGGACACATTTACAAGAGAGACCTGTTATATATCGTCCACCAGGTCCTTATTCTCCGTTTTTTTGTCTGACTTATTATTGAATACTGATAAAGTCATAAAAATGGGTGATTTCAATATCCATGTAGAAGTTAATAGCATCTAGCCTTTAATAATTCAATAGTCAATTGGTTTTACCCAAAATGTCCACACATCTACTCATTCTCATCATCACTCTCTTGATCTGGTTCTGACATAAAGATTAAGTTCTTAAGTCAACTTTATAAAGCACATTTAAAACAGAAGCTGTTCCCGAAGTGCTTAGTAACACATCCCCAACATCCTGTTCTGACCATTTTTAATAACCTTTGAGTTTACATTAAATGACTACACAGTCACAGAGTAAATATCGTTATAGTAGGTGTTGATCAGAGAATGATGGAACTAAATTTAAAGAATCTCTTCCATTGTTATTTTCCTCTGTTATGCAGAGTAATGCAGTAGAGTGTAATGACTTAGATTATCTTGTGGATTTTAAAACTTCACTTGATAAAACTGCTCCGCTTGGTTCAATTCTGAGTGACATACTTTAAAACACACATCTAGAAAGCTGGAGAGAAAATGGCGCTCCAATAACGTTGAAGAACTTCATTCAACTTGGACATAGCCTGCTAACGTAGAAGAAAGCTCTCCGTAAAGCTAGAACTGTATATTATTCATCTTTAATAGATTCAATTCAGTTTATTTGCCGGTCTATAGCTCCAAGTCACAACAGAAGTCATCTCAGTGCAATGTACAAAAAACAGTCGCATTATAAAAGTCAATTAATAAAAATTATCTGCAGTAGTGCTTGAAAGTTTGTGGAGTCTTTAGAATTTTCTACATAAATTTGAACGAAAACGTCAGATTTTCACACAAGTCCTTAAAAGTAGATAAAGAGAACCCAGTTAACCAAATGACACAAAAATATTATATTTGGTCATTTATTTATTGAGGAAAATGATCCAATATTAGATTTGTGGTAAAAGAATGTGAACCTCTATGATTATCAGTTAATTTGAAGGTGAAATTAAGAGTCAGGTGTTTTCAATCAATGGGATGACGATCGGGTGTGAGTGGACTCCCAGTTTGATTTAAAGAACAGGATCTATCAGCGTCTGCTCTTCACAACATGTTTGTGGAAGTGGATCATGGCAGGAACAAAGGAGGTTTCTGAGGAGCTCAGAAAAAGAGTTGTTGATGCTCATCAGATGGAAAAGGTTACAGAACATCTGTAAAGAGTTTGGACTCCACCAATCCACAGTCAGACAGATGGTGCACAAATAGAGGGAATTCAAGACCATTGTTACCAGGAGTGGTGGACCAACAAAGATCACTCCAAGAGCAAAATGTGGAATAGTAGGCGAGGTCACAAAGGACCCCGGGGTAACTTCTAACAACTGAAGGTCTCTCTCACATTGGCTAATGTTGATGTTCATGAGTCCACCATCAAGAGAACACTGAACAACAATGGTTCATGGCAGGGTTGAAGGAGAAACGCACTGCTCTCCAACAAGAACATGGCTGCTCGTCTTTGCTAAAGATCACGTGGACAAACCAGAAGAATGTTTTGTGGACAGATGAGACCAAAATAGAACTTTTTGGTTTAAATGAAAAGAGTTATGTTTGGAGAAAGGACAACAGCATTCCTGCATAAGAACCTGATCCAATCTGTGAAACGTGGTGGTGGTAGTATCATGGTTTGGGCCTGTTTTGCTGCATCTGGGCCAGGACTGCTCGCCATCATTGATGGAACAATGCATTCTGAATTATATCAGAATTCTAAAGGAAAATGTCAGAACATCTGTCCATGAACTGAATCTCAAAAGAAGGTGGGTCGTGCAGCGACACCATGACCCTCAGCACACAAGAGGTTCTACCAGAGAACGGTCCAAGATGAATAAAGTTCATTTCTTGGAATGGCAAAGTCCTGTCCTTAAACCAATCCAGATGTTGTGGAAGGACCTGAAGCAGCAGTTAATGTGAGGAAACCACCAACATCCAGAGTTGAAGCTGTTCTGTATGGAGGAGTGGAGAAAATCCCTCCAAGGTGAGCAGGACTGATCAACTGGTCCTTCTGTGTTTGCTTCTCCTTCCTGTTCCTCTCAGACCCAGCCGGTTGAAGCAGACGGCCGCTCGTCCCGAGTCTGGTTCTGCTGGAGGTTCCTTCCTGTTAAAAGCGAGTTTTTCCTTTCCACTGTCTCCTTTTGTGCTCGCTCAGGATGGGCGACTGACGAAGTGAAGATTCAACACAATCTGCTGCTTCTTAGATAAGAAGAGAACTTTTACGAATGGGATTTTATAATGTGGACGTTTTTGTACGGTGCCCTGAGACGACTTCTGTTGTGACTTGGTGATATATAAATAAAACTGAATTTGAAAACAACCAGCTAATTTAGTTTCTGTGTTATATTTCTCTGTATATAGAAATGTATGTATGACAGAATACTATTTTATAAAAGTCTGTCCACTTTGAAGCAGGTGTGCCATAATCATTAGCTACTATTTAGGCTTATAATGGCAAACTTTTACAGGCAGATAAAAGAATCTGACTATCGTAGCATACATATCCTGATACACGGTGATGATGATTTTCTGGGTGATTGTTATTGTTCCTTTCTCACTCCTCTGGTCTAAGGTGACCCCTCACCTCACTAAAACCCAGACCACAATGCCTTCGATTCCTTCCAGACAGCTTTCCATCCATGCTCTGGTAGTACTGATGCTCCAGGTCCTCGTTCATCTTCTTATCTTCCTGGCCTGCAGAGGAGACACTGATCACAACAGGCACACCGAGCCATTACAGATCCATCTCAGCGTGGATAGATCTGTGTGGCGGATGTGGGGTGGGGACGCTGGGTTAATAACATTGGCGATAACTCGGTATGGGTAAAAGGAGTGAGTAATTCAATAATATTTTCCTCTTGCAGAACTAAAGCTGCAGTTTTACTAAGGTTAAATAAACAAGCTCACCGCTACGGAAGTGAGATGTCGACTTGTGGTCACCAATGACAAGACGTCCAGTATGTTCTTTCTGAAAAAAATAAAATATTTATCTGCAACATTTTCTGTCGGACATCAAATGTTTATTTCTTTGTCGATATGAACTTCAGGTCTACAATTTAATTCCCGGGTGGTGTAAAATCGATCAAACAAACCTTGCTTGCACCCATCAAGCGTAAAAATTTTTGCTTCCTCTCATCACTTCCCAGATCAGCAGATCCCCACTGTGTCGGCCCGTCCTGCCACAATAAAACATTTTGATTCCGAAAACAATTGTACTTTTTACACACATTATTATATACATTTAAATATGTATACATTATTTCACAGGACAGTTTTGTTTTATTTGCATTAATCTGCAGACAAAGGGATTATTTACTTTTTTAAAAAGGGGCCTAATTAAATTGACCAGGATTTTTGAAAGAATGATTTAGAACTGAACAGTTAAGCTTTTGCACAGAAAACCCACCAGATCACATCACTGAAGCTTAATATGAGGAATTTTTACCTTTTTTTAATCAATTTTTCTAATCTTACACTTAATTTTAAAGGCTAAAATGGATCCACAGGTGCTCTGTGACCTCCTGGTTCATCGCAGGTGAATCACAAGCTCAGCAACTCATGGAGCAGATGGTGGGAACGATTTAGTTAAACTTCCTTGGGATTAACATCATTTTCTGTATGGATTGTGAAATCCTAACCTGCAGATTTGACTTTTTTATTTTTATTTACTGGACTAATTTTAGATGAAAACTGAAGTAGTTTCTGAAAAGAATAACCATTTTTGTAGATATGAATACTTGCCACCTTTTAAAACAGATTATTGTAATTTGTTTGACAGTGTGGATACCTGAAGCTGTCATGAATAATGAAAGTTTAATTTTATACAATCATCCAACAACAAAATGACTTTTTTCTCTATTAAACATTGACATAAAACACTATCACGCACAAAAAAAGATAAAACTGTCGAATCACATAAAATAGATTTAGCAAAATTCTTTATTTCGGTGTCTTTTTTGTATTTATTTGAAAAGTCTAATATGTTTTATGCACCAGATTAGCTATTTTTTGCTTATGGTCGAGTACAGCACAGCAAAACCAAACATATACTCTCTCAACAAAACACTACAAACCACAATATGTGGTCCAGTTTATACACAATAAATAAATAAATAATAATAATCTAAAAGCAACTTGAAAACGGTGGAAACTTTGTGGTCTTCAACGTGTTCAGGTTCTCGTTAGCTAGCATGAAGCTAATCATTTCTACAATTTTATTGAATCGCATGCTTTATTCTCACTTCCGGTCATTTTACTCACTTCTGAGGGAGAAGCTGGTCGTTTTGTGCCGTGTTTGTCTTCGGGAGAGGTCATTGTAAACAATATTTATTGTAAAATGTAGAGAGAAATTGCATCCCAACAAGGAGAAGCTAACCTTACTGTCAACAATCAAGGCGTTTTTGTCTGTTCTTCTTCTACGGTTTTTTAACAGCAGGTTGTCTTAACTTTGTGCTGCCACCTGGTGGACTAACCTGGTAATTCACTCAAAGAAGAATACAGGAAAGTACTGTAGTCATAAAAATAATTTAAATTAATAAATAAACAAATAACTAAATTACTATTATTATGTTTTGACATTTGTCTCAATAATTATTTAGTAAAACACTCAATTTTGCTCATGAGTCAACATAAAACTGCATTTTTTTTTTTTAAACGTTCAATAAACAGGCAGGTAAAAAAAACTACCTAATTTACAATTTGAATCAATTTGAACGTTTCTTATTCATTATCTATAAGGATTTGTCAATGAATGCATAATGAATGGAAAAGTTGTTTGTAAAAAGAAAGTAAATAAAGTGGAAGCGTATAGCAAAAACTTTGTTTTTATATGATTTTGAAGTTTTTACTCCAAGTATATAATTTATTCCTGATGTATATAATATTGATAATATTTTAAATTTTGGTATTTAATGACATTTCCTAAACAGTTGCCTTATAATATTTGACTCCGTACATTAGGTAAATAAAATCTAATGAGCTCGGTGTATTTTTCTGTCCTGGTTTATTTTATGCTCTAAAAACTGAACATGAACAAAATGATCTTGCTTACTCACAGTGCTTTGTAAAGATAATTCTTCACTTGCTGCAAAAATGCGTAAACTTAGCAACTTAAGTCTAAATATTTAAATGAGCTTTTATGTATTTCATCAAAGCACAAATTAAACAATAAACTTGCCACTCCTGTTTTATTTTGTAGTTTTGCTTATCACTTTATAATACTGAGGCTCGTTCATAAGTTTTTGGTGTTGTTAATTTTGCAGATACGTCTAATTTGTAATGTTTTGTTTTGACATGAAGACTGACTTTCAAAAAAACTAAACTCAAACTAAAACACCAACAAACAATTGGAAAAATTGAAAATGAGTGCAAAAGAAAAACTGATTGTTGAGTCCAAGCAGTCATTTGAATACATCGTTACTTCAGTGATATTAAAATACATGTGAGCTGATGAATTTTATCACCACTGTGAAGAATAAAACTGATCCACGTGAGTCAGACTGTCGTGTTTCGCAGCTGATCCAGGACCGCTTTTAGAAAAAACATTCAGAAAAAACGTTTCCATTGACAGTTAGTCTGTGAAAACCAGAACAGGTGCATCATTTGAATAAAACCTCACGAGCAAAAGTCTTCACCCCTCTTTTCAAATTCTAAGCTTGAAGGCAACAAAACAGAAAGAATGTAAAGATATTTGAGGGGGAGGGCTCTTTAAATTTATAAAGTATGGTATCTCTTTGAAAATGCAGGTTTTTTTAATTTGTTTTGTTTTTTACTGTGAAACAAAAATGTTATTCAAATGCGCGCGCACTTTTATCTTTGTTGCCTTAAACCTTGAATAATTGCTTTTTAGTTTGAATAAAATCAATAATTCTACAAAAATCCTTTTAGTTTAATTAGGTTAAACGATAAAATCAATGTTGAAATATTTTTAAATGTAAAGCTGGTGTGTGTACAGGTGTATTCAGCTGCTTTTCTATGAAGCCCCAACACCTTTATAAGCCACTTCAATAAGATCCACCTGTGCACAATTTAAACATCAAATAATCTAAATTATTTAAACTCAGAATATTTAAACGGAGCCAACTTGCAGCAAACGTCATCTCAGGGCGTTCGTCGTTTAACATTCAACAGTTCTGAAGCCAGCAGATTGTGCTGAATCTCCATTTAATTAAAACCTCCCGTCCTGAGCAGCACGTTGGCAACAGAGGGAATAAACAACCCCCTTTTCACAGGAAGAAACCTCCACCAGAACCAGAACCAGAACTAGGCTCAGGACAAGCATCTGCCTTGAAGGGCAGTGGTGAGGACTGGATGGAGACGCAGACCAACACGGAACGACTGGTCGTGGGAAGAAAAGGACGTTATTTAAAGGAATAATTGCAAATACAAACATGGAGAGTAAAAACAGCAGCAGAGTGAGAAAATGTGGTCATTTTGTCTCCCAGCAGTCAAAGCCTATAGCAACAGAACTAAGGGATAGCTCAAGAAACCCAAGCTAACTCTAACTCTAAGATTCATCTAAAAGGAACATGTGTCAGCCGCACAGACAGAAACTGGAAGTTGGTTCCACCAAAGAGGAGCCTGATGACCAACAGCTCTGCCTCCCATTCTTTTTTTGGAAACTCTAGGAACCACAAGTAAACCTGTAGTCTGCGAGTCTGCTCTTCTTTATCTGTCAGCTGTTGCTGTAAGATGTAAGGACCGAGGAGAACAGGTACCAAGACTCAAGATGTAGTTTCAGAGTTTATTTACAAAGTGTAAAATCGTACAACGAGCCAGGGAGGAACCGTGGAGAGCAAGGAGAAGACTAGTGGTCTGTTGAACTTTCTTACCATGGAGGTAGGAGTCAGTAGTGGGGAGAGCTGACCCTAATGGTTCCAGGTGAAGAAGGTAGACATCCAAACTATGACAAGTGACAAGCAAGTGGTAGGAAGGTGTGGAGGCAGCTGAGGAGCTTGAGGTCCACAGAGGAGAATCCAGGGACCAGGAGGAGTTAATTGCTGGAGGCACAGAGAGAACACAAGGTCATCATCATTAAGTTTAAGACACGAGTAAAAGACTAGAACAGAACTATCATTGGCAGGTAATGCTCCAGCGCTGGCTGGATGTCCTCTGCAGCCTTTAATGCTCCTCGTGCTCATCAAGCCGATGATCCTCGGATGCTGCTGATGGTGCAGGAGCTGGCACAGTAGAGCTCCCACAGTTCCCTCTTCAGAGGTCACCACAGCGAGTCATCCTCCTCCATCTCTGTCCTCACTCCAACTGCCTCCATGTCCTCTCTAACTGCATCCATGTATCACCTCTTTGTCTTTTTCCTGGCAGCTGCATTTCTAACATCCTTCTACCAATATACCCACTGTCCCTCCTCTGGACATGTCCAAACCACTGTTCTTCCACTGG
>NC_056507.1:6038769-6043752 GCF_014905685.2 Nematolebias whitei
ACATGTCCAAACCACTGTCCCTCCTCTGGACATGTCCAAACCACTGTCCCTCCTCTGGACATGACCAAACCACTGTTCTTCCTCTGGACATGTCCAAAAAACTGTTCTTCCTCTGGACATGTCCAAACCATGTCAGTCTGTCCTCTCCAACTTCATCTCCCAGTTCAACCTGTGCTGTACCTCTGATGATCTCATTCCTGATCTTCTCCATCCTTGTCTCTCCTAAGGAGAACCTCAACATCTTCATTTCTGCCACTTCCAGTTCTGTCTCCTGTCTTTTTGTCCATACCACTGTTTCCTAACCATTCAACACAGCTGTTCTCTCCACTGTCTTGTTGCTTAGTTGAACTCGCAGTGGATACTCATCCTGACACAACCTTCACTGTGTACCCAGTGTTGGGACGTAGCGTGTGCTCCCTCTGAGCTGGTATGAGTGAGCGGCTCTATTTGGCAAATATGGAACAATTAGGTGTTTAATGTAAATTGGAGCCTGGTTGTTAAAATCTTTGTATGTTAGAAGTAGGATTTTAAAATCTGTTCTGAATTTGACAGTGAGCCAATGGATAAAACCTGAGAATACTTCTAGCAACATAAAGCCCAAGTCTTTTAAAGCATTTTGCACAACTATAAGGAACAATCCATAAAGACCTAGAAATTATAATTATGTAATTCAGTTTTTCTGCATCCTTTTGGGGCAAACTGTTTCTCAAGCGTAGGTGGAAGAACGAGGTCATAGAAATATTTTAATGTGTGTTTTAAATGATATATCCTGATCATGAAGACCAAGGAACTCTCCACTGGTCAGAGACAAAGTTGCAGAAAAATACAGATCAGGGTTGGCACATAAAAATATCCCACAACCTTGAACACACCGTGGAGCTTCATTATATTAATTCTAATGTCATCTTTCTATCAAAAACTCCTGAATTAGGTAAGGAGGGCATTATTTAGAGGTCAAAGGTATCCCTGATGAAGGATCTGTAGAGAGTTCATACGGCCACTATGAGCTACACAGAGCTGAGCGTTATGGGAGAGAGACTGGAAAAGACGTTGATTAAAAAAATATAATGCAAGAGTTTTTTCTCCTCCAAACATCTGAAAGAAGGTTCTGCAGTCAGACCAAACTCAAAGTTTGAATCCATCAAGAACAGGTCAACTTTATTTATAATTTATTTATCGTTTGTGTTTTGTATTCTGTAAAGCACTTTGTGGTTTCTGACCTGTAAAAGGTGCTAGATAAATAAAATGTACTTACTATAAAACAAATTGAAAACAGCAGCTGTTACCAAAGTGCTTGACAATAAAATCAATCGCAGTAATTTCATGGATAAAATAAAATAAAATAATGGTAGAACTGAAAATTAACTAAAAGCATCAAAAGAAAAACATAGAAACGCAGAGCCATAAAATGCTAAATCGAGTCACACTGTGTAAAAACCCGTAGAAAACAGACGTGTTTATAACAGAGGTTTAAAAATGGGACGTGAAGTGGCGTGTCTAAAGTTGGGCGGCAGGTTGTTCCAAAGTTTGGAGTCCACGACTGAAAAAGTCCGATCACCTCTGAGCTTCAACTTTGTTTCTGCCTTAACTGGAAGAAGCTTTTTTGCAGAACAGAGTTCATTTGTTTATTGAACTTAAAGTCGGAGTCTAAAAAACCATCAGGAGATTTGTAACAAACTGCTTCAAATATGGCTGAAGAGAGTCAAGGTTTACAGGAACAGACACCGCAGCAGAGCTAGGGCTAAACACAATAACTTCAGTTTTCTGATCATTAAAACTTAAAACGTGTGAAGCCGTCCATGCCTTGACGTCATCAAGACATTTTAACAGAGGGTGAATGGAGCAAGAGCTATTAGGTTTTAGGTGCAGATAAATCTGACAATCATCAACATAACAGTGAAATGAAAGACCATGTTTCCTCAGGATAGACTCCAAAGGGTAGTGAAAACAAAAGGTGTCCGAAAACTCAGCCCTGTGGGACCCCGCAGGAAAGAGGCGCTGTCGCAGGTACACTATTTCCACCCTTAACACAGAAACTCCTGTCACTTAGGTAAGAATGGAACCACTCTAACGCTGCACCTGTAATCCCAACCCAGTGTTCTGACCTCGATATAAGGACACTGTGGTCGTCATGTCAGCGTCATGTCAGCGTCATGTCAGCGTCACAGTCAGCGGTAAGGTCCAGGAGAATAAATATCACAAACCGACCAGAGTCATTTTTTAACAGAATGTCACTACAAACCCTAAGTAAAGCTGTTCCGGTGCCGTGCCATTTGTAATTTGTAACGTAACACCACTTCTAATACAAATCTGCCGCCTCTCATCCTGCTGAGAACATCAAGGCATGGTGGTGGCAGCATCATGCTATGGGGATGTTTTCCACCATCAACCCTCGTCCGGTTTAAGGCAACAACTTCAATGTTTTAGGGTAGTCCAGTCAAAGTCCAGCTGAGGATCTCTGGTTTAAAGATTGTTGGACACATCGGACACAGTCCACGAGCGAGCTGCAGCAGTTTGTGAAGAACGAGGTGGTTGGAGCGAAATTATGGAGACAGACCTGAAGATGCTGCTGGAGCTGAGTTCATCTTGAGTTTTCTTGGTCCAACCTCTCTGGAGATTTGCTCTGCTGTCATTGTCTTTTAATTTAATAAAGATGTTTTTATTGAGATGGTTAAATGTTTTTTTTATAACCCAAACTTGAACTTCTTCTCTGCTCTGCGTGGAGACTTCACCAACGTCTCAGCTGGAACATGGGCTGATGCCACCAAAGGGTGGCGTCAGAGTAAATGGAATGAAGAAGGAGCCTCTGACGGGACAACTTGGTTCTGCCGCACGCGCTCATCCACAAACCCAGACAACAGTCCGCTTTGATCCTGCTCCGTCCTGTCAAACCTTGTTTGTTTGTTTGTTGTTGTTGTTGTTGTTGTTGACTCTGTCATTTCTCTGTCGTAAACATGTTTCCTCTCGGAAAAAAGAAGAAAAAGTCCGTTTTTAACACGTTGAGAATTAAACTGACAAGAAAAAGTGCAGTAATCTCATGTTTTTGAGTTTTTCTCCTTTAACTCGAACAGAAACAATAAATGTGACTTTTTACGTCATTGGTTTAAAAAAAACAAAAAACTTTTGTGCGTCCAAGAAGAGGAGAAATTCTCCATGTTTTTTTTATAATCCAAACTTGACTTTTCTTTATTCATTTGTATTTTAATTCTTTTACTTTTGAGTTTTGGGTGACTTTAAAGAAAATGCAACAATTCTCGACAGCTTTTTTTTTATTTTTTATTTTTTACGAGCAACCTTTTAATAGTTTAATTTTAATTGAGTCCTGGTGAGTGACATTCACGAACACAAAGGAAAACATTAGAGAACAAGTTGAATTCTGACGCGCACGAGGAGAAAGTTTCGAAACGAACTTGTTTTTTTGTACTTTTGAACATTTTCCTGAAAGAAAAGCGACAGATGACACAAAAGACGAGTGTCGGAGTGAGAGAGAGGGTGTGAGAGGAGAGGGGAGGGAGGGAGAGGAGGGGTTATCCTGCCTCTGCCTCCCTGCCCGGCAGTGCCCTGCGCTCTTACTGAAGCCTCCACGCGGATCCGGACTGGAGATAACCCCCCCCCCCCCCAAACAAGAACCCGTGACAGACCCTCCTCCTGGTTCAGAGCCTGCGCTAACAAAAGACTCCGGGGTGTTTGATTTGACTCTCAGGTTCAACCGGAGGAGTTCCAAAAGTCCGCGCTGCGCTCCGGAGACATGGTGACTTTACGCACCGGATCTGAAGCGCCTTTCCACTGACTCTTCTGCTTCAGCTCAACTCCAACTTCAGGGGTTTACAGTAAAGGAAGCAGCGCGTGGTCGAGAAGTGAATCCAGGTAAGAGCGTCCTGTTTTTTGGGGGGGTGGGAGGGACTGGACTGAGCCGGTGCGTTTTTGCGCTGCTTGTTTTGGAAGAAAGCCGCGGCTCTTATAGTGGCTGCGCAACGAGCAGCGGTGACAGCTGCGCGCGGAGGCTGCATCACTGTCAGCCGCCACTTGTTGTTGTTGGGACACTGATTAACCTCTGGCGACCCCGAATGACCTGAAAACATCAAGTCCAGAGAAGTTTTCGTTTCGAAAAGTTTCAGGAAAATTAAACTCGCTGGAAAAAGTTCAGCAAAACTTGTTTAAAATACCAAATAAACAACTAATCACTTGTTTTAAAGGATCATCTAAATAAAAATTAAAAAAAAATCTGCGTTTGTTGCATTCTCGGATTACAAATGAACAGAATTGTGAAAACTTCATTTGATTTCAGCTTATAATAAGAACAGAAAGGTGATTTCCAAACATGTGTCCCCCATTATTCTGGATTAGGATTAATTTCTGCTCAAGTCCTTCTCCTCCTCTCAGTCTGCGCAACAACGGAGCGACAAATGTTCAGTTCCGTTTGTTCAAGCATCATTTAAAGATCTGAAATCCAAACTCTGCTGAAGTCCTCCCATCACAGCTGGGGCCTCGCGGGTGCGTGTGCGCGTCCCGGGCTCCTCAGCTCATTTTGAGCACACATGCGCGCGCTCACGAACACAACAGAGAGGAATAACTACACATCTATACGTTAAAGGAAAAGAATGATTGGCTTCATGTTCAGGGCCGGAGCTGAGTTTTCCCTCTGGGAGTCACGCACCCCGGAAGAGCGCGCGCATCACAAATAAAAAGAGAGCAGAAAAAAAAAGTGAGAAAGTAAAAGTGTTGTTTATGTTTAGATGTTGGACCTGCAGGAACAAGTTCTGGGTTATATCTTAGTAAACAACAACAACAACAACAACAACAACAACAATAAAAGAAATGTCTGAACTCGAGCTGCACCTTCAGGTCTCTGGTCTCAGGGTGGTCCTGGACCCTGCAGGAGTCTGGGCCCTGTAGTTCACGGTGAGGATGGGACAGGAGGGGGGAGGGGGGAGAAGGGGGGGGGGGGGGTGTCAGGCCTGCAAGAAAACGGGTTTAAACCCC
>NC_056507.1:6044152-6049139 GCF_014905685.2 Nematolebias whitei
TTTACATATTGAGTTGCCACTTCAGATCTGGACCCCCACCCTCCACTTGGGGCCTGCGCAGTAAATCACAATTCCAAACAAGTTGTTTAATTGTTTGGACTCTGCAGAACAATTTATAGACCCACCTCCCCATGCCCTCTCCACCACTTCTCTTGCGAGCGAGAGTGTCTGTGTGTAAAACAATCCGAGCAGGGGCGTTGTGGGGGGGGTAGTTGCTGAAGCTGATCTCCGGTGGCATTCTGTTTTGGAGCAGGTGCTGCTGGTTGACGTTCCCTCATAAGGTAAAGTGGCATTAGAGTGTCCAAATGGCAGACTTATATATAGGCTGCCAGTTCAGCACATTGTCTTCGGCCTACATGGCTGTCAGAAGTGTGTGTGTGTGTGTGTGTGTGGGGGGGTGCAAACCCCTCTCTATACCCTCACCCCGACTCTTCTTCCTCTGTGGGAAGCTGCTCTGACAACAGCCGCTGCGCTCACACTGTACATTCAAACGTTCACATGATCAAATTTTTAATCTCCTAATCTGTGAGTTGGCTAAAAATAATCAAACCAGTTCTTGACAGATTGATCATTTCCTTTTCTTTGATTCTTCACTGAGCTTGTAGCCATTTTCACATTTTCTCCAACAATTGTCTGTTTTGAATCTTAAGTTTTGCACTTTTCTCACACTCTCATACGAATTGTTCTGCTCGTTTTCACACATTTATTAAAAAAAGGAGTCCATATTTTAAACTGTAACTTGCCTTGAAAGCAAATATTTCAATTTTTTCCTCTGACATTTGTAAAAAAAAAAAAAAAAAAAATGGGGGTCCGTGTTGATGGGAAAGGCACAGCAAGGCTAATCGCTCTGAAATAAATTCATTCCTCTGTGTTGCACCCTCTGCAGCTCTGAGGCCGTCAGCTGTGAGCTGATGCAGAGCGGCTCCGGCAGAAACATGAAGTCGTCACAGAGCAGAGGAGGACGCTCCGGATCTTACACCGGCTTTTATCACATGTTAAATCCATCGTGATGCTCAGCAGAAACCTGCTTTTTATTTACCCTTCACGTCCAGCTGAACGTCTCTCCTCCAGCAGCGCTTCTTGTCCAAGTGCTTCCAGATGTTTTGATGTTGTTTTTTTTTTTAAAAAAAAAAGGTCATTCACCTTTATGGAAATAAAAGACCTTCCATTCACCGTTTTAAACTTGCGGCCTCTCCGGAAAGTCTTAATTATTTGTTGTTGAGTGCTTTGAAAAAGACACCAGCCCGCCAAATTGGACATGTGTTGAACAAACACAAATTAAACATTTAGCCCGTAAGTATTTCTCCCTGCATCCTAAGTGCACATTAGTCAGCCTGTACTTATCTCCGGCCCAACGGCACACCCAAATTGCAGCGTTGCTGCTGGAAAAGAAAAGGCTGAGGCCCCGGAGAACGAGCACTTGAAGCATGCTGGCAGATGCCCGTGAGTTTCTCTCAACCACAAAGCAATCTTAGGTGTGTTTGTACAGCACAGTGTGCGCGTGCACGTGTGTAGACTTTTACATCTTTTGTGTTTTAGCGAGTGTTGACAAAGGAATCTGACAAATGCGTGACTAATTGTGCTCGTGCGCACATGGACAAGCGTACCTAGCGCGCCGCTTGTAATGCATGCCCGTTCTTGTGCACGGCTAGATGTGCATCGTGTGAGCGCATGCGTGTTTGTTTTGTTGTGCGTCCTCGTTAAAGATGTCCGCACTGAGTGTGTGTGTGTTTCTTTGCTGCAAAGTGTTTTTCCTGCTGGGTGGAAGACTTTCCACCGTCACAGCTTTGGAAACTGCATCCTCATTTTCTCCAAGAGTGGAGGGGATAGGACAGCAGAACCCCCCCCCCCCCCCCCACACACACACACCTTTCCATTTATTCTTTTGCTTTTCTTTTAGAAAGAGTTTAAAGTTTGTACTTTGTGTAGCTTTTCCCCACACCTGCTCTCTATCGTCTGTTCGTCATGGAGCTCCTCCTCGTCTTCTGCTCTGGTTTCTGGATCCGTCTTCAGAAAAACGCACCGTCTTCATTACACCATCCGCTAAATGCAAACGATTAAGTCTGATTATAAATGCACAGCTCGTATTAAAGTCTTCATAACGTCACACAGACCTAAAGTTTTTCCAAACAGAAGTAAAAAGTTCAGGTGGATTTACCTTTAACTGTATTATTAGTTCTACTGTCAGGGGAGATTAGGTAAAGGTTATGGATGTTTATCACTAACTAATGTTAAATTAATGTTGAACCTCGTGTGTGAGGTCAGAGAGTCTTTGGTCTGCTCAGAGAGGAGCCTGCACTCTCCGAGTGTGAGCTGGAAAGCCGAGTGTCTGAAAAGCGTGTCTTATAAAACACTTCCTGCCTCACTGTCCGGTGCAGACGTTCAAGCATCGCTGTGGTGAACTCTGCCCTTGCAAGTAAACGACTGCAAACATCTTCTCGTGTCCTCAGAGTGGCTTATTTGAGTAAACAGACGATGAAAGGACACGTATTTATCCAACAACAACTGGAACGAGGCTTTTTCGTGTTTGCATTTTCTTCATTTTGTGCTTTTACATGGCTCCGTCGCCGACACTCGCTTTGCTGTTGAGCTCCAAGTGGAAAAGAAATCGGAGCAGAGGAGTTTTTTTGTGCATTCATTTGTGAAAACATCAGAATCAGACTAAATAAAATCCTAGAAGCTGCGGAGCAAGTTCAGGTGTCTGCACATATATTTACGAGAATGGAAAATATGCTTTTAATCGTGAGTTCAATTTATTTGTCAATTGCACGAAAGGAAAAAAAGTACGTTCGTGCAACAGAGCATGCTTTGTTTTGCCGGTGGTGACATTGAACGCATCACATCACTGCCCTCTGAATTAAAAGCATTCTTTTTTTTTTTTAAGAAAGAAGGACATTTATGGTAGAAAGCTACAAATGAAAAAACTAAAACTGGCAGAAATACAAAATTAAAAACCTCATCCTCGTATAAAAAAAACCCTGGAGTTTATCTGTGGAGATGTTGAATTAGGTATTTCAATCTGAATGCTGAATATGAAGTTTGTGTCATTGTTTTCACTAGATTAGATTGCTTTAGTAGATTATAATTCACTGTGATGTACTACTACACCAAGTCAAATGTCTGATTCTTCGCTGTTTCACTCGTTTTGCTCCAACTCATCAGCCTTTCTTAATTCTGTCCCATTTTTCCAGTTTCCTCTCGTTCTGTTGCACCGCACCCCTTTAGCTTTGCTGCAGCAGCTGGAAAAAAATGTCTGCCACTTCTAGACTCATTCACAGACATAAATTACAGGAATAAAGTGTTTTATACTTTGGTTTTGGCCCATCAGGTTTCAGGCTTTTTAAAGCTTCAGTCCAATTTGTGAGCAGGTGACGAGGTGTGAGCTGCACCGAGCGTTTCTCCGTCAGTCGGCAGCTTCGGCCCGCAGCAGCAGAAACAGACACTTGGACAAACACTGGAATGAAAACTGACAGACTCCGTTTCTGTTTTGTGAAGTTTTCAGTCTTCCTCCTCCGTCTTCTGTCGTTATCTTTTGCTTTTCTGGATTTCATTGAACACGAGTAAAATAAAACAGAAGAAATCTCAACACGAGCGTGGATGGATTCTGATGATCGTCTGTAAAGATCACTGACATTTAGACAAAAACTCAAAGTAGATATTAAGATTTAAATAAACCTTCAAGTTGCTTTTAAAAATAAAATCTTCAGCTCCAAAAGTCTGGCTGACGTCAGACTTGATGTTTCTACCTCTAGTGTTTATGCAAAATTAAAAACATAGTTTAACTCCTGTTTGAAAGAAAAAATGGTGAACTTTGATGCTATGGAAGTTAAAGGAAGCTCAGGTGTGCATTGTTTGGAATCTGCAGGGATTTGAGAGAAACAAGAAGCAGTGATGGGGAGAAGGAAGACAAAGATGCTAATAAACTGTAAAGGGAGAGCAAATGTTGAGAAAATAGAGAGTTGGTTTACTACAATTTATTTTAATAACCAATTGTGTGATGCCATCACAATAAGTTGAAAATCCTTAAAGAAACATAAAAAATAAAAATTGTGATTGTGCAAAGAGGCAAATAACGAACCAAAATGTCAGTGTAATTATTTAAAATCAACTTTCCATGATTCAATCAAAGTTCGAATTGTGTTCCTACTTTTAAATTACATTTGTCTTCTAGATTTTATTTTCATGTTTTATAAATTTTGTCTCAATTTTATATATATATATATATATATATATATATATATATATAAAAATCTAGAATTGCGCCACTCAAGGTGGCTGCATGTTGGAGCAGCTCTGTTACTTTCATTCTGAGATTTTGCTTTTGAAAACTTTAATTCCTCTTTTTCTGGATGTAAATCGCTTTTTTAGATGATTACATCCTCTGGTATCAGATGCTGTGCAGCCGGAAGGATTTTTACTGAAACTTTTTTAGTTTTGGACATTTGTTATGATGCGTAACCATGGCAACAAGGCAGTTTTCCACAACCAACAGCAGCTGATTAACATCTCAAAAGCTCAAATAATATCTCAACTACAGCCCCAAATCTCAAATGAGTTGAAAAGGATGTTCTGTGGATGCATTCTCATCTACCTGCCAGCTGTGCTCGAGTGCCTGACCACTGAGATCCTGGAACTAGCAGGAAACACGGCTCATGACAGCGGAAGGACAGGATCGTCCCTCGGCACCTACAGTTGGCTGTCCGCAGCGACGAGGAGCTCAGCAGACTGCTGGGAGGAGTGGCCATCGCTCTGGGAGGAGTTCTGCCCGGCATTATGGCGGTCCTACAGCCCGGGGGAACTGAGAGGCCAGCTGAGTCTGGGTGGACGGATCAGACGGCATCTGCAGCCAGTGTCTTAGGATCCACTGTGGGATGGACCTTTAAGAGATCCTTCCTGCCTACAGCATCAGTATCTATAACATCTCTTAATGAAACGAGGATAACAACAAATAATTTCCCTTTGGGATTAATAAAGTATTTCTGAATTG
>NC_056507.1:6049239-6060108 GCF_014905685.2 Nematolebias whitei
ATTAGTGTTTAGACAAAGAGGAGAGGATGCAGTTAGAGAGGACATGGAGGTAGTTGGAGTGAGGACAGAGTGAGATGGAGGACGACGACTCTCTGTGGAGACCCCTGAGACCCAGATAGCATATATCTTAGTGTTTATCTTAGATCCTTATGTACCGTACAGTTTCTTTTTATATATTTTTTGCTATTTTTGGGACCCTGAGTGCACAATTTAGTTCCACCTCATGTACCACATAAAGAACCTTGAACTTGAACTTGGTATATCAGTACTCTTAGCAAGCTAGTCTTAACTGAGTTGCATATTTTGATGCATTTCTTGTAAAGTTGTATTTTTTTACAGCAGCGAGAGTAACAACTCAAATATTGTGACAGAAATGGAATAATGATGAAGAATTATGAAAAAGGTGCTTCACTGGTAGCCGTAATTATCTGAAGGACTTACTCAAACCTTTGTGAATTTGTGTAATTTTCCGATTATCTATACAAAAAGTTTCATCAGCAATTATTTAAAGAAATAAAGGTGACTCATGCTTGAATGACACAAGAGTCTTTACCTGCAGTGACTTGAACAAAAGTCGCATGTCAATATTGAAAAGCAAACGCGTCGGATAGTTTTGGGCTTGTTAAAAACAACAGCTGGGTGTGGTTTGATATGAAAAACAATACAAGTGCTTGGAAGTTGTTCCAGTCCAACGAAAGACATTTGAAGATACATCAACTATCTTTTGTTAGTTTAACAATCTCCATGTGAATTGTCATGTCATCCGCACCCTGTTGGCACTCCCCGGAGGGTAAAACAAACTGAATTTATTTGTTCGAGCTCACCATTGAAGTCCATTGTTGATGTTCCGTGACCTGATCCCACACGATGCACCTGTGAGAACGATACTGTAACTATTGTTAGGTTCACTTGTTGATCTTTAACAAGTTCCTCGGAAAAGCCGAAGGTGAACTTTTTGTGTCAGTTTGTGCGACGAAGGAGGAAAGAGAAAGGCTGGAAGCCTTGCAGTGAGCAGAAGGCCCGCTGCGCCGCAGCAGCTCGATGGAGCTGTTAAAAGTGGCCAAAGCGGCGCAGACCGACAGAACACAACCACATTCTATTGTGCATGTGTGTTTTGGCTCGGACGCTGCAGACCACATGCGCAGGGCGGTAAAAATAAAACGTGCACTGTGAGGTTTAAAACACATTTAGATCACATAAGTGGAGCGACTGCAGAAAGCGACTTGACTTAACGCAAAACTGGAATTTTCATTTTATTTTAACCAATTAATTACAGAATTACAATCTGCCATCATCCCCACGTTTAAAGTTGCAACCCTCAGTGCTACATTCTTCACTTTCCTCTTCTCCCTCCGTCTCCTGACACCTTTCCCTCCTCGTGGTCTTCGACTGACGGTAGTTTCCACTGGCACCCAGTTTGTCAACAGCACCGGTGGAGGTCGTCGTTAACCAGGACCTCGACCGATCCGTTATGGTGTCGCCTAGATGAACTTTTTTACGTCGGATGCCCTTCCTCAGCATTTACTCGGGCTTGGGACCAGAACCAGGAGATACACTGGCTTGTGCTCACTGGTTTCGCTTCACCACTCGTAGTGGTTTTGGAGTAATAGGGTGTGGCAGAGTGAGTTTGGGGTGCCCTGAAATGTTCTTGTGGTGAAGTGCTGATGGCCGGCTAACGGTCCCACCCACCAAGCCAAAGCCTAGATGTATCTGGTCTCCATCCAGCTGGTCCATGCAGGACGTTGCCATGGTTTCCAGGCCTTAAAGAGTCGGAGTCATCACAACACAGCTGGAGTTAAAAAAAGGAGATGAACTGTGTGGCTCAGAACAGGAAACAAATAAAGCAGCACGTTGTTACGAGACACACCCATCAGGTTTATCTGACATGACCTAAACGCATCCTGAGCTTCTGCTGACAAGCCCAATATATTATGGTCTGTACATGCTGCTAGCTTAGAAAAGACTTGATGAGAGGAGCATCTAGCTGACTGAGCTCATCGCTCAGGTTTCCTCCACGTCGTCAACGCTGGTTAGAGCGACGGACCAATCAGGGTCCAGCTGCTCCCACACAACTTTTATGCGTTTAATGGAGTTGATTATTTGTGGCAGCCATTTTAAACTGGATAAATTCCAAAATGACTGATTACTTTCTGTGAGTTCCATTAAAATTTGTCTCGTGTTTCATGAGATATTTTGCTAACACACACACACAGTTACATGACTGTTCACCATCACCGGGGTGGGCAATAACCAGTCACAACTGTCACATTATGTTTTTGTTAGAAGGTCATTTGTCCTAGTTCACAGTCAGTTTTTAGCCAAATAAAAGTTTTTTTTTTTCCGTGGTGCCGGGTGCTAATGGTTCCTGGGGATGCATGAGTGAAAACTGCTGACTCAGCAGTCTGTTTGGTCTCTTTCTGCAGGAGCTGAAACCGTGTCTCCCTGCTAAAAACGGGAACTATACTGATGTCAGCTGTTATTGTTGGAGGATGGCTGCAGGAAAATATAATTTACTTTTGTAAGAATTGAACAGGAGCTCATGCCATGAGGATGCTGCGATCACTGTGTCTGCGTGTTATTTCTGCAAGCCTTATATTGTGGATCGCCGGTGTTTTCTTTACAGCGTAAGTTGAAAGTTGCTTTTCAGCGCAGCGAACTGACAGATGACAGCTGCTTTTGTGTTTACCGGTGATTCCATGTTTGTTCTGTTCGCCTCTCTATGATTGGACTTCTTTTGTAGTCGTGCAGCTCTGTGACGCTAGAGGACAAGGAGAGATGATGACTGTGATGAGAGGGAGGTCACGGTTGGTTCAGAGCAAAGACGAGCAAATAAATAAATAAAATGACCAAAAAAAACAAAAAAAACTGAGAATATTAAAATCTTAAAGTAATTGCTGATTATAATTAAAATGATTTCATAATCAAAGAACAGTCTTTCTGATGGTCAACCTCAGATGCACAAGGAGAACTTTTATGGACTAATAAATGCAGATTGGTGGCTAAATACCATTTGACTTGAGTTTAAAGAAGAAAAATAAGTCATCGTCTTTTACAGATGTTTGCATCCTGCTCAGTGTTTCTGCAGAATTAAATATGCAAAAATATTTTCACCCATAAAGGCTGAGCAATCTTTAAAGGAATGCAAATTCTTCTCAGTGCGTTTTGAATGACTCGGCTACAAACACACCGAATTTTAGCTTCGGCTTCAGTGGCCTCCTAAACTGGACCGACTCCAAAAGTTGTCGTATATGTCCAAAGTTTATTTTCTACGACTTATTAAAATTTGTCCTCGGGTTCATGAGCTGTTTTGCTGACAGACTAATTAATAATAATAACCAATAATTTAGCGATATTGCTAAAGTTTTAAGCAAATATTTTAGCACTCTATTTGGTGTGAATGATTTTCAGGTACAATCCCACCAAATTTTAGAACAACAGTGAAATGGACTGAATTATGAACATCTTGGGTCAGTTGTGCGTGACGATCGTCTTGAAGTGAGTTGGCTTCGAAAGGTGCACGTCCAATAGGCGTTTTCTGAAAGTTTCATTAAAATCTATTCATTGTTTCATGACATATTTTGCTAACAGACAAACGGAGTTGACTCCAACAGCTAACGTCAAAGTTTTAAACACAGCTTTTATAGGATCAGTTTCTCCTTGGATGTTATGGAAACAAAGATGCTCCGTCCCCCTCCCCACCCCTCCGTTCCCCAAGGTTTGTGGACCTGTGACAGAGCTCAATGGAGCTGGCTGATAAACAAGCACCTCTTATCAGGACTATGGTTGGGTTGAGGCTCTGGACTGTGCTGTTCTACGACCTTCCCTCAAACTCGATGCCTCTGCTGGTCTCCCTCGCCTCACTTGGCGCAGCAACCTAGGAGATGTGAAGGTGCCAAGGGGTGCGTTGCTCACCTGGCGGCCGTGCTGGGACCCCCACCCCCTTCCCACGCCATACGCATGTATATTATGTCTATTTATGTTGCTTTGCTGTCGTAGATTTTTTTGATGCCTCAAACCGCGCCCTGTCAAGGACCCAGTGTGAGAGGTCTTTTTTTATACCTCTCTCCTTATGTTTCCTTTCTTATCTAAGCAACAGGGGCAGCACATCTTGGAAGCTACAGCCCTGTACACCTCTGTCCATCTTTAGGACGGCTGTACGGAAAGTAATTTCATTGTACTTCACTGTGCAAGGATAATAAAAGCATTCTGATCTGATCTGATTCTGATCAATTAGTGCTCTGACTGTAAAGTTAGGGATCAGTCTCAGCTACCACCTCGCTAAATATTTAGCTCGGTGTCTGTAAAAGGAACTGAAATACAGCCGTTGTTGTGTTCGCTGCGTTTTAATTTGGGTTCACTCCAAAAGTTAATGAGTTGTACTTCTGGAATTTTCATAAAAATCTGGTTCATGAGATATTTTGCTAACACCACAGACTGACAGACACTCAGCAGTGAACAGTGATAAGACGCAAGATCACATACGACACGAACCTGTCGTTTGACATGCAGGAAAGAAAAATAAAACCACCACCACCACGTCTTGTTGTAGTTTTCTCTTCGAGTCGACTCTAAATCACGTCTGACGACCGACCTCCTTCATCTCAACAAGCTCACGTCCACCTCGGCAGCAGATTTGTGCGCCGCGCTCTAAATCATTCCCCTCTCTCACAAATTGCTCCCTGCTTGAATATTGGCCTGACAGCCGTTTCTCTGCTCCCCACCGGACTCATTTACATTTATGCACGCAATTAATTACAGGCTAGAGCTGGCCTTGTAAATTAGAGGGGGCCGAGGTCGCCTTATTAATCGCCTCTGACAGTTCGAGCCTTGTTTGGGTCGGGTCGAGGTTGACTTTAGGCTCCGGCGGAGTCGGCTGCTCTGGTTGCAATTCGCTGAATCTGAGTGAAAATGTTCATTTGTATCTTTGTTTCGTTTGTTCTCTTTCTTGGCCCTCAGTGTTGTTTTGCACCCTTTACGTTCATCACTCCATCACTCCTTGTGTGTTTTTTTGTCTTCTTTGTACTCCCGGGGGTCTTTCATTTAAACACTTGGAGGGTGGGGGTGTTCTATAGACCCAGGAGTCAGGCAGGCAACTTCTCACGGTATTGGCCTTTTCATGCAAAGACACTTCAACTTTTTGCGACTCCTTTCCTCACAAGGCCTTCCTTTCTTCTCTGTCACGCAGCGATGTGTTTGTGCATACCTCGCCGGCTCGACAAAGAAGCCAGAGATCCTGTTCACTTTTGTCTTGGACGCTCACCTCTTGTTTTTACAATTTTCCAAGGCGCGCTGTTTGCACAGTGGAGCAGGCTTTGTCTGGAAGGAGTTGGACAATAGTGAGCAGCACAATGTAATCTCATAAGGCTAGCAGAGCGATGAGGTTTAGATGTATGTGCTGGCACTTGCCCCTCTCTTCCCTCACCCACCCTCCCACACTTTAATATTTCTTGCTCGCAGCAACTTAGACAAAGATACATGTCACTCAAGGCTCTTCAGAGATAATTAAGCTGTTTATGAAGAGAAAGCAACGTGTTTCGTTCATGCAAACACACAACTCACTTGTTCTAGTTTGAACGTCATCTGTTGCAGTTTCCCCACCAACTACATAACTTTAACTAGTGCTTTAAAAAGTTTCCAGTTTCCAACATACAAAAAAAACACAGAGACTAATGTTATTGTTGGATGAAGTACACATTGCTAACAAGCCATATATATATATATATATTTATATATATATACACATTTTTTTGGCTGCTGAATATATATGTTCTAGAATTGCGCCGCCCTAGGTGGCTGCATGTTGGAGTAGCTCTCACATTCATTCTGAGATTTAGTTTTTGAAAACTTTAATACTTTTTTTTTTTCCTGGATGTAAATCGTTTTTTTTTTCCGGATGATTGTTTCCTCTGGTATCGGATGCTGTGCATCTGGAAGAATTTGTACTGAAAACTTTTTTATTTTGGACATTCGTTATGATGCGTAACCATAACAACAAGGTGGTTTTCTACAACTGGGAGCTGGAATTGTGGCATTTTTTGATATTCACAACTTGAAAAACTGCATTTTGGCACAGAATTCAGTGAGACCACAACTGAAAATTCACTTTTTTTTGTTCTTGCAATTTTCCCAAAATTTATGAGTCACCAACTAATAACGTAACAATTGCAGATCAGTGAGTGAGTTACCACCTTTGGGCTTTAGGCTTTGACTTCTTCGGAAATAAAACAATAACTGCTATGAACATAAAAAAGAAGAATCCAGCAATTTAAGTTTCTATCAAGACCTAATTAAATTGTAGCTTTATATATATATATATATATATATATATATATATATATATATATATATAAACAGTTTTGTGATGTGAAATGTGTTGAATTAAACTGAATGAAATTGTTAAATTAAATTAAAAATTAAAATTAATTATAAAATTAAATTGTGCTGAATTAAATTAAATCCAAACTGGTCTCCAAGCTCACCACACTGGGCCTGGAGAAGTCCATCTGCTGCTGGACACTGGACTTTCTCACCAACAGACCACAAGGCAGTGAGGATCGGCAGTCACCTCTCCTCCACACTAGTCCTCAGCACCGGTACCCCTCAGGGCTGTGTCCTCAGTCCACTCCTGTACTCTCTATTTACTCACGACTGCACCGCCAAGCACAGCTCTAACGTCATCCTCAGGTACGCTGATGACACCACCACCTTGGGTCTCATCACCAACAACGACGAGAGTGCCTACAGAGATGAGATGGAATCACTGAGTAGCTGGTGTCAGGAAAATAACTTCTCTCTAAACGTCAGCAAAACAATAGCAATGATAGTGGACTTCAGGAAACAGTATGGAGGCCAGCACATTAATCTGAATGTTACTACCTGTGAAGTAACCTGTCACACAACCCGTGTAATTTATGTTAATGTGATATATATATATATATGTATATGTATATATATATATACACATCATGTACATTTCAGCTTATATTACTACCATGAAATACTTATTCATACAAATTCATCCTACTTGCATGGTATTCTACCATGTTGTTTATTTCTTTTGGGCCTTGTAAATATTATATTCCTTTTTCACTTTTTGGTACTTTATTTTGTACCCTTATTGCACGCTATAGTATTTCTTTTTTGTTGTTTTTTGTTTGTTTTTAGCGAGTCAAATCGGTTCTTCTTATCCCGAACATTTCATTGCACTGTTGACCTTGCGTTAATCTGCATGTGACAAATAAATAAACAACAAATGGCACATAATAAAGTAGAATCCAACAATTTAAGTTTGTATCAAGACCAAACTAAACTAAAGACTTTGGAATATCATTAAAAAAAAAAGTTTTGTGGTGTGAAATGTGTTGCATTAAGGCAGTGCGGTAATAGGAGGGTAAGTTCTTCCAAGAGGAAACAAAAGCGAACTGATCACATGTGTGGTTCGACATGACCAGTGCTGCTCCAACATCAGCCTCTGCTATTAGCTCATCATTTATGGGTCAAGTGACCTTCTTTATTTTAAATGCCCATTTGACGATGAGAACCACTGGACGTGGTGGCAGGGAGCCACATGTGCTGCGGAGCTTCTTCAGATATCCTGTCTGATAGACGTCTATTGTTCTAACCCCGGTGTGTCAGCCTCGGCACAAGTGGCACTGACAGCTGCAGCAGGATGACATTTGAGGCTGTGCATGTTTTGTTGTGTCGGTGTTTGTGTGTGTGTGCTCATTGTGCCGGTGCAAGCCCTGCTGTGCACGTAACACTGTTTATCTCACACAACGTTCTCGTCTGTCTTCACTATCTCCAGTGCCAAGTTGACCCATTAGTGTTTTTCTGCAGACGGGTGTCTGGCCTCGTCTTCCTCAGTTTCTGCTCTGAACCACTGCAGGTTGGATCGGCTGCAGCGGAACGTGCATCGTTTCACAGCTGCTGGACAGCGGGCCTGAAAGGTGGCTGTTTCCTGCAGTTGTCGGGGGGCGGGGGGGGGGGGGGGGACTGAATAGCTCTATTACCTCCCACTTCAAGTTCAAACCCACTGATATTTCTCTGTCCGCAGCCACGCTCTGTATGTTTATGTGTCTGTTAGCAAAATATCTAGTGAAAAAAAAAGATTTTAATAAAACTTTGAGGAAATAATCATTGAATTACCTTTTGGAGCCAACTCCATCAAAGATGGCCACAACAGCCAGCCGAGCTTAGAAAAACCCCAAACTGGCTTTAGTTCGTTCAACTTTAAAGATATTGAGCTAAAATTTGGTGCGGGAGTAGTTGAGACTGATCCACAACATATATTTCAAGTGCTACTCATTGTGAAAGATATTTGCTTAAAACATCAGCAATAAACTCTGCAACCCTGTTTATATGTTAGCAAAAAATAAATCACAAGCACCACTGGATGGATTTTAATAAATTTTCAGATGGTAATTATTAAAAGTAGATCTACAGCTGATTAACTTTAGGAGACAGTGTTATTTTATCAGCTGTTCTTATTGTTTTGTTTTATTTTAAGCCTGTAATGGTATTTTTTTTAAAGCACTGTGATTTTATCTATGAAAAGTGCTTTATAAATAAAGTTTACAAGAAGGCTGCTACAGCAAATTTACATTAGCCAACACAAAAAATGGCAATAATTCAGTCAGTGTTTCAGATATTAAGCTCAGATTTGATGTGATAACTGCAGAGATATTCATTTAATAATCTGAGTGGGACATATTTTGATTTAGAGATAATGTTTTTTTAAAGGTTTGACTTAAATGGATACAACTATCATTTCTAAAGGCAACATGATCTTAGATTAAAACTCTGGTGTAAAAGCTGGCTGGTGATTTCTTTAATTCAGGACTTTGAACTTTATTTTACAGGAGAGACACAAGTAAATTTAAATAAGTGTATCACACCAACAAGGCATTTCCTGATTTTGTGTGTGAGCAAGTGTTTTGGGGTCCCCACTCCTGGTATCCAGCTGTTTTTCTGATTACCCATCATCCTCCAGGTGTTGGACCTGCCATCTGCAGATGAGCAGCAGGGTGTGTGGAAGTGGAGGGGGGACAGGGAGCTTTTAAAAAAAAACCCAGAAGAACCGGTTCGGCAGACATCTGGAACGTGTTTAGACGGGTCATTGAGATCCGCGGAGTGTGAACAGACATCGGGCAAATCCGTCTCAAAGTCACTGGGCTGCAAAATGTGAACTTGTAATGTTTTTTTTTTCTTCTTCAGATTACAGATTATTTATGATTATTATCAGGGCTTCTTTGTGTTCAAGCGTTTTGAGCTGATCTGGCTGGAATCAGCCTTAATGGGACCCTGAGAGGAAAATTGTATCCAAGAAAAAAATAAATCGTTTGGGTGATTACAGACGTGAATAAAAGATCATAGACGCTCAGTGTTTGCCTTTTTCTCCATTGTTCTCAATCAGCCTCAAATTGTGGAATCAAAGGCTTGTTTGTACGTATTACTGTTTTTGTACAACTTGGATGTTTCTTTAAGGCCTCGCCGTGATGCTTAATGCTGCCTCTTCATGGAGGTACAGCTTCTCTTAAACTTTATCTGCATCCTGAATTAATTAGGACTATCTGCCGTCCTCCCTCAGTTTAGGGCCCTCTCCTCAAATCCTGTGCTGACCATGAGCCGTTCAAAGAGCTCTGTTTGTTGATCTGTTCTTTGTGACCTCTGCTCAAAAGGTTTTGTAGTTTATGCGAGGCTTTATTGAAGCTGACGCCAGGTTAGGTGTTCTGTTCAAATGAAGACGTATGGGGTTTAATCCGACTTTATCCAAATACATTTTTGAAATCGACCATTGCCAAGTATGTTAAAAGGATTCATGACGGGATTTTCATCTTCAAAGCTGTGCAGGAAAATCTTGTTTGTTTGTTAGGCTTTGCGTGCTATGCGAGTGTGTGAGCAGGCCATGAGGGACGCACACTGATCCTCTGTGTGCACGGCTGCAGGCTCCACACAGGACCTCTGTTCTGTTTCAAACACTGGACACAGACGAGGGCTCTCAGGTGGGCCAAGACCACGTTCACCACACAAACTGTTTCCATTTGAACCTCCTCAGACTTTGTCAAAGCTAACTTTGTCAGCAGGATGCAGTAGCCATTTTAGCCTCTTTTTTTTGTGTGGGGGGGGGGGGGGCGGCTCAAGCACCCCTAAAAAAAATTAAGAAACCATCATTAGGATTTTGTAAAGAAACTCAGCTGTCAAACCTTAGATTCACCAAAATATTGAATAAAATTCAAATAAATGATGACACTTTTAAAGCGGGACAGTAAAATCTATGATTATTTTTGCACGAGTCGGCTCCTCGACGCCACCTGTCAATCAATCCAGCAGGCTAGTCAGCAACTGACCAATCAGCAATCTCAATTTTCCCTGAAGGTAAACACCCCTTACTTGCAGGAGCTGCACCTCCTTTTCTTCCAACAGCATTGTCGGAGTTACGCTAGCTTAGCGCTACATTGGTGCCGGTAGTTGTCGACTGCTTGAGAGAAGCGGAGCATGCTCAATTCACACAAGGAGAGCTGTTGGTCAGGCTACTTCTTGTTGCTCTCTAAAATAGTTATTGAATCAAGTGTTTACTTATGTATATTTTTCAGCGTATAAGTCGCATCAGTCAAAAAAAGCATCACGAAGAGGAAAAAACACATAAGTCTCTTTGGCGTATAAGTCACATATATTATGCGTCACTGCTGAACTGTCATGTTTATTATGCGTTTATTTAATGGTCAAAACGGCTTTATTTCACCTGGGCGGCACAGCGCCATCCATCCATCCATCCATCCATCCATCCATCCATCCATCCATCCATCCATCCATCCATCCATCCATCCATCCATCCATCCATCCATCCATCCATCCATCCATCCATCCCTT
>NC_056507.1:6060208-6064018 GCF_014905685.2 Nematolebias whitei
CCATCCATCCATCCATCCATCCATCCATCCATCCATCCATCGTGGCCAGAGCCGCTAGCTCGCCACCATTCCTCCGCCTGCACCAGCTGAGTGAAGCGAGCGTGCATGGGAGGACTTGCTGTTGCAGTTCTTAGAAATTTAAAGCGTCAGTCAAAAATTTCGTTATGAATCTGGAAAAAAAAGTATTTACAGTAAGTCGCAGGACTGACAAATCTATGCAAGAAACTGCAACTTATACGCTGGAAAATACGGTAGGTAAACGTAGATGTTTGACAACGTCGTAAAATAAATCAGAATGCAGGAAATGGCATCTACTTTATTCAAAATTTTCTGGGGGGAGGCCCCCCAGTCCCCCCGCCACTGTGTCCCCCTCACAAATGCTTCTGGTGCCAATGGCCACCGTGTTGTTCAAAACAAAGAGCCGTTGTCAGCACTGGGGGCTAAGCACCCCAGAGGTCAGATTCTAGAATCGCCCCTGGCAGGATGTAACGCATCAACAAGTGTTCGTCAAAATGTTTGCCGACTCTCTCTTTTTGTAATTTAACTTTGAGAACACCTTCAGAATAATCCATTTCTTTGTACAATAACCAAACAACGATAATAAAAATGCTGCTTCCTGTTTTGCTTTCTCTGTTCCAGGCAACATTCATGAATTTTAAAGTGGTTCACAAGTGAGAAGAGGCTGTTGAAGCTGAAGTTTCTCATATCTGTAAGTTTCCTCTCACTCATACTTGTGACGAGTGTTTCCTTGGGCTGTCTTCCTGCCAGGTTCTTCAGGCTTTGTGCCTCTGTTTGCCAATATGGATAATTGCTCCCAATAAAAGACAATCTTTCAAAGCTGCTTTGTTTCATCAGAGCACAGCAGCTGTTCTGTCTGAACATGATTTGCAATGGCTATTGTATGTAAAGTGCAGTTTTTGTTAGTGAGTAATCTTTTAAGAAAACTATCTACCTCTGTGCATGTCCACTACCTTCTACCCTTCCATCGCCACATACAGAACACTTTTGACTGGTCTCTGTAAATGCGGACCTCCACTATGCTGTTCTGCCCGGTGCACCCTCAATAGCTGCTTTCACTGGAAGTGAAGAAAGGGGTCTTTTAAAGGCTCTAGCAGGCACCACTCCAGGAACCTTTCAACACCGGGACCTACAGTACACCTTTTAATGGACTTTCTCTCTGCGAGCAATAAAGATTATATCTGGAGTCAAAGAGTGCTGTAGGTAACAGTAGCCTAAATTATGCAGCCACGGTCTCATCTGCCAGTCCCAATGACTTTAGCAGAGACCAAATGAGGGGAACACTGGAAATGTACAGATGGGAGAGGTTGGAGAAAAGAGTGATCTGGCCATCTGGCTAATCCGCCCTGTTTAAGAATACTTATTAAGGCACTCTCTGGTAGCCCTTGAGTCATGTCACTGCTGGGTCAACAAGTAGCTCGTTTGATTCTCGCCGGCGTTTCGTTCTCAGAGGGCTTGAAGAATCTTTTGTTTAGAGAGATGCGCTGCGTTCTTCTGGTCTGCGGGGAAGCTTGCTTTACAATATCTGAGGGCTCAGGTCTCACGTTGATTTTCTTGTATCTCAGTTCAGAGCAGCGGCCCCCTGGCGACTAGAGCACATTTTAAGGTAACATCTAACTTATATGTGTCAAACTCAAGGCCCGGCGGCCAAATGTGGCCCTCCTTAACATCTTATCTGGCCCGCAAGATGTTATTTTAAATGTAAAATACTTTTATTACTTAATTTTCTTTCAGTAATTTTTGATTATAATGTCAAAAATGCAACAAAAAACGTCTAATGAGACCAAACGAACTCTTGTTGAGGAACCTGCAATCAAGAAAAGATGTTGGTATCTAACTTGAGTTAATGCAGATTCTGAAACCGGCCCTTACTTTGAAAAAGGTTTTAATTTTGGACCCCTTTGACACCCCTGATCTAACTGGACGTTCATAGCTGAGGGCTAGTTAGTCACAAAATTGCAAGGAAATTAAGATTTTAATACCAGACTTTCTGGGAGTTTGCATAAATATCAAACCATACAGCTCCAGAATTACAGACATGACTTTTAAAGTGGCTTGAGATGAGTTCAAGACGAGCTTCAGGCCGCTGCAACAACTATTAAAAAAAAAAAGTCTCAAACTTTTAAAATCACCCACTTCGAATGCTATCACCTATTAAATGGCCATTAGTTGTTATCATCCACATAGGTTGCGTTCAGACTGCCCCTCCTGTACCTCCCATTAGGTTTAAAGGTACGTTGTTAGTGCTGATCACATGGTTGGGTTAAGAGAAACGGTCTGGGGGTTAGATTTAGGGTCAGTGCTCTGGGTAAGGTGTAATAGGTTTAGGAAAATTATTAAATACAGCTAACAAAAAAAAAAGCTTACAGTTTTGCACGCATGCAAAGCTGCATATTATCAGCAATAACAACGTGCCCTTAAAACTCCCGTACTATGAGGCAGGAGGGACAGTCTGAACGCAACCTATGGGGATGATAACAACTAATAACGTCCGTTAAATGGGCTGATAACATCCGAAGCCGCTGTTCAAAATATGCTAATGTTCATATTCACGAGGCGAATCACGTGAGAACATTTCAAACCACGACAAAAATTTTAGAAACGTCACTCAAAATGCAGTTTGCAATTTGTTGCCAGCAGTTGCAGCCCAGTGAGATATTACCATCAGCCTACTTCCCATTGAACTGTAAAACCAGCGGGACCTGACTTCTGTTTCCAGGGACTTGAAGCAACAAATGTTGTGGTTGGACCCGACAGACACCTTCTGCATGCGTGTTTATCGTCTTTCCTCTGAGACTAGTTCAATTTTCTGTGTTCGAGTATCTTAAACATGAAAACTACATGTTACAGAAAACCACTAGTCGGTACTTGTGATTTGATTTAAGAGAAATGAAAAGTGAATCAGTTTGCAAAGTTTTGCAATTTTCAAACTCATTGAATTTTTTTTGTGGACTGCTGGTTATATTTATCTTTTTCTTTTTGCAGAAACAATTAGAACAGAAACTTTGATGATAAGCCCTGGGCCAAAGGAGCTGAAGAATTTATCAACAAATTATGCTTATTTAGAATAATTTATAAGTGATCCAGAGGAAACCAGGATCTCTTTTATTTTGATCTTCCTACTTTAATTTCCTCAGTTTAGCAGAAACTTGAATCTTTATTAATGTGTCTTTTAATGATCTTTAAACTCGTATAACAAAGCGGTGAGAGAAGAACAGGATTCTTCTTAGAGAGTTACAAACTTCTTGCGTTCATGACAAGAACCCTTAAGTTCCAGTTTGTTTCTGGAGACTTCTGTCAGGGTGCTGCATGAGGCCTAACCTTATGGTGGCCCATCTGTTGGCTTTGACCATCACTGAATCTGATGAAGTTTACATTTCACAGCGTGCAGAGTCACGTCTTTGGGTTTAGACTGAGAAAACATCTGATCTTATCAAACACTGAACCAGTAAAATGCACATCAGTACCTATTTATAGATATCGTTGTGACGGGTATAGCCTAAACTAAAATGTTTTTAAGTTTTCTGGTAAAAACAACAACACATAAAATTGCTAATAAATAAATAAAAAGAAAAGAAAATAAGCTTATAAATTATTTGAAAGACTTTATTTTCATGTTTTGATTCACTTCATAATTTCCTCTATTTTTCACTATTTAAATGTAACGTATGATCAAAGTATATATACACATATATATGTGTATATATATATATATACATACATACATACATATACATATATATACATATACATATAGATACATACATGTACATATATATACATATACATATA
>NC_056507.1:6064028-6064603 GCF_014905685.2 Nematolebias whitei
ATATACATATAGATACATACATGTACATATATATACATATACATATAAAAATATACAAATACATATATACACATACATATATATACATATAAATATATACACATACATATATATACATATAAATATATACACATACATATATATACATATAAATATATACACATACATATATATACACATACATATATACACATACATATATATACACATACATATATATACATACACATATATACATATACATATATACACGTATACATATATACACATATACACACATATACATATATACATATATACATATACATATATACACATATACATATATACACATACATATATACACATACATATATATACATATACATATATACACATATACATATATACACATATACATATATACACATACATATATATACACATACATATATATACACATACATATATATACATATACATATATATACATATACATATATACACATACATATATATACATATACATATATACACGTATATATATATATATATACATATACATATATACACATATACATATATACACATATACA
>NC_056507.1:6064613-6065283 GCF_014905685.2 Nematolebias whitei
ATATATACATATACATATATACACATATACATATATACATATACATATATACACATATACATATATACACATATACAAATACATATACATATACACACATATACATATATACTCATATACACACATATACATATATACATATACATATATACATATACACATATATACATATACAGGAGGGTTTTAGAACAAGTCAATTTTATTAAAAAAAAAATATATATATATATACACACACACACACAGTTTCATTGTTGTTGATTTCTAGGGTAAAATGGGATTATGGGCGTGTGCAAAATATTTTCCAATTAATCTTATTTCATTGTTGCTCAAAATTTCTCAAGTTCTCTTCACAGAGGCACAGAAATAATTATTTTATTTCTTTTTTGCAAAATATTTTAAAAGCTATCCATTTTATTATATATCTCTATCTATCTACGTATCTATCTACGTATCTATCTACGCATCAATCTACGTATCTATCTACGCATCAATCTACGCATCAATCTACGCATCAATCTACGCATCTATCTACGCATCTATCTACGTATCTATCTACGTATCTATCTACGTATCTACCTACGTATCTACCTACGTTATCTACCTACGTTATCTACCTACGTTATCTACCTACCTACCTACCTACCTACCTACCTACCTACCTACCTACCTA
>NC_056507.1:6065293-6073574 GCF_014905685.2 Nematolebias whitei
TATCTATCTATCTATCTATCTATCTATCTATCTATCTATCTATCTATATATATATATATATATATATATATATACTGTACATACACACACCAAATAAAATGTTTGCGTGTGAACAGGAGGTGCAAACAGCAGAAAATTTACATTTTGAGAACTTTTTAAAGTGGTGTGGATTGGGCCTCAGTAGTTTTCTCTTTTGTTGTTGTTGTTTATGTTGTGGCTGTTTTTTGTTGTTGTGCATGACTTTGTTGTTTTGTAGTTGTTAGTCTCGTGTGTAAGGTGATTCATGTTCTCTTGAGCCTCGTTAGTTACGGTTGGTATAACTATATAATTGTGTCTCTGAAGCTCAGACTATTGTCACGTTTTCATTTAGAAAAGTGAACAAGAAAAATCATATTCCTTCACGTGTTGCGATACAACAGATTATATGTTTTTGATCATGTATTTAGTGGTTTCCCAAGCTGTGTCTGTACCAGCTTATTTGTGTTTGTCTTTACATGCATGCTTGTGTTTTGCTCTCTCATGCCTCATCAACGTCCCGAGGCACATCTGGTTTCTTTCAGAGGCTCGTGGAGCTGCAGCGGCTTGAGCTTTAAGGCTGCAGCAGTTCTACCCACTTACACATAAGTCCATGATGGAGGTCCTCTGCCAGTAACAGTACACACTGACCCCATCGCTTCTTCTCAAACCTCTCCAGATCATCCCCCACTTTCTTTCCTCTATTGCCCTTGAAATGGGGTTTGCAGTAAATTTTACCTCCTTTTGTGCTTCATCCCTGAGTTTATCCTGAAGTTGGCACGCAGAAAAAGGACGCCGTGGGGTTGAGTCACTTTTTCCCTGGCTGCTCTCTTCTCTCTCTTCTCCCCAAAACCACAGGCAGCCGCAATGGCTTCCTGAAGATGAGCGCTTTTGTCTGTTCTGAGACTGCTGTGGCTTTAGGCAGATCCTCCTCTGATGAGGTAATGCTCGGGTTAGATGAGCAGGCAGAGTGAGGAATGAACAGTGAAGGAGTTGGACTGATTGATATTATAATCTTGGATTGTTGTTAGACAAAAGAACTCAGGCTTTTCTTTTTGCAACTATTCCTGCGTCTGATCAACACAGTAGAGATGGAAAAAGAGAAAAGGTGCAACAAACAAATCAAACTAATTTTACGTGAAACGCTTAAGAATGGATAAGTAGCTCAATCAGCAAAACTGGCACTCCTCAAGAAAAAAAAACCTAATCCCAACATAAGAATTAAGACTCTAATCTGAAAGCACACTACAGTGGTGCAGCTCCTCAAGTTTAAACTGTTTTCAGAACATCTGGTTATACCACTGGATACAAACTCTGTTAGGCTCTCCACAACCTAAACGTCCAATTTAAACAAAGCAGCACATTTGGAAATCCTTCAGAGTGAAGGTAATTGTGTTCTTGGTGTGCGTTGACCTGCAACTTCAAGCTGAGCAGCACACGTTCCACAACAACCCTGCCACCGATGCTCAGTCGTCCCCTATTGGTACAACCCTTTCAGACAGTGTCAGGACGTATAGGAAGATTAGCAAGATGCTACCTTCAGTGTTACAACTCCTTTAAATCTAAGCCTGACCACAATAAGAATAAATGTTTTTTTGCTCAGCATTCAAAAGTTGAATGAAGGACATATGAGCAGGTATTTATTGGTGTGTGAATAAAGTGAACGGTGCGCTCTTGTTGGTTGTAGCATTAGCAACAAAGTGTGTGGAGCAACTTCACGGCCAAGACTGTTGCAATAAGTTACTCGTGGTGCTGCCAGCAGTGTGTAGATGTGATGGGACAATTGTCTAAACACGAGTCTGGTGTGGCCAGCCCTGGTTCAGATCTTTGATGCTATGCTGATGCACTGGCACACACAATATGGATGTGCTCAACACTCTGCCACCTCAATGATAAACAACCATCTCGTCACAGAAATTGAGCTTTAAACCCTCCACAACCCATCACGCTTGATCACGAGTGATGTGGAGCGTACTATGTTTTTATTACCCGTGAAGAACTCACAGAGACGTTGTAAAGTCCATGTGGTAGTGGCTCATCACCCTGCGTGAAGGGAGTGTTTCCTAATGGCTAAAAACAAATACCATTAAAGTTACGGTATATCCAACAGGTAGTTTACTTATTTTCTCTTCAATTCAATTAAATTTAGTTTATTTATTCAGCGCCAAGTCACGGCAGCAGTCATCTCAGGGCACTGTGCAAAAACACACACATACATTAAACTGCTAGAAGTTCCTGTATCATTCACTTACTCACTTTTTGTCATCAGTTTATTATTGATATAAAAATAAGTCTAAAGGTTTTTATTAGATTATTTTGTGGGGGGTTCCCGCCCAGTTTGCTCAGCTGGTGGTGATAAGCGACAGAAACCCAGCTCGTGTCTGTGTGAACCCGTACTTTATGAGCTCCTGTTTCTTTCTCCTTCACCCGTTTGATGCCAACTGTTGTCTGCTCAGACCTCAGGCCTCCTGCTGACAAATGCCACCAAACTCGCTGACATTCAGGGTAATCGTTTCCTGTTTTACTGTCATGGTTCACGGAGGTCAGAGGTCCTCAGCTGTCGCACTCCGAGGCTACGGAGGCCACCACCTGGTCCGCAGATCACGGCTACCCAGCATAGCAAACAATAGGCCTCTTCACCTTCTTACTTTCTGCAGCACGCAGTAACTGCAGCAGGATTTTCCACCAGCTGCTCGGCGTCCTTCAACACTTCATTTAGAGCTATGGTTTTAAGAGAAAAAATAACATGTTCCTCATTTGGTCACATATAAATGTTGTCAAAATATCAAATGGTATTTTGAATTAGAAAGACTTTTCAAATAACGAGGAAAGCATGTGAGACAAATACTTTAACATCAGACTGCTGAGGTTTTCGACATTTGTTACCCAAACTGAATAAAGGTTTCTTTTAATGCTCATCTGCTCCATGAATATTCTGTCAGACAACAAACTTTTTGTTAAACGCATGTTTTGTGTTTTGTTTTTTTAAAAGCACAAAAATAAACAGTGCTGTAGATTTAGTGCAAATTGATGCAGCTGCATTTATCTGTGCTGATCCTCCACACTTTTATATTTTAATCTCTTTTTGCTCATATTTCCATTAAAGTTGGCAAAAGTATTTTTTTTTGTTAGTATATATATGTATATATACACTGTACTTTTTTTTAACAAAGCTTGTGACTTAAAATTAAATCCATCATCACAGGCAGCGTTTTCTGGTTATGGATTAGAATCAAGTTTGAACGTTTACTTCAAAATTTGATATTTTTAGAAGTAGGGTAAAGTACATCACATTAGTATGTTTTATAGCGATGACAAGATTTTCAGCATAACACTATTAACAAAAACAGCATCTCAGCTCGAATCCAATTATAATAAAAAAATGGGATTGAAATGTCACAAAAGTTTGTACTTCTTTATGCGTTCAATAAAAATCTTGTCAATTTGATGCATAAAACAGCAACAACAAAATATGAATATCCCCTTTTTGAAAAAGACAAAATCTCACTGGGAAACTTTAAAATGTTATAGATTTAGCCATCCTATTATTGATGCTGTTCTAACTTTTGGGGCATCTGTACCTGTTACCGGCGGTCAGTGGACGAGAGGACACAAGTCCATCAGTACCACTTAGAGACCAACAGCTCTCACTTTGAGACAAGTTATGGTCCCCAGTTCACCTAATCTGTATGTTGTTGGACTGGTTGGGAGAAAACCAGTGTAATGTACACATGGCGAACATGCAAACTCCACACAGACAGTCCCCAGCTGTAAAATGAACCTTGCTGCAAGGTGACGGTGACGACCACCCGTACCACAGCTGTGAAAAATAATACGGCTCTCTCTCAGTGGTAAAAGTTAAATTTTGATGGTTTACAAAATATTAATTTGAAATCGATTTCATTTTTGTTGTAAAAATTAATCCAGCAATAAATGGTAAAAACAAATATTTCCAGTTTTTTACTTGTAAATTTCCATTGATTTGATCGACTGGTAACTTTCTAACTCTACAAAAAAAGACGAAAGGTTCAAGGTTTTTGTCGTCATTCGCATCACATGGTACACGAGGTGGAACAAAAATGTGTACTCAAGGTCCCAGTTACACTCAAAAATAGCAAAAATATAAAGCATAAAAAGAAACAGTATATAAGGATCTAAGATATACGCTAAACACTACTAATGTAAAATAATCTGGTATATTAAACAGGAGCCCAAACAGTGAAATTGAATTTATTAGTTTATTGTCAAAATAAAAATAATAGTTCAGCAATTTTTTTAAAACAGTTTTAATGGTAAAATTGCTGAAATGGGAAATTTATTCCATTTATATATAAAGATTTTTATTTCAAGTTCCTGCCATGAATATAAATAGTTTATTTCTGCAATTTTATAAATATTCATAATACACTATTTGCACAAACTGTTGCTCGAGAAGGAGTTATTTATTTTGTTTTTATTTATTTGAAGATTATTATTGTTTGAATGAATTTTTTGGAAAAAGGGGCAGATATTATAAGACTTTTTTCATCTTTCTGCTACCTTTCATTTTACTTGTGGTTGTATTTCTTACTGTATATAGAATTGTTTTGTTTTGTTAAAAAAATAAAAAACTTTATAGTAATAATATTCATAAAATTATTGGGGAAAATCTCAAATAAAACTGGCAAAAGTTTGCATATTTACAAATATCAGGCTTGAAATAAACTGCAAGATGAATGAAACATTTCTAAAGTGTTTCTTAGTATTAAAACAGTTTTAGAGTTTGAATGTGGTGCTAAAGAAAGGATAATAGCTCGAAAATAACAATTTACATGCAGCACCTTTGAGACTTGTACCAGCTTCCCCTTTGTGAGCACTATTTAACTGACCATGAAAAGATGCTCGTTGCAAAACACCAACATCCCATCCACATAATTACAGTATTCTCATTACTGTAAAAATCCTGGATCTCATTTTAAAGCCGCCATCAGCTAAAATTAACCGGCCTTAATGGCTGCTGATTACATTCCTACACTGGCCAACCCCCTCCTTCGTTTTCAGTGATCTGATCATTTAAGTACATGCAAGCATAATCGAGGTCTCCTACTTGATTAGATTTGCACCAGCTTTTAACAAAGCCTGCTCGAACTTAATCCAATGAGACCCATTGTGGCGGGAGCAGGGGGACGACATCGCTCCTGGTTAGCTTCAGAATTAACCCCACTGTTCAGCAATTAGAGGCTGCACTCCTGATGAAGGAACTGGACTCGTGACACGAACAGCGCGCCGTTTCTCAGAGCCTGCAAGATAACAAGTGGACGGCTGAGTGGGAATTTACACGAGTTTTAGACATCGTTTGGATTTTAGACAGTTGGATGTTTTGAACAACGTGAGCAGGTGTTCCTGCAGGTTTAGGAGGAGTTAGCGTCTTACCTGCTGTAGATATCTTTGTGACTTGCTCACGGTGGAGAAATTAAGTTTAGTTTGGACAGGACTGAAGAGCTAATGTCCAGTGGATTGCTGCTGCAGCTCCAGCCCAAAAGAAAAATGACAGTGGATCATGCAAATGCTGTTTCACGTCAGTTTTACAAAACAGGTTTTTACACAGAATTCTGCCAGTTTCTATAAATCCAAATAATAGCTGCAGCTCGATGTGGCAATCCATGTGCAGCATGGGGTCACATCCATCAAGATTGTTGCAGTATTTCTACAAAATTACAGTGCATTATGAAACTAAGGCCCCGTTTACACAACATTTTGTTCGGCCGTTCATTACACGACAAGAGCCCTCGTTCTCTGACGGTTTCTGAATCCAGGTCTCAGGGTGGAGATTTTCTGGGGAACCCCCCACGGAGGTGTGAAATTCTCCGAAAGTGTAGTCACACATGCGCACTACAGGCGGCTGCAGCCAAAAGTTTTTCTGCACTAACAACAGTTATAATAAATAACAGCAGTTATAATAAATAACAACAGTTATAATAAATGTCAGAGAGCAGAGTGTTTTTGTGCTGCTCACCCTTTTTCAGCATGAAGGAGCAAAACTAATAAAATCCAGGCTCCAAAAAGACGTTGGTGTGTTCATCAGTTTGGACTAACTGTCATGCAGACGCTGCATGCACGATGAACGCAGCTGAGCCCTGCATCAGGGTTGCCAAATAACTTTAAAATGTCTTATTTACTCGTCCTTTTCTGTGCACATGCTCAACAAACACAACAACCTCATCCTAGAATATTAGCACATATGACAGTTTAGGTCAAAATATCATTTTAAAGTCACAGTACAATAGTTCTTATATTCTTATCTGGCAACCCGACTGATATGGAAACTACAGCGTTTTCATGTAAACTCGCTCATTTTTTGGTTTATTACTTCCACTGAAAAAACTCTAACGTTTCCAGAGGTTGTTCTTGTGTAAACGGCGGCTAAAAGCAGTAAAGGATAAAAAAATATATTCAAAACAAGACATTGTTACGTTATCAATAAAATCTGAGTGAACTCACTTCCAAAGTGGATTTTCTTGTATTCAACAACTCCAGTCCTTCAAATTTTATAGTGATTCATGCAAACGCCATTTGTTAAACTTTCCATGGACCTTAAACTACACAGGTGTTCCTGTCAATATATTCTTGTGAGAAGTGACTCCAGGCTGCACTGGATGTGCGACAGGTCAGAGCTACAAACAGTTGCAAACTTTGCTGTAAACGAATGTGTAATTATTATTTTTTTAATTTAAACCTTTATTTTACCAGGAATGAAATCCATTGAGATGATTAATTTCGTTTACAAGGATGTCCTGGGCAACGTTCAAGGTGCAAAAAAGCCATTGCAAAGAAAAACCAATGTGAAAATACTAAGTAGTTACTTAACTAGTAGTAATGAGCCAACCCTCCTGGATGAGAGCAGGCTGCACAGCACGGTGCAGGCGTGTACCTGGGTGACACCTGTCCCTCCTCACTCACAGTTAGAGACTAAACCACCTCCTGACCTGCAGCTCTGTGCCACAGCCTCAATCTGCTAATCTTCTCCTTTGTTCTGCGTCACCCCCAATCAGTCAGAACCAGGGCCGAGCCACAGCGAGATGTTACTGGGATGACGCATGTGTGAACATGATTAATCATTTTTTAGTCTATAACAATTCAGTGTACCGGGAAATTTGTGCTTAGATCATTAGTCCATTGAAAAAAGAGAGACAACTGTTGTAACAGCTGATTTATTCTTTTAAGCTGCAGTTTTTAAGAGTCTCCTTCTGTTTTCTGGCGTCGTGTTGCAAGTCCAACCGATCAACTGGTCCTCATGAGAGACAGCTGTTTAAACAGAGAATGAAGTTAATTAAAATAAAAAAAAGCTAAAGAAGCCTGGGGCTATTCTTTTTGGGAGGTTATCACCAAAAGTCCCTAAAAGAAAACATCCAGTTAGTTTAAGAAAAACAAAAGGTTAAAATTGGATATTACTTTTCTCAGCTATCACAGCTTTTAAACAAACACTTTACTATGAGTCATTTTTTAAAACATTTATTAGGAATAAAAAGTAAATACATCTTAACGGCAGCTTAATTTATGAATATCCCGTTCTGTCAGATTTAATCAAGCTGTAGAGCAGAAATGTTAAGCTTTAATGATATTTCCTACTGTTTTTACCCATTTCTGGACAAAAGCATTATTTATATATATAAATATCAATATTTCCATTACCACTATTTGTGCATTTACAGCAATTTCCTAAACATTTAAACTATTTTATAAAAATGTGCATATTGAAACATTAACCTCTGAGCCAAGAAATGTCCTGTTATCTAAGAAAATTATCAATAAATATTTGTTAACGACTCTAAAATCCAGTCTACATCATCTTTTCCAAGAGTGAACTTCTTTTTATTAATTTATCATCTAATGTAAAAAAGTCAAGGAACGTTTTTACTGCAGCTATAAATGAATCTGAATGAATGAACAGAATGAAGAAGCAGAAACTTACAAAATGTATTTTTAATAGATGCTCAGTGCTTCTGAATATGGGACAATATACGCCCCACCCCCACACACACCTATAATCTATTATTTGTGTATTTTATCTTATTTATCTGAATATAGACTCACATTTAGTTTGACATAGTAGTCTGAGGTCATGAAGGTCATTTTATTCTTGTGATGTTATTTTAGGGTACGCATCACAAATTATGAAATCAAGCATAAAACCAGAAAATATTGCACTATATCAAATGAAGCAATTAGATTTTTAATATAGGTAGATATATATATATAGATATATATAAAAATATATATATATATA
>NC_056507.1:6073974-6110894 GCF_014905685.2 Nematolebias whitei
TTAGCAGTGTGGTCCTGATAGCAGCGTGGTCCTGTTAGCAGCGTGGTCCTGATAGCAGCGTGGTCCTGTTAGCATCGTGGTCCTGATAGCAGCGTGGTCCTGATAGCAGCGTGGTCATGTTAGCAGCGTGGTCATGTTAACAGCGTAGTCGTGCTAGCAGCATGGTACTGTTAGCAGCATGGTTCTATTTGGTGTGGTCCTGTTAGCAGCGTGGTCCTGAAAGCAGCGTGGTCCTGTTTGCAGCGTGGTCCTGTTAGCAGTGTGGTCCTGATAGCAGCATGATCCTGTTAGCAGCGTGGTTGTGCTAGCAGCATAGTCGTGCTAGCAGCATAGTCGTGCTAGCAGCGTGGCACTGTTAGCAGTATGGTTCTATTTGGTGTGGTCCTGTTAGCAGCATGTTCCTGTTAACAGTATGATCCTGTCTGCAGCATGATTGTGATATCAGGACCAGTCCGGGTCAGTCTAAGCCAGCTCCCCGCGGATCCTGTGGGCCAGCTGGATGTCTTTGGGTGAAATAAAAGACGTCATAGCTAAGTCAGGGTGCCTCGCAGCTCACTTGGTCCAGGGCAGGTTTAAGGCTTGAGGTCTGAGCTGTGATATCCCTTGATCATTTTCCTGATCTATTAAATGCATCTCAGAAATGCAGGTAGGCACTCAATGTAAACAAAACACTTGTCTGCAGACTTCATTCACTAAACGTGAGCATAAACACACACCACTATATCAGAAATGTCTGACTTCTCAATTCTGAATGTCGTTTCCAAAAGATGTCACCGTTGATCCATTTTGTTGCTGTTTTATAAGTAAACTAGCGTGAATTAGCAACTGTTCACAATTTTTGCTTCTCTCAGATATCTGCAGTCCCTCTTTCACAAAGGATGTTAATTGCGTTTGTCTTTTATGGCACAAACATAAAAATGCTGCCTAAAAACACCAGAGAGAGAGAGAGAGAGAGAGATGCTGTTTTCTGTTTTTCTGTCAAACAAAGGTTTTGTCTCAGAGATCCTAAAAGATGAGCGTTAAGATTTGGAAGAGGTCATTTATTTATTTATTTAAAAACTGGTCTAAATATGTTGGTGCTCACCTGTTCAAGCTGTAACTAATCCAGCGTTACGTCTATAGTTCCCTGGATGTTCTGTGATCCGGACCAGAAGGTGCCACAGGATAAGCAGGTCTGGAAGACGTTACACAGACGGGCTCAAGAAGACAAACTAGTGATTTTGGATACAGGCCTTGTTGTTGAATGAAATATGAATATATAAGCTGTTTTAGAATATTTTAGTTGTGCACTTTTTCTACTAATGTGGTGAATTAATTTGAGTCTTTCAGTGTCGACAGAACTGGAAATAAAATCCGTTTCGCTCTTTTTAAAACATATGCAACACAAATGTGTATTTACCAGTACGGTGTGTGATAAAAGTACTGGGTTTTATGGAGATAACTGCTGTAGTCTTGTAGATCAGAGATACAGACGAGTGAGGTAACACTGATGTGAACTCGAGCCAAACTCACGTGCACGTGTTGAAGAGGACGAGCACCTCTGGAGTGTGTTTTTGTCTAAGTCTTTGGACGAGCCTCCAAAAGGCTTGGCCTCCGTTCAGACTCTGCATCACTCACTGATCACAGAGGCAGATTTGATTTGCCGTTGCCAATCATCAAAAGGTACGCGTTTAGATATGCAGTCAAAATGCACTTGACATAAAACACACAGAAGAAATTGATTTATCACCTGGATACAGTTAATTTAACCTATGGAGCCTTACTCAGTAATTAATATCTGTTGGCATATGACCCAATCTGCTCCTACAGTAAACAGCATGTCTCATAACTATGTATGAGATCTTGTAGTCAGCTAATATATGACTGAAAGGCTTAGAGATAAACTCCGGGCCCTAATAAATCAGCCATAACTAATGAAGCACTTAATTGCAATTTACAGCCTGCGAGCTGAGTGCTGCAATAAAGGACACGTGTCTATGAGAAAGAGAATAAAGAGAGGGAGAGTTAAATTAAATGAAGCTTCATAAAGCTAATGTAAAGCTTTAACCTCCCAAAATAATCACAGGTTCTATAAAATAATAAAAATAAATATTAAGTGGATTTAACACAAAAAAAAAGAGGAGTGGTGGTGTAGAGATTAGAGGAGGTGAACCCGTTATCGGTTTGACTCCCCGGACCGACAACTCAAAATGTGGGGAAAGGTGAAGCACCCACACCTGCATCCACCTGTGTTTGCCCCACTCTGGTCCCTTGACCTCCACCATCTGCTATAAGCTGAAACAACTGAATTAAATTACTTCCTGCCTTCTTTAAGAGACTGCCGTCAGCCATGGCGCTGTGCTGCAGCCTGCATGCATGTCAAGCAGCGCTCGTGCACGTTACAAGTGAGTTTTTGCTTTTTACATTCAAACTAAAACAATTTTGTCGGACGGAATAAGAGGCGGAACGCTGCAGCAATATATAATGCCTTATTGTTTTTCATTGCTGTAAAATAAATTTTTTTTTTTTTTTTTGGTGAACAAACAACCCTTAAAAAATAAAAGTCATTTAAATTATTTTTTTATTTCAGGCTGAGACAGGTAATTGACTAGTTTTTTAGTGGAAACAAATATATAAAAATATATATTAGTTTTATTTACAAATAAGGAGGTTGATTTTTGTCCTTAAGGTTCATGAATGTTCATAAAGTTAGACAATACAAGGCTTTTATTGCAGTATTTGCATCTGATGTTTAAATTAAATTAAAATGGATTAATAGAAATGCATTTCATTTTCAACATAAAGCTGCATGTTTTGACTCAAATAAAATTAAAAATAAACAATCCAAACTGCATTTTCATTTTCCTCTCCAAGACTGCTCAGTTTGTAAATTAATTAAAACGATAAATAAAATAACATCTGAATATTCAATTTTCAAAATATATCCCTGTAAAAAGTTCATTTTGAAATGTCAAATTTAAAAATTAAAATGAATCAGCAGAAATGCTTCAAAGTCAAAGCTGCATGTTTTGACTCAAATATAATTCCTAATAAATCACCCGAACTGTGCTTTCATGTTCATCTCAACACTGCTCACTGTGTGACGCAACTACAGAGAAAACTACGAGGAAACTGCTTTTTCATTTTCACGCCCCGCCCCTGCAGAAAGTGTCCAATAAATCAATTACAATTTGCAAATCTGAGCGGCGCAGGAGAGCGACGTCAGTGGCAACTCTTCCTCTGCTGCAGGGATACGCACTGCGCGGCTCCCGAGCCACATGCGGCTCGCCGTGCTTTATTGCTGGCTCTCGTGACAGGTTACAACAACACACCAGCACGGCCAATACATTTTTAAAGCGTGCTGACGCGTTGCGCAATAATTGCGCATGCGGGCTTCTTTGATGCGGTTTTACGAATAATATTGTGTTAATCTACTTGTTGAGACCGGTAGAGGTAAAAAAAAAAAAGTCCTGTTAAGCTTCAGATGGATCAGCTGATCACCGGCCGCACGCTTCTCCGCACCCGCTATCATCTGCGGTGAAGGAAGTAGGAGCATCTTACAGGGCCGGTTCTAGGCGTGGTTACATGAGGGGGCAGGCGGGAATGTGAAGGGGGGCATCTTCATCCGTACATCGCGATGTGAGGCAGCAGAGGGATTGGAATCGCAAATTCAAATTGATTTTTGGGACACTTTTTGCCGGGGCGTGAAAACGAAAAAGCAGTTTCCTCTTAGTTTTCTCTGTAGTTGTGTCACACGATGTGCTGAGACGAAAATGAAAGCTCAGTTTGGACGATCTAACGAGCAGCATTAATGTTTTTTTTTTAAATGCTTTCCCAAGTGGAGCCTTTGAAAACGTCTCTTTTTAGCAGATCTGTGCAGACTGGACGAACACAGTTTGTGAAAAATAAAGATATAGCAGCTTTTTTAAAAAAATCTTACATAATTTTAGGTACTTTTGCCTAAAAGTGCAAATGATGAAAATAGTTTAGAAGATGAGCAAAAAAATGAAACTGTCCAGATGACCTGACTAAAAATTGTTGGGTTAGAAGAGGATAGTTTTATCAACACAGGTCCTTCAGCATCAATCGTTAAAGATTTAAACTCTGTACATTACATACATTTAACATGTTATTGTGGTCTTGTTGGGTTCTGCCTGTCTCCACCTGAGCCTTCAGTCTTGATTCAAGTACTTTCTGTAGTTCAACGTGAATAATGGCGTTCATAGCTGCTACATTATGACCTTATATAGGCTGAAAAGAGACCTTGTGCAACGGCAACAATGCTCATTCTCTTCAGTACAAAGGGTACCTTGTGCAGCATGACCTAGCAACACACACCTCTTTATGACTGAGTTTGCATATGGTTCGCGCATTTTTACACACTCCACTTTATGTGCACATCCTAGGAAAACACTGAGCAGAATTTATCCACTTCACCAGCAGCTTGTGCCTGAGCTGGTCACGTTGCTCTTCACTCTTCCCATCTTTGTTGAGCAAGAAGAGCTCACCCAGTTCAAATGCATCTTATTACAAATCGCACATCTTTCTTCCCACAATACACACGCATCATGCTACATGCTGATGTCCACTCTGACAGCTTCAGATAGATCAGATTAATCACTCTGAATGGATTGTGTTAGTCTGATATGTTGCTGCTCTCCAAAAAAAAAAGATGTTTGTGGCAATGAGAAAACGTGCTTTCTGGATGATTCTCGGCTACTACTCCTCAAAATTTTAGTTCAGTATTTGTAAAAACGACTGAAATATAGCCAATTTTATGTTGGCAAAGCTTCGTTAGCTTGGGTAGGAGCGTCAACAACACAAATTAATCTGATGGGGATGTACGTCCAATTAATTTTTTTAAAATCTATCCATTGGTTCATGAGATAACTTGTTAACAGAGACAAAAGTTGACTCCAGCAACTGATGACAATGCTTATAAATCTCACACATGCAGTGCTCAGTGTGTGTGCAGGGATGACTCTCAGCTACAACTAAAAGTTTTACCTTAATCATTGAAAAATTGATCAGTTAGTGCTCAGAGTTTGAGCTGCGGAGGAGTCTCAGCTACTACCATACCCCATCTGAGCTCATTTTCTGGAAAACTGATTAACTTAATCATTTTTGTGTTTGCATAGTTTCATTTAAATGCATCTATTGGTTTATGGGATATTTTGCTAACACAGACGTGCACACACACAAACAGCAGCGGGCAATATAAACACGTTATACTTAATGCTAAATATGAGAAAATATACAAACTGTATTAGGCTTATACCTAATAACTGGTTTTTTTTTTTACCTTTTATGCCGTAAAATCTTCTGGAGGAGAAGTTTAACAAGAATGGCATATTTCTCAAAGATGTAATTTTATCGTCTCTTCCCTCTTTAACAAATAGTTCTACGCTGCCGACTTCAGTAAAGTTTAAATGACCCGTCTCGTGCACTCGTTGGAACCATCTGTACACATTTCACATTCACCACAGTCAATAATTAAATCACATTTTGTTTAATGACTGACTGAAAGTAGCCCGTCTTTGAATAATGCAGCCACTTCATGCTAACAAAGCTGAGGAAATCCTCCAAGCTCTGTCTCAGATCGGGAACAAAGCTCATTGTCAGAGGATAGAAAGGCAGCGGGGATTACAACGGGGCCATGCAGCCAAACGCCTTGTCAGTCCTAATCTTGGATTAGGAGGCATTCCCGCCTCCTGGGCACTCTAAAAGCCACCTGTTTGGACGCTGCTGCAGATGATGCTTCAATCTACAGCATCTTGTTGAACTTTTAATTCTCCTGTTTGCATTCAAACTTACAGATTATTTTCAGGCGTAAGAATCCAACGCAGAAAGGACGAAAAGGGATGTTGGTACCTCCTTTTAAAGACTTTCTTCACAGCCAAAGACACAACGATGATGTTTTGTCTGTGTTTGTATGTGAATTTGTCTGTGCCGTCAGCAAAACATCTCACGAATCATCGAACGGATTTCATTGATACAACCAAAATAGAATCGTTAGGGTTGACATCTACAGTACAACTTAATTGGAGTGAACTTGATTTGAATGGCAATCACAGGAAATTGACTTTTGAAGACACAAAAATAACTCATTTTCTCATATTGAGCTGTTTGGTGTGGTAGTCGCTGAGACTGAGCCCCAACCTGTACTTTCAGCTCTATAGCTGATGGGATCTGTCTTTAAAACTTTAGAATTGTGTATTTTTAGAATTCTGTTATTATTTAGAGTTATTTAGAATTCTGTTACTTTCATTCTGAGATTTTGCTTTTGGAAACTTTAATTCCTCTTTTTCTGGATGTAAATCACATTTTTTTGGATGATTGTTTCCTCTGGTATCGGACGCTGTGCAGCTGGAAGGATTTTTACTGAAACTTTTTTAGTTTTGGACATTTGTTATGATGCGTAACCATGGCAACAAGGCAGTTTTCTACAACCAGCAGCTGATTAACGTCTCAAAAGCTCAAATAACATCTCAACTACAGCCCCAAATCTCAAATGAGTTGAAAAGGATGTTCTGTGGATGCATTCCCATCTACCTGCCAGCTGTGCTCGAGTGCCTGACCACTGAGATCCTGGAACTAGCAGGAAACATGGCTCATGACAGTGGAAGGACAGGATCGTCCCTCGGCACCTACAGTTGGATGTCTGCAGTGACGAGGAGATCGGCAGACTGCTGGGAGGAGTGGCCATCGCTCTGGGAGGAGTTCAGCCCTGCATTCGGGCGGTCCTACAGCCCGGAGGAACCGAGAGGCCAGCTGAGTCTGGGTGGATGAATCGGACGGCATCTGCAGCCAGTTTCTTAGGATCCACTGTGGGATGGACCTTTACAAGAGATCCTTCCTATCTACAGCCATCAGCATCTATAACATCTCTTAATGAAATGAGGATAACGAGTTACAACAACAAATAATTTCCCTTTGGGATTAATAAAGCATTTTTTGAATTTGCATTTTTTGAATTTCTTTCTGCTTGTTAGCAAAATATTTCAAGACTCACTGGACAGATTTGAAGAAAATGCTCAGAATCATTAGATGCTCGTCCACAGCTCAATTCAAGAAGGTTGCCAGGCGCAACTTTAGCCAACTCAATTATGCCATTAATTCAGTCAATTTAACAAACATTAAGCTAAAATTCGATGTGAGATTCTATCATAACTCGTACGTGCACTCTTCAGATCACACATGATGTTGCAAGGTTGCACAAAAACAGTTATAACTATGTCATATATTTCTGTTAACAAAGCTCTGTTACGGCTGCTTCCTCAACGTAAGATAATCTTATGAACGAAAACTGGTTCACAAACATTTCACCTGTTAAATTAAAAGTGAAATTAAAGCTAAAATAAAAAATGTTAGCCTTAAACTTTGTCATGGAATGTGGCGGGCAATACGCATCAAAGGAATTGGCTTTGCAAACAGTTCTACAATCTAAAAGTGGACGTGAACATCAAGACTCGTTTACCTCTAAGCTCAACATCCAGTTCATTTAAAAGATGCATCATGGAGGACAAATGGAGTAAATCAGCACAGAACGATGTCAAACATGGCTGACGATTGGTCTCAGCTTCAGTGAGACGTCCCCCGAGTGACGTAATGACTTACTGAAGCTCACTTTTCTCTGCCGCTCGCCTCCGGGCAAATGTGACCAGCCGGGTGTGAACAGAGCTGTCATGCTGCCACAAGCGTTTCTGATAACTTCCTCTAGCTGATGTCAACTAAACTGTCCTGTCAGCGACTCGCCTGAAATAATACACACTCTTTGATCGCCTGATTTATTCAAAAACAAACATTAATATTACAATTGCTGATTTATTTAGCTGCATCTTTTTTAACGGGGCGTGACTTTTTGTCTTAAAGTTCAACGTGTTTTATAGTTTCATTGAGTTAATATTTCCTTTTGTTCGTAACGTTAGATAGCAACAGTTGCAACAAGACTTAAAACTTGTGTAATAAGATTATTTGTGCATCCCACTGTGTTTATTAAAAAAAGTCTAGGTAAACTAGTGGCTTCACATGAGAGAACAAGAGAACAAGAACCTCTTGTTCTCTTGTTCTCTCACGTGACGCCGCTAGTTTACCTAGACTTTTTTGCACTATCGGATCATAAACATCAAATTACTTCCTGCTGTAGAATATCAAATTGTATTAGCTTTAATAAACAAATACAGTTTTATATTCTATAACAGGCAGTAATAGAATAGAATAGAATATCAAACTGTATTAGCTTTAATAAGTTTAATGTGACAAAAGGGTGTCAGCAAAGGTCAAATGAAAAGTTTACAGATAGTTGTGAGACCAGCTGTGTTGTATGGTCTGGAGACAGAGACAAAAAGACAGGAGACAGAACTGGAAGTGGCTGAAATGAAGATTCGAGGTTCTCCTTAGGAGAGACAAGGATGAAGAAGATTAGGAATGAGATCATCAGAGGTACAGCACAGGTTGAACAACTGGGAGATAAAGTTAGAGAGGACACACTGAGATGGTTTGGACATGTCCAGAGGAGGGACAGTGGTTTGGACATGTCCAGAGGAGGGACAGTGGGTATATTGGTAGAAGGATTTTAGAAAAGCAGCTGCCAGGAAAAAGACAGAGGAGATCTATGGATGCAGTTAGAGAGGACATGGAGGTAGTTGGAGTGAGGACAGAGGACGCAGAGGACAGAGATGGAGGAGGATGACTCGCTGTGGAGACACCTGAAGAGGGAACATTGGAAAGAAAAAAGAAGATTAGCTTTAATAAATTTTAAGATTCAGCAAGATGAATTAGTTGGAATAAAATAAGACAAAGAGAGAGGTTTCTTTGTTTATGTAAAAATGTATACTAGTATTTTGGGAGAATGACAGGAAGTTTAAAATGTCTTTTGATTACTTTGGTAATTTACAAGTTACGACAAGTTTATAAACTTTCAGTTCCACCCATGAATATTACGTTACTTAAATACATAATTCTTCTAAGGTTTTAGATGCTTCTATGTGGCATGAAAGTCCTGTCAAAGGCAGTTTTAACCCTCAACAGTTTAACACAATTTTAGTAGAGAATTTAAGACAATTTGAATATATTAACTAACCATAGACATAAAGAAGTGAATAAATTCTTATATTTTTAATATTTATGAACACACCTTCTTGATCTTGTTGTGGATGTGTTCAGTAATATTTTTTAACGTGTAGAGAAATTTTAAATGAACGAATTACGTTTATATTTCGGTGCATTGCTATGCTGAGATTTCACAACTAAATGTTACAATTAACCAGCGAGGCACTTCTCTCTTCTAAGTGCAAGTTTTTCTTCTCGAAATAGGAATTTTATGAAATATTAATTTATTATGCCTTAAAATTTAAACGCTAATAAATCCAAAGGGACATAAAAGTGACACTGGACAGATTTAATTAAACTCTCGTTGAATGTTCATCTACAACCGATTACATTTTGGAGACGACCTGATTAACAAATCCCCCCAAAAAGACCAACTTTGTCAGTTTTGCACATTTTTAGCTAAAACCTAGCTTGGTAATAACTAAAACTCATCCTCAAACACATATTCTGGGTAACTTTAGTCCCATTTAAAGTTGCTGCTTCAATGCAAATTAAATATTTGTTCAGTTAAGGAGAATAAATGAATAGTAATGTAGTTTTCCTTGAAACTTCAACATGTTCAATCCTATTCTCCCAACCCTAACCAAGTAGACAAACTAAATCCTGATTATTGAGCATGGACTTTGTTTGTTGCTGATGTTTTTTAACTTTTCCAAACTTTGGGTCAGTCGTCAACACATTCACTGTCACCATGTTGGAAATAAGCCTTATTTACGTATTTCAGTAAAAATGGACACCATGGGAGGCGCTTGTTGCTGCTATTAACGACTAAACGATAAAGCTGCTTGTCTCATGAACGGAATCAGTCCGTTTTCATCCTGACACATTAATAGACGTGATACGGAGACAAAATGTTGAGGAACTTTAATTTTTGTGAGCAGGAGGAAGCAGACAAACAGCCTCTTTGAGCCACCGTTTGTTGACTTTGGTCTTCAATGGGTTCTTCATTGGCTTTCTCTGAATCATTGCCACGAGGCAGATAAATGTGTATGTGTGCTGTATTTGTGTTAGTTACGAGTGCGTTCACGTGCCAGGAAAAATAACGAGCACAAGGGAGGGTGTTGGTCACTATGTCCACTGCTGGATTTCTCGGGCTCTGTGGTCTGAGTCGAGCACGGAGCCTGAACACTGAGACCCGGAGCACAGAGGCGTGTGTTCGAACCCGCCGGACAAACGACACATTCATTTCTGAGAACTCCATCAGTGACTTTGATTAATAGGTTCCATCAACACACCTGATGGAGACAAGGGATCTGGTGTTTGCTTCAGGTGTCCATCTTCTGGAGGACAAAATCCTTAAATTGTGATGTTTGTTCATTTGGGAATATTACTCTGAACAAATCATAATTCCTCCAGTGGGAACGTGTGCTGGCTTATTTACAAAAAAACCCTACGTATATAAATCAAACACTGACCACCACTTTTGTTGTTATTTTATGTGTTCAGGCTTAAATTTTACACAAACTTGTGCACCCAGTTTGTGCTCGGATTATGTGTTGGTAGGACTCTCAGGTAAAACCATGTCAAATTTTAGCTGAATATTTGCAAAACTATAGCCATTTTTGTGTTTGCTAAAATCAGCTGGGGGTTCAGCTGCTTCCTCCCTTGCCCCAAACATCAAATATCAGTCGGTGCGTCTGAGAAATGTCCGTACTCTGATTTGCGAAAGGGAGCACCGATGGTTTGGCAACCAACAGGCTGCGCTCCCACTTGGTCTAATGAGGCTTGATGCAGGTGTTCTCATTAGACTTAATCCAGGACTAGTCTCAGACTAAAACAAATTTAAATTCATGCTAAAATTATCAAAACCAAATCAGATCCACTCCTGAATTTTTGTATGCATTGTCTGCAAAACCAGCCCATACGTCTATAAATTCAGACATTTGTGAATTACGTAATCATCCGAGTTATTAAAAATTAAATAAAAAAACTTGTTGGCTGTAGTTTTACCATTTCTACATGTAGTAATAAAACATTTAACTCAGTTAGTATCTAGCCTGAACATTGGCATGCGGTTGTAAAACCTTTTTTAAACAAAGTAAATACATGGAGCTGCTTGGTGTACAGCACTGATGGTCTCACAATGACTCGTGTTTACCTGAGAGCGGTGGAAGGATTTGGCTCTGACAGTTGATTGATGTTAGTTAAGCGACTCGACGATCATACGCAGCATCCGCCCTCTGCTCACCTCCCTTCATTGTTTCACCTAAGTCAAGAAAAGGTCACAGAATACTTGCGGCCGCATGCGATAAGCAGCTTTGAAACGGTGCAGGTATGTGTTGGCTTCTCTGGCTGCGGAGCTGCCTCTGACAGTAAAATCCATGTTAATAGGTTGGAATTTCACAAAATAAAACGGCTTCTCTTGCTATTAAGGCGGCGACCACATGGCCTGGCTCTTGGGGTTTCTGGCACAGCAACTGATCTTTTCTATTTTTGGCCAAAGACGCAGAAGAAGGGAATCTCTTGCAGAAAACAGGGCAGCATGTGTGTGTTCACATTCCACGTTTGACCTCTGTCAGTGCCCTCAATGCAGCAATCTGATGATCTAATGAGAGTCCAGAAAGGTTTGAAAGCTGGAAAAATATACCATTTTGTCTTTTTTTCCCTCTTATTTCCTCCAATTTATTAATCCAGAGAATCTAACTGAGTATTTTTTTAATGTCTGCCTCTCGTTCAGATTTACAGGTTGTCTGAAAACAATCTTTTGACAGAAGGACAAACTTTCTGAAAGGCAGACAAAGACAAGCAATACTTCAAACATGGAATGTAGGATTTTATCAGCTTCATTTTATCATTTAATTTTGGGGACTGCTTAGTAAGGCAGCGCCTATTATTATCCACCTGACAAGGGTTTATTAACTTTATATTTTACTTTTCCGTCAACTTTAATGCGTCCCGAACTGCAATGTGTACCCCCACAAATGTTATATCAAAATGACCGGATGTGTGCTATAACTTTTATTGGCATTTTGAATTAGCATGACGATGTAATTTTTATAGACTCTGGTTGCAAATCAGATATCCAAGATGGCCACCGGAGCTAACAAAATTAAAGAAAACTGTAAATCTGCCATTTTTACAGATATTAAGCTGAAATATGGTGTGGCTGAGAGCAATGCTCAATAAATAATGGTTTAAAAATTCAAGACGGCCACCAAAGCTACATTTAAATGGTTTAACTCATTGATATTTTGTCGTTTTGAGCAGAAATTTGTTTTATTGGTAGCTGAGAGTAAACCTGACCACATACTGTCAAATCAAACATTAAAAATGGCCGCCACATGGCCGTCCCCGTCAAAGCTTCTCCGGGAACTTTCGAGTTTAAATTTGCTGTTACACATGAACACATAATATTTGAATAAAAACTAAAACAGAAATGCTGCAGGACAATAGGGCTTGAAACTAAAATGGTAAAGTGTATTTCCAGAGACATCAGTGTTGCCTTTCATTCAAAGTGAATGAACTTATGCTTTTCTAAAAACTGGACTGTAGGTCGGTTGTTTTGCTCTCTTCCTGACAAACTGTTGCTAAAACTGTAATTTTTTACAGTACGGCCAATTAGTTTGTACAACTTACACCCCAGATGTGTGGATCCTGTGAAAATCCACAGATTTTCTTCCTCAGGTTTTCTTGGTTTGCTTTTACAGTTATACGTATTTAATCAACGAACACAAGTTTAACTGGAAATATCAAAGTGTGAGAACTCTGAGAACTTTTAACATGTAGTAAGATATATGCACAGTCTTGGTTGAACAAACGATGATGGGCAGCGGTGGCTCAGGGGTCATTTCCCGACTGAAGCGGCGCTGGATCGATCCTGGTTTTCCTTGCCATGAGTAAGAGACTAAGCACCAGTTTGCTGCTGATCAGTGTGGTATTTGGTGAATGGGACTTGTAGTGTAATAGCATTTTTTAGTGGTTGGTGAGACAAGAAAAGTGCTTTAAATTAGCTTGCTAATTGCAAAGACGTGAACTTGTAAAAGTGTCAACAAAAACAATGTGGCTGTTTAATGGAATCTAATACAGTTAATGCTTATTGAACAGAAGGCATACACTGTTATTTTAATTTTTATTTAGCTTTAAATGAGTCCTGATTAAATGCAGATCTTAAACCGGATGTAGATAATAGCAAAGTATTTATTTTTGTTCAAATTAAGACTGATCTCAATGCTAGAATTTGAAGTATCACGCACGTGCATGTGCTCGGAGCAGATAAGAGAAGCATAAAGGGACCTACATTTTAAAAAACAATTTTTTAAAATGTGTTCAACTTTTTTGAACTCCATTCCTAAAAAGTATTGCATCACTAAGGTTTCTCCTAAGACAGGGCATATTATGGTATGGCGTCATTTTGCTGTCTGTCCATATGCCAAACTTTACAGCTGGACACCTCATGGTCATGGGGTCAAAGGTCAAAGTCACAGTTGACTCCTTTGTTAAATCTTGTCTATGCTCTGGCTTGACGTCCGAGTGACAAAAATATGCCAAACCTTTGGTTCCCTCGACTCTGCCCACCTGTCTATCCATAAGACATCAAAGTTCATGCTCAATAATAATCCAGGTAAAAAAAGATCCTCACGTCCAGAGGACCTGACTAAACTTTGTTGGGTATCCATACGACAGTTGTCCATAATGAAATGCCACAATTGCTCAGAACAGAAAATGTCGTCAAACTATGACTCCACATTGGATCTCATTTTTATTAAGACAACTTCCACCAAAGAAATCTTGAGTGGTAGTTGTTGTCTATTTATCTGATCCTAAAATGGTTTGGATAGACCAGTAATCATCAACAGGTAAATTCTTCATATTGTAACTGAGAGCTGTCGTTTCATGTTCTTGCATGTTCAAATTGAGACGTTTCTCAATTTACACCGTAGACAATGTCATTATCAATGAAATTGACCTTTCACCCAACCACAGTAATGCGTCTACTTCATGGACGCACATATGAAGCATTGTTGTCTGAGGGAGTTCATGCTATTTTTATTATGCTGATAATTTACTGAAGGGCATGCAGTTATGTACCGATGGTGGTACTCGTGTTTATTCTATTCTTCTATCCTGTCTGATTCATAGTCACAAAGAAGAGCGCCACAGCTTTACCGCTCAAAATAAAACATTTAGGTTTCTTTCTCCTCCTCACAGCTAAACTCTAGCGAGCTATACCGAGCTGAGCTGGACCGACTCAAAGGTGAAGCAGTGGGGAAGAATTTAGAGATGATTTTTCTGATTAAATGTTGAGTTTGCAACTAAATATTTTATTTATTTATTAGTTTATTTGACAGGGACAATGCACACAAACAGAGAACAGAACAAGTCTGTGACTGAAAGTTAGTGAAAAGGCCAGACTTCAGGGGTATCTGAGGCAGGCTTGAAACACAAGAGTCAGGGTGGCTTCTGGGTAATACCAGATGGCTAGGCCTCAGACTGACGAAGCCTCTTGGATGAGGGGCGAAACGTTTCTTTTTAACAAAAAAACGAAGTCCAGATGACACGATTCAACCTTTTTTGTTGTTATATACCTGGATGACTGAGAAAACAAACTGTGTTTTTGAAACCATTAGTGAAAAGGCCAGACTTCAGGGGTATCTGAGGCAGGCTTGAAACACAAGAGTCAGGGTGGCTTCTGGGTAATACCAGATGGCTAGGCCTCAGACTGACGAAGCCTCTTGGATAAGGGGCGAAACGTTTCTTTTTAACAAAAAAAACGAAGTCCAGATGACATGATTCAACCTTTTTTGTTGTTATATACCTGGATGACTGAGAAAACAAACTTTGTGTTTTTGAAACCATTAGTGAAAAGGCCAGACTTCAGGGGTATCTGAGGCAGGCTTGAAACACAAGAGTCAGGGTGGCTTCTGGGTAATACCAGATGGCTAGGCCTCAGACTGACGAAGCCTCTTGGATGAGGGGCGAAATGTTTCTTTTTAACAAAAAAACCAAGTCCAGATGACATGATTCAACCTTTTTTGTTGTTCTGTGACTGATGCGTTGCACAAAGAGTATATAGCTACAGCTAATTCGCAACTCCAGTCCCTGGTTGGGCATTTCTATGAATTAAAATACGTACAGTTTATCAATCAAAATACAGTAAGATTACATACGTATTGCCGCTGACATATATCGGTGCATGCGCTCTCAGGGTTTAGCTCGTGTTGCCGGAGGGTCTTTTTTTGTTTTTTCTGCAACCTTCAGTGCAATCTTGTTCTCCTTCTAGATAAACTGTCCAGAAGACAAACAAGTCCAGTGAAAGTCCTCTTTTTCCTTTATCCTCCAATTTTTAAAACCCCCTCTTCTTTTGTTCGCCGTCTCTTTTTTCTCTCCGGTATTTCCCACTGTCTCAGTTCTATCGAGTTGGGATGGCTTACCACCCAATTGGTTGAGTTGGAGGCCTTTGTCAGAGCCCTTCTCTCACTCCACAAGTGGCAGAAGGGACCTGGGTAGTGAATGGTGCTTTGTGCACTGTTTTTCTTACAGGGGGCCCTCTCTCTCTCCCACTCTCATCTGTCACAGGTCCCTCTCTCCGTCCACACTCCCACAATGCCCGACTGTTTCTGCCCAAGTCACCAGGTTCCTGGCCAAATCTGAACAACTCTCTCCTGCCAAGTTCCAACCTCAGCCGGTGCTCGTTTTTCATCCGCTCACAAAGGGAATCAAAGTTACTGTCCTCGTTTTGATAGAGGCCTGTCCACCACAGACGTTTTGTTGGGTATCTATGAGCTAAAGGCTGTAAAAATGTCCTAACTCGACTTACAACTGAAGCAAGATAAACCCACATGCTCAAAGAGCGTAAGTAACCGCTGAGCATATCTTATTGTAGTAGTTAGGATAGTTATAAAACAAGCGCTCAGCTCAGATTTTATCGTCGAGCTGTTAGATGTGGGGTGACGTTTCTAAGTTCATGGTCGTAAAAACAAAATTGCACGAGGGTGAAAATAATTAAACTTGCTGGTCGACAGCGTGCGCTCTGTTTTAGTTATCAAAGAGGTTGTTCCCGTTGTTTAATGCTGCTCTGTTGTTTTGTGGCAGTGAAAACAGGTTTATGTCACCATGCGTACGTAACAGTTGGAGTTGGGGAAAATCCCACGTTATGTGATGGAGTTTTTGTTTCTTTGAAGATGTGATGTGCAGTTGGAGTTTGTGATGGTTACAATTCACGTGACGTTTGGTATGAAGTAGATTTATGTTAGATATTTGAACGCATTACCTATATCGGGTGAACGAAAAGGGGAAAAACGTTAAAGCGTGCCAAAATTACAACTGCTTGAGAATTCAGTGTTCAATCTTTTTCTTTTATTAAGCCCAAAAGTAATTTAGGACTTAATTTTTTTTATAATTTAAGCAGACAAAATGTCAACGTTTTGAAGTAGAAACTATATAAGAAGAGTACAAAAATAAAAAAAATTGAAGAAACATAACAGCTGCAACCACTGACTCATTAGGGTCACCATGGTAACCACACACCTGCGCCTTACACGTGTCAGCAGTTCAAATAAGGCAGGCAAAATCGCATATTAGAAAGTAAGCCTTAAACTTATAGTTTGCAACAACTACAAGTAGTATTAAAATATAACCCAAATCATCTGGTTGCTTATGTCCATTTTTGTGTCTACAGATTTTCATGAAGGTATTGGATTGTTGACTTCCCGTTTTAAAGTGAAAAATTTGAGCTAAGATACAATAGAAGTTAATACTTTAGATGTGCACGCTGTGCATTCTGGAGAAAATCTGAGAGAAAACGGAGTTTTTTATAGCAGCGAGAGACAATCTGAGTGAAAGGAGACGTCATGATGTATAAACTGTGTAAGAAGTGTAAACAATGTGAAAATAAGAGTTTAACAACCATTGTCAGGTTTATACATGGGCAGCTGTGGCTGAGTGGTTAAAGCAGTCGTCCTCCAATGGGAGCGTTGGGGGCTCGATTCCACCAGCAGACAAATGCTTAAGACACTGAACCCCTCATTGCCTCTGATGCGTGTCCCATGAATGTGATAAAGCTTTGATTATTCTCTATATGATGATTTGTTCAATTATCTTTGTGCAGAAATAGTAGAGTGCTGTATGAATGTGTGTGTGGAGGTAAATGACGGCACAGATTGTGTTGTAAAGAGCTTTGAGTATCTTAAATAGATAGATATTACACAAGTGCAGTCCATTTACCATTTGTACAGCTCAATTTAAAGTGAGTGACATCACACTGAGCTGAAGTTGTGATAAACGTTTTCAAAATATAAAACCAACTTTAATTACAAAAAAACAACAGGAAAAATTAATAGTTTCAATATTTAAACTTCAAATTCCATTAAAGTTTTAAGGCCACAGAGTTAGTTTACCAAAGGGGCAGTCAAAAATGAAGCTAAAGGATCTCTTCCTTGATGATCAGTGCGTAACGTGCACTGTTTTCCTCCTCCAGCCAGTCACAAAGACTTTGGGGCGTGCTTAACAACAAACTAAATGGTGTTTGCTGGTGAAACCCAACCAGTGGCAGCAGGTTAGGAGTCTGGACATTCCTGGCCATATGAGACACCGGTTCTAGGAAACCAAGCTTCCCCATGAACACAGCAGTAACAATATTGTCAGCTAAAAATAGGCTGTCTTCTGTCTTCTCTTATTTTATGCTTGCTTCAGAGTGGAGCGCCTGAGTAGATTGACTTGTTATGTGTTGCTTGTCGAGAGTCTTGTGATCTCAAGAACTCAAAATGTTGCGTAAACGCTAAGCCTTCTTGTTCCAAAACTTCCAGTGTGGAACGAGGACGGCACCGGTGTCAGGATGCAACGTTTGACAGGCCACTTTTAAAACAGAAGCTGTAACTTGAATGTATATACAGACACCTGTTGTCAACTTTTACTGCAAACACTGAGGACAAGGCTGCAGATTATTAAGAACCGTTATTTATGTACAGGAGGCTGCATTAATCTGGTCATAAACTTGAATTATGAGGTAAACTAAAATACTTTGTTTCTAATAAATTAAAAACGGTCGGTTACAACCTTTGGGGATAGATATTAACAAAGAGCATGTTGTTTTAGTATATTGCGAGAAAAAAGTTTATTAATAACAGCATCACAATAAAAAAAAAAACAGAATTACATTAAGCCAAACTTTAAGTGTTTTTTTTTTTAATTTAATTTAATTTAATTTTATTTACAACATAAAAAATAATACCAGAACAATGTACAGTAACAAGATAAAAATACAAACTCTCATGAAGGATATGGGGTCCGTGTACCATCCATTCAGTTGTTTTTTTTTATTGAGAATCCAAAATTACAAAAAAAAAAAAAAAAAAAAAAAAAAGATTTTATGTCATGTAATTTGTTTTTTTTCAAATGTATTTCCGGCCACTTCCGCTTTGGCTTAATGTAATTCTGTTTTTTTTATTTTAATGTTGCTCATTTACACCTCAGGACCACTGTTGTAAAAGGCTTACGAATTTAGAAAACAATATATTTTGGTTTTACGAGGAAAATTAATGTTCTTTTTGTTTTTAATCCAAATTTCAGCGTCCCAGCAGTCTGTGAGAGCTGCTGTCCGTTTCTCCTCTTCACCATGAGCTGCACATTTTCTTCAGAAGACTGAACTGGACTGCCTGTAGGCCAGTTTAGATCCCACACTTTGTTGTTCATTAAAATACTGCTGGAAGCTGCCCTGCTTTATGCTGTTTGGTCTGATGGGAGCACGTCTTCTCAAAAGTTAACTTCATGCCAGAAAATGCACCCCATGCTTGCCTTTTGTTTGGATGCAGCCAACTTTCTTTGGTAACAAACTCAATAGTTTCTTATTTGAGGCGTAAAGTCTCTTTGCCCCTAAACAAACTGAGACATGATTATTTGACTAATTTTACACAGACAATCAGAAGGGTTCGCTGACTGACATACTTTCAAACAGAGGTGACCCCAGTCAATAAACTCTGTGTTAGATTGGGAATTTTTGAGTTAATACCAACTTCAGACAGATTTCAGGATAAACCATCAGTGCAACATGGATTTAATATCATCTTCCCTTTAGAGCTGTAGCTTGCTCTCCGAACTGGAGCAAACTTTTGTGAGAAATTAATCCTCGTTTCTTGTTTTTCTCTGAAATACTTAATTCAAATCAGGGGCAAATGTTCAGTACAGTTTGTCCTTACTGTGCAGGTAATGAAGCTGTACTATTATTGGTTCTCCACCATCTTCAGGTCAGAGTTGAGGCAGTTTCACTTTTCATGCCATTCCACCCACGGCCCTCCTCTAGTTTAACCTGCGAGTCACTGGATGCTGCGTTCCAGCCAAGGCAGTAAAACAGTGACATGTTCAGAACATTACGGCCCATATGGTCTCTGAACAACGGTCGGAGCAGACGGGATTCCTGCCCATTTTACGAGTCACACTTCAACTTACTCATAAATAGTGTACACGCGCAGAAGTTCTGTTCAACAACTCAGATCAATGAAATGTGAATGAATCTTTTTCTTCCCTGTCAAATGTGTCTATCGTTGAATTGTTGCATATCTTACATCAATTTTTTTTCATTTCTTTGGTTTATGCTGACATTTAATTCTATTCTCATATCAAAATCTTTATGTTTCCTGTCTATAAATGAAATAATAATCACCGTTTTCTGCTTTGCCAAAAAGTGCAGCACTGCTCATTCCACTTAAACTGACAGTCATACGTATATTTCAAAGGCATCCAGGAGAACAGCTGTCCTTTCTAACTCAAACCCGAAACCCGGCCCAGACCGACCTGGATTAGGGCCGGTCCGGGCCATTATAATGTGATTAATGTGTGGGCCGAGCCGGTCTCGGGCTTTGATGCGGTTTTACAAATCATGCAGCACAAATAAAACTAAATAAGAATGCACAATATAAAATTGTGTTAATCTACTTGTATAGTAGGAGGCAGGTCCGGCCGGCTGGTTTAAAGAGGTTAAAAAGTTGCGTTAAGCTGAGATGGATCAGCTGATCACCATCGCGCGCATCCACTGACCCACCGGTTGAAATGGACTTGAGACCTGTCCAGAGTGTCCCCCACCTTTCGCACAGTGACTGCTGGACATGGGCACCAGCGACCTCTGCTACCTGAAAAGGAAGGTGTGTAAAGATAATGGATGGATGGATCAATCAGCTGATCACCGGCTGCGCGCGTCTCCGAACCTGCTGTCATCTGCGGTGAAGGAAGTAGCAGCATCTACAAAAGCCGAAGCGAGCATCGCGTTTAATTAAAATAGACTTGTTCTGTATTTTTCCAAATAATTTTACTCTAAAAATAGTTTTATTCATCTGTATAGCCTATCTTTATTTAGAGTTGATTTTTTTTAGGCAATTAGTTTTGTTACTATCCATTTGGTGAAACAAGAAATGTTATATCAACAAAGTCCATGCTCAATAATCCAGGTATACAATCCAACATTTTTCAGTCAGGTCATCTGGACAGTTTCTTTTTTCTGTGCTGAAACGTTTCGCCTTCGATCCAGAAGTAAGCTGGACTAAGCTGTTGGGGGAAGAATCAGTTTTGTTGTGTGTTTCCTTGACTGATGAAGCCTTCCGGATCGAAGGTGAAACGTTTCAGCACAAAAAAAAGAAACTGTCCAGATGACCTGACTGAAAAATGTTGGAAGAAGTCTTATGTCTTCCTTTTTCTAAAATACTTAAAAAAAAAAAAAAAAAGTCTAACTTATTTGCTTATAAAAGCAGTAAAAGCTTAATAAAAATAATGTTTTTTTTTGGTTCGGGCCTGTAATTCCAGTGAATTTGATCGGATCGGGTTGGGTTTGGAAAAAATGTCTACGTGCTGGGGTCGGGTCAGATTTTTTAGGCCTGAATGCAACTCCCGTCAGTGTTGGTTCTGAAATCTTTTGATATTTTGATTAACTTTTTCACCAAGAGATCAGCAGCACTAATATCACAATGTTCTCCTGTCACCTCTGTTTGTATTTCTTTCTGGTGCCAAGACTGTAAATCACACAAACCAAACCAAAAAAATCACCAAAATCCCTTTCTCTTTCTCCCTTCTTCACAGAATGATGTCTTCCATGAGAGCAACTCCTCCCTTTCATGTACCGTCTGAGGAGGCGGAAATGATCGGTCAGGACAACGGGCCCTGGGACGGCGCAGAGCGAGACAGCCCAAAGGAGACGGCATCGCCTTCTTCGCATGATGAGCCCCACCCGGACAAACTTCAGCCTGCCAGAGAGAAACCAACAGACGCTGAGTGGGAGCACGTCGGCCCTGCTGTGATGGTGAGAAGTGAATTACGCACGGAGAACAGAAACTGACCGTGCCCCAACACAAGATATGTTGCACTAACTCACATCTATAAAACAAAAGCGGTTGCTGTGCGGACACAGTGAACACACTTGGGGCACGCACCTCATAAAACACTCATGAAATACATGCTGGAGCGCACAGGAGCGCAAATTCTCATGCATAATGATGATCGCGCACTCTTGTGTGCCCACTTTTAAATGTATATATACACAAGCACTACACCGGACACACACACACACACAACAGCAGTCGTCTCTGGTCTATTTGCTGTAGGCAGTGCTGAAGGCAGCCCACTGAGGGTCCTCCTCCGGAGAGTTATACCCCCAGATTCTTCTCATCTACTCAGCATGTTTTCAGGTGTTTGTATGTGAATGTATTGAGGTGGTAGAACTTGGCTTCAGGTTCTGTTGGTCCCTGATGGATAAAGCTGGTTTGAGTTGAGCTTCTGAGGAAAGTTCTTGGAGTAAGGTTGCTGTTGGTATGATCATTGTTGCAAACACATCTCACATTTCCCTGACAAATGGGGTTCTGAATAAAATATTTTAATTGTTTTTGTATTACAAAACATTCATTTAGTTGTACAGACATTAAAATATACCCCTCAAGATGTTTAAGCTCAATCCAACTTTATAGAAACTTTGATTTTACTTTGCTTTAACTTCGAGGTTCAGAGCTACCTTCAGGCAAAACTCTTCCTCAATCCTGGGAAGCTTTACTGAAAGGGATACTTGAAGTTTTAGGCCCAGAACAACGAGCTCAGCGTGCAGCAGGAGTAAGTGTTGCCTCAGTTAAATCAGTAAAAGAATAACCAGTTCCAATATTTGAGTAAACAAAACAAAAAATGACAAACAGCTTTTTTCCAGACATTCCTTTTCAGTATTCCTTATTAAGAGTGCTAACATACTGATGCACCCTATTTACTATTTACCCAATAAACTTCTGTTTCTTTCATTATTTTTAATTTGCCATTTCTCTTGAAGCTTTGAAAAACAAAATCAATACCTGCTGCTTGATTGGGAATATTGTGCCATGACGTTTGGTAGACGTATTGAAGGAAATTTGCAAAGAGCAACGAAACCTTTCCACAAACACAACAATAGGATTTTGGCAGCGCAAGACAGAAAATTCAGAAACTTCACAATAGAAACGTCAAGTCAAACATTACTGAAAATTGGACTTTACATGACTGAACTGTCATTTTCATATCTTTAACAGTTAATTTAATTTAGTGATATTTGGAGATTTTACCACTGAAAGTTTAAAGTAACATGATGATGTCACAAACTGACTTTTGAGCTATCTAAACTTAAACATTTGAAAGCAAATACTTTTTTGCATGTTTTTTTTTTTTTTTTTACATTTCTCATACAGTTTATACATAACCAGATACTTCTGTCACACAGTTCAAAATTGGTTCAATATAATGTATCTTTGCAGCACGGTGGCGCAACTGGTAGAGCTGCTGCCTCTCAGCGAACAGGTCCCTGGTTCAAACCCCGGTCCAGGGGCCTTCTGGGTGGAGTTTGCATGTTCTCTCCGTGCATGCGTGGGTTTTCTCCGGGTACTCCGGTTTCCTCCCACAGACCAAAAACATGCATGTTAGGCTGATTGGTAACTCTAAATTTTCTCTAGGTGTGAGTGAGAGTGCATGGTTGTTTGTCTCTATGTGGCCCTGTGATGGACTTGCGACCCGTCCAGGGTGTACCCTGCCCCTTGCACAGTGATTGCTGGACATGGGCACCAGCGACCCCCGTGACCCAAAATGGAATAAACGGGTAAAGATAATGGATGGATGGATAATGTATCTTTATCCATCCATCCATCCATCCATCCAGCGTCTTTACCCACGTCTTCCTTTCCGGGTTGCAGGGGTCACTGATACCCGTATCCAGCAGTCACTGTGCACGAAGTGGGGGACACCCTGGACAGGTCTCCAGTCCATCACAGTCTTTATTTATCTTTAGTTTTTTTGTTTGTTTGTTTGTTTTTGTTTTATGCGCTACTGTGCATTTCAGACTGCCTGTCATATTAAGACATCTGTCAGGGAGTGAGAGACACATGTGCGTGGTTACCATGATGACCCTAATGAGCCATTGTCAGCATTTTTTTAACATTTATTTTGAGCTAATCTTTCTTTTTACTTTTTACACAGTTCAAACATAATGCTATTTTCACAGGTGAGATTATTAGAAATATTATTTAATCTTTAGGGATAAGAGTAGCTGCACTGGCATTTTTCTATTTAATAATTAACAATAATTATTGTTTACCACATTTAAAAAAAATATTAGAAATCTGATTCTGTTTTTTCTTCTTCAAAGAATCAGTTCAAGTTGCCTTGCTCAAGGGACAAACCTACAAGTTCACACATGTTGTCATGAACCTGACCATCAGCTCATCCTGCCTGCACCATTCAGGTTCTATAACTCCTTGTGTGTAACCTAAAAACACGCCTGAACAATCCACCAGTGACACACTATCCTCCAGTCCTCATTACAGAGGCATCTTCTGCTTAAAGACAAAGTGCACAGTGGGGCCCCTTGGAGCCATTTCAAGGGCGTCTTAAGATCCTGCTGTTCACCAAAGCTCGTTGTCTTTGAAACATAAGCCTCCGAAAGTTCTTGGAGATCCCCCCACACTCTGTAAGGAATGGAGAAAGCATCCTGAAATAGCTCCAGCGTTAGAACACCTGTGGTGAGGTCTGTTGTATGGGACAATATGGCCATCCCAAAGGGATTATCTTCTTGGTAAATATAGACTCATTGTGCCTCTTGCTTAACCCAGCAGAACACAAGCAGTCTCTTCATGCAAAAGAAAATATGAAGATCCATCAAAAGTATTTTAGCTGCTTCCCACCAATTTCGGAGTTTGGGTTGACTTTAACCAAGACAGGTTTCAGCCTTTTTTCTTTAGACTGCTGTTGAATTCTTAACAATGAAAAATATTAAGATATAAAAGCACCACTCGAGATACTCCTGCATAGCTGCACCTTCTCAGCTTTATGTGAACAAAGGTGATCGATCTTTTGTTTTCAAGCAGAATGAATCAGCTGTGGTTCAAGTCAGACAACAGTCTTTTTCTGTTCCCATTTATTCCAGAGCCTGTTCTTAGGTTGAGATTTTCTCATGTGAAAAGCAGATGTTAACATTTTACACTGAGCCATAGTATAATGCCACGGCAGGGCCATAAACAAGTGACCCAAGCAACTTGAAAGACGTAATGGAGCAGCACCATTGTACTCTTGCTGACAGATAGATCAAATACTCTAATCGTCACCTTCTGTTAGAAGCAAAAGGCAAACTTGAACTTGACATTTGCAGTGTTACTCTAGTAAGTTCATGTCAATGTTACTTCAGCCAAGTCCGAAGCCATATCCAGTAAGGGACTAAACTCTTGTAACTCGTGCTTGCTGTTTCTTCTCAGGACAATGAAAGCACCAAGGGCTGCTCAGTTTACACCTACCGGAATAACTCTACCTCTCCAACCAAACCAGAGGAGTGTTCTAGAGATCGAGGAGAGACGATCATCGGCCTCACGTTTGGGACACCGGAGCGTCGCAAAGGAAGCCTGGCAGATGTGGTGGACACTCTGAAACAGAAGAAGCTCGTTGAGCTGACCAAAACAGAACAAGACGGTAAGACTAAGCCCTCAGTTTATCATACGTACGTATGAGTGGGGAGGTTGTTTTAACTGTTTTATCTATCTAGAAAGAAATAGGGTAATTTTCTCTTAAGCCTTCCATTCAGATTTAGATGCTACATACTGTAGATTCTCTTTCACCGGACATACTTAGTTGTCGCTATTTGGAAAACAGCAGTACAAAATTAAAGAAAGCTGGTCCGATTGGGTTGATCAGTCGCCCACACCAATGTATAATGGCACTTTTTACAACGCAAACATAAATGGTCTTTGTTGGGTCTTTTCCAGGACTTTAGGTACATTAGCCTTCCCATTGTGAGAGATAAATTATGACAGGGCCATGATAGTTTTAAGCATGTACAAAAGTTCAGTAGAGAGGTTCTGATGGTTTAGCAACATAGTGGTAGCGGATCGTGGTCCATGGTGGAGCGTGGTGCCAGTGGTGGATGTGTATCTACTGTACAGTATAACATGGCAACTGCATGCGCTAGCGTGACTTAACCATTTGAATTTGAAGCATGATAGACCACATGCCTGAGCTACATCTCTGATCTTGACTATGTCATAGAAAGCTATCCTGATGCAGGCTCAATAATCCAGGTAGAAAAATCTAAAAAAAAAAAAAAGTTAAGTCTGGTCCTCTGGACAGGTAAAAAAAAAAAAAAAAATTGTAGAAACATTTCGTCTTTCGGTTGAAAGACAAAACATTTCTACAAATTTGTTTTTTTTAACCCATCCAGAGGACCAGACTTAACTTTTTTGGGGTCATAGAAAGATCTTGCCACAGACATGATACCCATGGTGGCACTGTCATACTTGTGTGGCTTGATCTTTTAGAGCAGGGGTTGGGAACCTTTTTGGCTGAGAGAGCCATAAACGCCACATATTTTAAAATGTAATTCCGTGAGAGCCATACAATATTTTTTAAAACTAAATACAAGTAAATGTGTATTTTATGTAAGACCAACACTTTTAAAGTACAATAAGCCTCTGAATTCTTTTTAATAACATTGTTATGCTGTTGTTAATTTTTTTTCTTTAGCAAACTCAGTGAAAGACTTGAATAAATCCCCCCCTCCTGTTGTCCCTTTCAGAGGCAAAACAGCAAGACTTTCCTCACGTAGTGTGTCACCGACAGCATACCTTGCAATCACGCTGAACTGGGATAAATGGCTTTTGTTTGTTGACTCATCCAAAGCGAGAGAAAATAATGTTGCTGCATTTATGTCCGTCACTTGTGTTGCCTCAATTTGATTTGCCATCTTGATGGTACGATCATGAACAGTTCTTGCCGATAGAGGCATGTCTTTTATTCGTTTAATTATCTTGTCTTTATCCGAAAAGTCTTCAAAAAGTTCATTGGCAACATCAAGCATGAATGTTTTGGCATACTCACCATCTGTGAATGGCTTTCCGTTTCTCACAATTGCTAAAGCACCAGCAACACTAGCCGAATTCCAGTCACCTTGTTAGGTCCAAACACGGAGTTGCTGCTGACTAGCTTGCACTCTGCACAGTAGCTCTTCACATGCGTTCTTCCTGCTGTCCCCCGCAGGATATTTCAATGCAAATGTAGCATGGCATGTGTCGAAGTGCCGCTTTATATTTGAACGTTTCGTCGATGCAATTTTATCATTGCATATTAGACACACTGCAGAACCTGCTCTCTCCAAAAAAAGCGAACTCCTCTGTCCATTCCTGCTGAAAAGTACGATACTCCTCATCTCGTTTTCTTTTAGCCATCTTCTTCGACACGTTTCCGCAACTAGCTAGCTAGCTGCTATGAAGGAAATTTACTTCCTGACCACCCATGTACGTTACGCATTATCCGATTGGCTCCAGCCACCCGTGACCATCTTTTATTTTTTTTATCATTATTTTTTTTTTATTAAAGATTTGTCTGCGAGCCAGATGCAGCCATCAAAAGAGCCACATCTGGCTCGCGAGCCATAGGTTCCCGACCCCAGTTTTAGAGCATAGCTCCATCCTGACGGTCAGAGAGAATCATGCCAGGGTGGGTGTATAGACCTGATGAGGGCAATGCTAAATATAGTGGGGAAAGCCTAATTGTTGAGTACTACTGTAACAGTAAATCAGTGTTTTGATGGCTTTCACACAAAAGGAGGTCTTCCAACATTTTTTGCAATCTAGCAATGTTTTGGAGTAGGTCATTGAGCCTAAAGACCTAAGGAAAATGGAATACCTTATTCCAATTTGTATAAACTTTGCTGACATACATACATACAGAAATTCTGAAATTTGATTAGATTTTGATTGAATTGTTCTAATTTGAATGTATTTATTGGTAAAGTTACATTAGTCGTCATTTTACCCATGTGTATTTTTGACACAAGCCTTTTTATGTTGTCAGTATGAAATAAAAAAAATAAAGAGATGAACCAGTCATCTTAAACAATTCACTTAAATGATTTTCTTATTGGATAACAGGTATGAATACATATAATACATCCTAAATCAGAAACTGTCGTAGATTTACTTACAACATGTATAAACTAAAGTAGTCTAAATGATGTGTTTCCATATTTACAGTACGATATTTTAATATTGAGATCAACAGCTCTTAATCTTTTATTAATGGTGTCAGATAAACTATTGGGTTTTCTCCAAACAACTGAAGCAGTTCCATCAGATCACCGTCCTTTTGATAGACGCACTGCTTTCTTTTCTTTTCGTTTGCTTATAAAGTGAGCTCGACAGTGCAGCACCCGACTGTTTTGTTTTCTCTTTCGTCTTCAGAGGATCTCAGAACATCTGACATTACAAGTGGTTTGTTAGATCACAATATCTGCGAGTGAAAACACAGGTTTCCCTTTCGCTCCTTCTTTCATCAAACACAGGAAGGCTGCTCCCGGCAGGCTTCGGCTTGCCCCCTTCCCTCCCCAAAGCAAGCCAGATATAAAGCCATCTAACACCCCCTTTACTGTTATGTGCAGATAGTAATCATGATGATATTAGAGGAGCGCTTGATCTCACTCATTTAGAGGTTTTTACTTTGTTATTGATACAGTAAAGTGGGCCAGACAGGGCAGCCTGAGGCACAGAGAACAGAGGGAGTTTCAAGACGAGCAGCTTTGTCTCTTGTGTATCGTACGAAAATCGACTTGAAAGGAAGACGTGTGTGTTTGTGTGTTCAAAAAGCTACGTGACAACTTCCTGATGAATCTAACAAAAATGTTAATGAAAGAAATGTATTTTACCCCCACAATTTTTAAACTATATGCCAAATTCAACAAAACTTTACTGGATTTATATCAATTTTCATTACATTTATTTCAGTTCAGTTTATTTATAAAGCGCCAAGTGACAACAGAAGTCATCTCAGGGCACTGATCAGAAACATTCAAAACACATAAACAAATAAAAATTCAATTAGTAACATTATTTATATATGGTAGGGTTTGTTTTTTTTCTTTTGATGGTGCTTATTTGTTTGTTAATAATCTTAAAAATCAACAAAAAACTCTTAGACAATAGTTTCTTCCACTCACTTTCTATATTAAATAATTGTTTTTAGGCATCTTGTGTTTAAATAATTAACTAGACTGATTATTTTCTGAACCATTTTATATGTGCCTTTTTTATGCCAGCATTTCATGCATAAAACTGAGACCTTCCCTATATATATATATATTTTTTTTTTTACCTCACTAAGCTTGAAATTAATTAAAAGCAGTCATGAAAATAAAAAGTAAAGGGGATTTTTAACGTCATGGCTAATATTTTATTTCCACAACTGGACTTCATGTCTCTACCATGAGATTTGAATGTACACATATTTATTTTTTGTAAATACATTTGGAAATATTTCATCCAAGGCCCAGAAATAACTAAAATTTCTGACAAGGTATTTATCCCATCGTATAAGAAGATGTGAGACAGAGGAAAATGTGCAGGGGAGGGGAGGCAACTCTGATGAATTTGGTTTTTCCCTTTGTTAATTAGCTACCGTCCCCGAGGACTAACAAGAGGCATTGATCACGTTGCAAACGCTTAGACAACAATCGAACAGAAGCAACATAACCAGGCGCGCCTCATCATACAGTGCAGGCATGAATGGGGCCTTGTAAGAGTTTCTGTGAATTGCTGTGATCCTTGAAAGCACATTGTGAAATTGTCTTTCAGGCAGCGTTGCGGTAATTCATTCCATTTGAAGCGTACATATGCAGATTGACAGCAACCTTAGATTTTTTCTTTTCTTTTTTTGCCTATTGAGCTTCGTCAAAGTGAGAGGTAGAATTCATAGAAAGAAGAGGCTGAATGCTTCATTAATTTAATTCTGTTTCGGTTGCTTTCACAGCTGATGAGCGCCGAACGCCTTGCTCCCTTTATTGTTTTTTTTACTTTTTTCACTTTTTATTTTTGTAAAATTTGATTGGATAACACTTTATCAATGCCTTAATTTATTTTTCACCTGAGAGACTTCCTTCACTTGTTTATATCCTTCATTTTTTAGGAGTTTTTTTTTTTTGTTTAAATTATCTTTTATTTATTACATAAAACAGAATAGACATTGCTCCTAAATCAGTGCTTGGATTAAGTGACTCTGGTAATGGTAAAAATGTATAAACTCACAATGTCAGACCTTCCATTCATCCATCCATTATCTTTTTTTACTCCCAAGTCGGGTCGCGGGGGCAGCAGCTTGAGAAGGGAGGTCCAGACATCTCTCTCCACAGCCACCTCTTCCAGCTCTTCTGGGAGAACTCCAAGGCGTTCCCAGACCACCTGACAGACAGTCTCTCCAGCGTGTCCTGGGTCTCCTCCCAGTTGGACATGCCCAAAGCACCTCCCTAGGGAGGCGTCCATGGGGCATCCTTACCAGATGCCCTAACCACCTCAACTGGCTCCTCTTGATGTGGAGGAGCAGCGGTTCTACTCCGAGTCTCTCCTGATAACTGAACTTCTCACCCTATCTCTAAGGGAGAGTTCAGATACCCTGCAGAGGAAACTCATTTCAAGCACCTTTATCTACGATCTCATTCTTTCGGTCACTACCCAGAGCTCGTGACCATAGGTGAGGGTAGGAACGTAGACCGACCTGTAAACAGAGAGTTTTGCCTTACAGCTCAGCTCTCTCTTCACCACAATGGACCGGTACAGAGTCCGCAATACTGCAGACGCTGCACCAATCCGTCTGTTAATCCCACGCTCCATTCTTCCCTCACTCGTGACCAAAACCCCGAGATACTTGAACTCCTCCACTTGAGGCAGAACCTCACCCTCAATCTGGAGAGAGCAAACCGTGTCAGACCAGTTTAGTATTTAAGATGAGCTGCAGTGTGCACGGCCATTCCAGTGCAAATTTTGGAACAACAGATATTAGAGATCTTTGTTTTGTTCTGATTTTGTTCAGATGTATTTTCTGTTCTTCTTTTATGTTTTAGAGCCATGTGTTAATACACGGACACCTACAATTTTTAGCGCGCATCATCAGAATTGCCGAAAAATGCAGACTTCACCAGATGCTAGAGCTTTTTCCGGTCAGACTTACCGTACAGTCAAACAGAAGAGGATTTATTAACATCTTGAGTGCTTCCTTCACCTAACATGGCTGATCCTTCATGTGCACCGCAGCCTGGAGCAGAACGGTGGAAGAAGATGTCGTTAAGCTGTGCTGAACCCCCTGTAGGCACGCTGTTAGCAGCCTCCAGCTCTGAGGAGCCCTTAGTGCCGGTGACACGTTTAATGAATAGACATGGCCTCACTTCAACACGTGAAGGATTTTTTTCCTTTTTTTTTGGCGCAACTGCAGCCTTAGCCTTTAAAAGCTTTATCAAGAACGCTTTCAAACTGTGTCAGGTAGCTGTATTAACACAGCTGGTTGCTGAAAATACTTACCTTTCACCTGGGCTTTCACAACATACAAACCAAATGGATAAGGGAAGGGTCTTGCCAGGGGGCTGACAATCTGACGTTTTCTTGACAATTTCATATTTATGTTAAGTTTTGCCTGCATCATGTGGAAGTCTTCACACAAAGGCAATCTGCACACAAAAGGTTTTCTCTGTGCAGTTTGAGCACTTAGCACTTACTAGAATGTTGCTGAACGAAAAGCTTCAAGGCCGTGATGAGCAAATATGCAAAAAAACAAAACAAAACAAAAAACCAGGCGAACTCAAGATCTTTATACTTTTGTCATTTAAAAAAAAAAAAAAAAAAACTTGGAAGCTGATAGGATGGGCAACAAAAGCCCAGAATAAGCAGAAATAAGAAAAACAATATGTCACCATTAGAACTCATTTAAAAAAGCACATTCAAGAGAAAGTCAAGCGTCTCTGGGTTTCTACCAAATGAACCTTAAACTCAGTGAAGTGTGCAATCAGGCTCATTCGGTTCCAATGAGCGAATTATGATCATCTGTATTGTTGTGCTCTAATAAAGCCGACCTGCTGCTGACAGGACCTGGCACGGCCACCATGACCCTCGTGCCAACTTAGTCAGCCATCTAATGTGCCTTACGCAGCTCTGGCGCCTGCCTGGCAAACACTTAAAATCACTCTAATTCCCGCTTAAACCAGAGCCTGGCTCAATTACCGTTCAATTCATGTGTTTGATTTGCAAATGAGGTGGGGCTCGATTTCAACGCTGCTGCAGAGAGACAGACACCTGGGAGCCGGATCCGTGAGCTCAGCCAACTCATTAAACGGAAGGTTTGATCAGTCACACTCAGAAACATTTATTTTTGACAACAGTCAGACAGAAACCTCAAGAGTGACTGAAGAGAATGTGGTTTTATGCTGCAATGTCATAGGCTAGGTTCATGCAGATCAACACAAGGTCAATGCAACGGAATGCTGAGAACGAGAAGAACCGTCTCGACTCGCCAAACAAACAAGAAATACCAAAGCATGCAACAGAAAGATGAAAACAAGACGCCAAAAGTAAAAAAAACAAATGCATCTGGATGACTGTGGCTGATTGGCTAGAGCAGTTGTCCTCCAATGCAAGAGTTGAGGGTTCGATTCTACCAGCAGTCACATGCTGAATTGTCCATGGGCAAGACAATGAACTTCTCATTGCCTCCAATGTGTCCCATCGGTGTATGACTGTGATAAAGCTCTGATTAGTCTTTGTACAGATCTAGTAGAGTGATGTACAAATGGGTAAATGAGGGCACAGATTGCTGTGTAAAGAGATTTGAGTATGTTGATAAGATGGAAAAGCTCTAGATAAGTACAGTCCATTTACCATCTACAGCAACATGGTTCTGTTAGCAGCATGATGATAACAACAACCACGGCAATGAACGATGACTGCCCTCCAGAACCGGGTCAGGTAGACACAGAACATCCAAGGTTTCCCCACGGAGCTAAACTGTTTCATAGAGTTCGGTCCGTGCAGGCAGATGGAGGAGACAACCGCCATGACAGGCCAGAGCCTGAGCCCGTGGCTGGAAGGGGACCGGGAACTGAACCACCATGGCACGATGGCAAGGCAGCGACACACAAAACTCCAAGTGTGTCATGGTCATACCTGTAGCGTGGGTGTGCAGTGTAGGCACAAACCATCCATCCATCCATCCATCCATTTTCTTTACCCGCTTGTTCCTTTTTGGGTCACGGGGGTCGCCGGTGCCCATGTCCAGCAATCACTGTGCGAGGGGCGGGGTACACCCTGGACGGGTCGCAAGTCCATCACAGGGCCACACAGAGACAAACGAGACAAACAACCATTCACTTTCTCACTCACACCTAGGGACAATTTAGAGTTACCAATCAGCCTAACATGCATGTTTTTGGTCTGTGGGAGGAAACCGGAGCACCCGGAGAAAACCCACACATGCACGGAGAGAACATGCAAACTCCACCCAGAAAGGCCCCTGGACCGGGGTTTGAACCAGGGACCTTCTCGCTGAGAGGCAGCAGCTCTACCAGTTGCGCCACCGTGCCGCCCTAGGCACAAACCAATTAAAACTAAAACAAGAGGAACAAAAAAAGAGCGAGTCGCTCCCGTCTGCGCTGCCATACTGTGGCGCACGTGATGAATACCGGTACTCTCCAAACTGACTCTGTTTTGCTTTTTCCCCCCAAAATATTCTATTAAATTCCATGCATTAAAAACAGAAATGTTCTTTATTTGTTAAAAACAAAAATCATAAAAAACACCAAATTTAGTCACACATTAGTTAATCAGAAAATCCCAGACCACTGATGCTATTTCAGATTTGTGAATGCCACCAACAACAACCCCTCCCATCATATGGAAATGAACATAATGCACGGCCTCCAATCTGACATTAGTGGTTAACATGATGATGCACTTAGGCTCAAACAAAACCAGATTCTTTTCATAATTATTCATGACTGTCTTGAACTGCAATACTTTATAATTATGTCTTAAATATAAAACACATGTCGTATTTGTTGAGCCATACTGTTGTTGTTGTTTTGGACCGGGTGTCCTGTTTTATTCTCTATCTTTATAACGAGAAGAGCGAGTTGATTTCAGTGAAATCGGGCACGTCCGATGTGAAAAAAATACAACGTTTGAATCAAAGCTGTTGGTTTGGATTAACGTGCATCATCTTTATCAAACGTGATGAAACTGAATACATTTCTGATGGATAAGCAAAGATTTAGGGGTGATTTTTAGTACATAATGCTGATTTTGTATTGTTGTCTTTGAACAAAGCTCATTTTAAAATTAAAAAACAGCATATCTTGAATAAATCACGAGCCTGCTGCCTTGCATACAGATGTTTTAAACACATCTTGCTTTATCCGTTAGTTCTATAAGTACGTGTTGGAGGAGAGTCTCAGCTACTACCACACCACATTTCAGTTCAGCTTTTGTAAAAATGACAGTTATATTCACGTTTGTGACTTTTTTTTAAAGGTAAATTAGCCGTGGCAGTCATCTTGAATCAAGTTTACTCCAAAAGTCAATCCGTTGTAGAAGCACCACCATAAATAAATCTGTACAGTGATGAGATATTTTGCTAACAGTCAGACAAACACAGACAATGATTACAATCAAAAGAGCAGTTTTTGCACTTTCGTTCACCGAATTAAATTAAACTAATTTAATTTTAATTAGTTAAATTAACTGTGTCCAGAGCTGCAACAACCTGCTACAACTGTGGTTATCAAGTGGTGGCTCGTGAGCCACTCTTGGTTTGTTGGAGGTTTTTTTTATGGGCCACACATCCTGAAATTAAAAATATCTAATGATTATAAACATCTATTTATATGTTTACAATTTAAAACAAAAGAAAAAGATCAGATTCTGGTAAATAAGGAAAAAATACATAAACTGTATTTTTTTTAACCAATGTTTTTCAATTTACCGTATTTTTCAGACTGAGGCGCAATATCAATGAACCATACATAAGGCACACCTGATTATAAGGCGCATTAAGTGAAATAAATTCATTTTGACAGATGTTTGAGTGCCTTGTACCTCATAAAATTTGTTTGAGGTCAATAAGCACAACCAGAATTAATATATAAGCTGCATAAAATTATAAGACTCACTGTCAATTTTTGAGAAGATTAAATGGTTTTAAAAGTTCTTTATAGTCCGAAAAATACAGTAAGCAAACTATGAACTATGCAGACCTATGTGATTTTTTTTTAATTGTGGAAAACATAATTAAAGTATAGAAATAAAGCATCAAGTTAAAGTGTGTTTTACTTCTTATAGTAGTTCTAGTTTTCACATATTTGCAAAAGAAATGACCAAAAAAGCAGGAAAATTAAACCTGTTAAAACCAGCTTTATTTTTGTTTGTGTAACAATAAAATTCAGTTTTATTTGAGTTTTGGTCAAAGCTTGAAAGAGCCGCTGCAGACGGGTCAAAGAGGCGCAGGTTGCAGACCCCTGGTTTAAGTGTTGAAATCTTTTAAAGGGAGACTCCGTGTAATTATTATGAACAACAGATTGAGTGGTAACTTTAAATTGTCCCTAGGTGTGAGAGAGAAAATGGTTGTGTGTCTCTTTGTGTCCCTGTGATGGACTGGAGACCTGTCCAGGTGTCCCCCGCCTCTCGCACAGTGATGGCTGAATATGGGCACCAGTGAGCCCGTGACCCAAAAAGGAAGAAGCGGGTAAAGATGGATGAATCACCTGTTACTGCTAGCTCAGTAAACCTGAGTTTGGAGAATATGACTGGATTGATGAGCTAGTTTAAACGAGGCCGCGAATCTAAAACACACACAGCTGTTGATGTAAATAATTTCTAAATGTGGTGCCAGTTTCACATTGCACAATCAATCCAGCAAAAATAGTACGATATTCATGCTGTAAGTGCTACAGCTAGCTGCTTCTGCCAAATGTTTTTGTAATTAATCACAGGCTTTAAATAAATAGCTGCGTAATGAAATGTAAAATGTATAGAATATTAAATTTGCATTAATCACTATGAAAGGTTGGTCTTTGTTTTTATAAGCTGAGTTTGTTCAAAAAGCTCTCTTCAACAGGTAAGATATTCTTTGTTTAAACTCCTCCCTGAAACCCCACTTGAAACGATCTGAACTGTCGTTTTCATTCCACTCCAACAACCTCAGCTCCATTATCCTGTCATCTCTCCCGGCTCCTTGAGGACCCGCTGGTTAATGAACTCTGTTCTGCTCTGCGTCATCCAGTCTGTAGTCTGAATGATCCTCGTTCACATCCTGATTTGAACCCAGGCCAGAGCTGCACGGTCATCCAGCCACCCACATCATGCCTCTAACACGTTGCTCTGTGACAATAAGCCTGGCTGCACTTCGCTGTTGCAAATTTCTGAAAGCTTGTTTCAACATATCTGCTGCTCCTGCCTCTCACACTGTGGATCATACTTTAAAGGCTCCTTTGAAGGGGCTCAGGCTAATTACTTATCCTCCTTTTTTAATAAAATGTCCAGCAAGATGTCTCATTAGTCACTAAACAGGCTGCAGCTTAGCTGCTTGATTACATCTGTCAGTAACTCTAGATTAAATCATCTGGAGCTGCAGAGAAAGAACTGAATATTAAAGCAAGGCCCTTGAGCTTCACGTGTCTTTTGCCTTTTACCTGCAGGAGTGTGAGTGTGCATGTGTGTGAGTGTGGGACAGGCAGTTGTGATTACTGTTTAGCAGCAAGCATGGTCATCCCCAAGAGTTAATCTTGTTGGCTAGTTGCAAAGCCTTCGCTCTGGCACTGTGTTTGCCTTTCTGTGTAGGATTGACAGCTTGAGCTGTGATTGTATGCGGGGGACGCCTTTCGTACTTGCTTTGTGCATGAACATTTGCATTTTAGCGCTTGCATTGCGTCTTAACTTGCCATATTTTGGCTGCCGGGGCAACAGTGTGTGTGCACAGAAAGGCAGAACATACTCCTTTAATCCTTTACGTCACAGATAAGAGTTTGCCGATCAGCTCCGCTCTCCTCCGGACCTCTTGTGGTTGCTTTCGATCGTTCACTGTGTAATTGCTGGGGCTGTCCTAACTAACGGTCAGCTGCAGCTTGTGGGCTCTGACGGTGCAGCGAGCAGCCTGGTGCTCCTCTCATCTGGCTGCAGGCCAGCCAACATATGGTTCGAGTTCATCTACAGTGGTTAGTCGAAATAACTTTGTATGCCATCCAAAATAATCACGTTAAATGGTGATTTGATTTTTTTAAACACTAGGATATTAGTTGAATAAATTGGTTAAGGTGAATTTGATGTAACAAATAATAATTTAAAAAAAAGTTCTAGAAACATGTATAGTCAAAGCTAAGATCACAATTAAAGCCAATAACCCAAGTTTTTTATGGCTCTTGAAAGAGAATGACTTTGGAAATTATTAAATGATTTTCTGTTTAATTGAAATTTACAATGAACTTGCTAAAGCATGCTGGTTTTAACTATTTGTTAGATATCCAAAAAAGTTAAATCTGGTCCTCTGGACATTCAAAAAAACAAAAAACAAAACAAAGCAAAAAAATCTAGAAACGTTTCGTCTCTCATCCAAGAGACTTC
>NC_056507.1:6120905-6193010 GCF_014905685.2 Nematolebias whitei
GACCTGGCAGATATATAAAATGTGTGTGTGTGTGTGTGTGTGTGTATGGCGTGTGTGCGCACTTGTTTTTGTTACTTTGTGAGGACCAATATTGAACACGTACATTGTGAGGACCAACTGCGCTTTGTGGGGACCAAATACAAAGTCCCCGTAAAGATAGCAAGGCAAACCTATGTGTGTGTGTTAAAATGTTTAGTTAAGGTCAGTGGTCAACTTGAGTCGGATCAAGATCTGGGAACTCCCTCAGTTTCACCATGTGTGTTCCGGCAACTGTTCGTTCGGATCCGGCAGCTCATATCTCCACCCATAAAAGTCCAAAGTCCTTGCACATTTTTATTATTTATTAAAAATACAACAACAGGAGACGTTGTCCATATCTGTGGAGTGAATGTTACTGCTGCAGCAGGCGCACCAGCTCATGCACACTCTTGGCAGCAGAGACGCTGACCACATGTCCCGCGGGGATGAAGTGTCTTCATTCACCTTCAGCTGTGTCTCAGAAACCAAAGCAGCACAAACAAACATTTTAACGGCACAAACCAGCACAAACGTAGCACTAACCACTCATTGTATTTACTAGAATTTTTGATGTGGTTGGGGTGTCAGCTTCACCTCACTCAGCTGTGCACCCTGCAAACCGTGCATGTTTTATGCACAGGAGCATCTACAGACAGCTATACAGAGCACACACACAACTGCTAATGAGTCAGAACTCCTGCATACATTTCAAAGATAATATACAGTAAAAAAATAAGAGTGAAATGTTTGATGTGTATTATTCGCATCACGTTTCAAAATTAGTCAAAATAACAGCGATCAAAATGTGGAAAAGACACTCCAATTTATTATCTAAAATAAATGGATTGATTGTCCTTAGCTGGACAACAGAGAACTGAAGCGCCTAAAGTCAGACATAATAGAGACTAGAGCAGAACAACGCACAGGACTGAATTCAGCTGAGAAGAGTTTGGGTTGGACATTGAAGTTTGTGTGTGGGGGGGGGAGGGGGGCTTAACAGAATGGGAACTGCTCTATTCACTGTTCTCTAAAATAGTAATTTCAATTCAACCTTTATTTATACAAGTTAGTCTCATTGAGCCTCGGGGACTCATTTACAAGAGAGACCTGTTTTTTAAATCAGTTTAATGAAATCTTTACAGATGTTTAACAACATGTTAAAATACACCAAAATGTAGGAAATTGCATCTCTTTTATTCCAAATTTTCTGGGGGAGGACCCACGGAACCCCCGCACCGCACCACCCTCTGCCGGACCGCCTGCTATTTGTGTTCCAGCATCAGTTGTTTTACAAATTAAGCCCTGGCCAAGGTAAAACATGATAAACATGTTTCTTTCCATATGGACAGTCTCTTCACCAGCATTGCCACTTTTTTTTTTTTTTTTAAGAATTGTACGATTCCTTTTTATAAAATTCCAATGAAACATAGCTTAGACTTGTGGCATAAATAATTATCCGTTAGCAGCTTTATTGGCAACCATTTTGGTAGACAATTATTGTAGTGCATGTGTTGTGTAGATTTAATATTGTGCATTTAGCTGACATTAAAAAAGTGTTTTAAGTACCAATTGTTTAAGCAAAATGTTCCAAATTTGCATTGACTTAAAATTCATTTTCTCACTAATGAATTTCCCAATAAACAGTAAGAAAATGTTGACATATACACAAGTAGTATTGTGCACCTACAATGTACTGAGTCAGTCTTTACCTCTGTAACAACAGGAACATATCTTGGAAGTATCATCCATCTTTTACTTTCCTCTTCAGCTTGATAAAGGAGCTGGTGGTCAGACAGCAAGGAATTTTTATCCACTCCCCCAATCTAAACAGCACTTAAACTTTGACTCAGTTCTGGCGACAGCCAGAGAGCCATCTAGGGTAAAACATCTTCCATCTTTTGTTCTTCCTCTTCTGCTTCTCACATCTCTTCAACTGATCTGTTTATTGGTACAAGGAGTGTAAATTATGCATCAAGTATACACAGGGCTGACTCTCGCAGACGCATCATGGAGCAACAGGTTGCTTTATTCTCTCTGCACTTTATAAATTGTGCTCCGTGTGAAACATGGTTTCTCTTTTGCTCTTTATATAAGAACAATATTTTGATTATACAGTACATTTAGCTAAAATCAGGTGGTTTCCATTAAAATGTGTAATTTCCAGTAATGTACTGCTTGTGGGCTTCTTTTTTTTTTTTAGGAAATAATGCCAGTTTTACTTTTTCCCCAAGATGGGGAATCACCTGCACAAATGAAGCTAGGTTTTAGATTGTTTCCCTGCTTTGTGGATTTCTCTCTCACTGCCATTGTTCCCCCACTTTGTTTATAATAATCCCTTATGATCGGGGTCTTTGTATTAGCCTATTTACAACAATCATAATCTGACTGTAAACATGCTGGGACTCAATGAGGAAGTTGTGCTCTGCTGGTGGACAGAATCCCATGACCACACAATGTGCCTGTACGTACAAACTAAACATTAAGCCACTCACAATAAACCATGTGCTGTTATGAGAGCCTATAGCGCCTTTTGTCAGGATAAAGGAACCACAAATGAGCTATTGTCTGCCTTAACCATTCTAAGTCAGGCAAGCCCTCAGGGGCATGTTTTCCACACAGAGCCCAAGAATGTCTCCTTTTTGTGTACGAGTGTGTGTGTATGACATTGATGGTGACTGAGGTTTGGGCATTGAGCCCTACGTGGTCCTAACACCATCTGTGGTGCGTATGCTGGCATAAAAACCAGTTTGCGCACAAACCCAGCAGTTTAAGAAGTTTCTAAAACTGCTCTGCATGCAGAAAGCTCTCGTCACCTTCCTGAAAAAGACGGGAGAAATTTAGTTTATGCTTGAGTGACCATTTATTAAAATTACAGTTCTGGTAGATGTGATGTTTGCGTATTATCATCATTATTATTATCATCATCATTATCATCTTGTGACAGGCATGTGAAAGAGGAACAACTTTCTTATCAGCCTTCAGGTCACCTAAATCAGTGGTTCCCAACTCTAGTCCTTGCGGAACACCATCCTGCATGTTTTAGTTGTTTCCCTGCTTTGGCATATGAGTTGAATGAATGGGTGATTATCAGGCTTCTGCAGAACTTGAGGAAGTAATTAAATCATTGAATCAGGTGTGTTGGAGCAGGGAAATAACTAAAACATGCAGGATGGTGTTCCTCAAGGTCTAGTGTTGGGAACCACTGCTCTTAAATGAGCCCAAAAGCCGAGAAGGTTTAGAATGAGCAGTGTTGTCCTATCAGAAGAAATAATTAGGATAGCTGTAGGAGATTCTGTTTAGTGCAGATTTGGACTAATGCAACAAGCACTAAGTCACTTAGTTTAATTATATATATTATATCATCTTTTGAATGCAAAAATGTCCAAACTTGACTCTGAAATTTCAATTTTGGTTCATAAACTTGTTGCACACCAATACTCCTGCTTGCACAAGTGCAGCTGGCTCTCTGATGAAGAATTGAAAAGTTAGCATTGTTTAAGTGAAGTTCACAGCAGGACTCCAAAGGAACAAAAGGGACCTTATGAATCTTATGACCACGTATGACCATGTGTCTCTGATGTCTACTGTCCAGAGGCTATGAGACACATTGTGAGAAATAAGACAGCCAGAAAAAGGGCCCCCGTCTCCAAACAATAGACACATTGTCATTTTGGTCAGCTGCTGCTTTTTCATCTTTTTGGGAGAAGAAGCTGGAGGGTATTTTATCATTTAACAATTCTTTGCAGACACAAGAGGCAACGCTTCTTTTCCAGCTCTTCTTTCTCAGTGTCCACTTTAGTTCTACTCTTACTTTTTGTTTGTCAATTTACATTTGTGGATGTCATTGAGACAAGATAAATAAATGAGTCATACACAAAATTATTATGTAAATCTAGTTTTAAAGGAATCAAGGTTAGAATGTGTTCACCTTTTTCAAAGTATACAAAAACATTAAACCTGGTATGATGAAGTTAAAATGCAAAAAAAAAAAACCAAATAAATAAATAAATAAAGCAATGGTACTAAACATAATATAAAACTAATACTTTTTATTAACCTTTATATAAAAACGTAGACCAAGCAAATCCCACTATGATCACAGACCTCTTTTACAAGGGAGGCCTGGGCCTGAAGGACACTTAACATGCTTGTTTATAGACTATAATAATAATTAAAATAATGACAGAATAATAACATTAATAGGTGGCACATGGTTCAGATGGTAGAGCTGCTGCCTCTCAGTGAGAAAATCGCCGGATCGAATTTTGGCCAGGCGCCTTTCTGGGTGGAGTTTGCATGTTCTCTCCGTGCATGTGTGGGTTTTCTCCGTGTACTCCGGTTTCCTCCCACAGATCAAATACATGCATGTTAGGCTGATTGGTAACTCTAAATTGTCCCTAGGTGTGAGTGAGAGAGTGAATGGTTGTTCGTCTCTTCTTTATGTGTCCCAGTTATGGACTGCCAGGGTGTTCCCCACCTCGCACAGTGAATACACATGCAGTGAATTCAATACACAACTGATATCTGCAATTTTACATTAATTTTTATTTTTTTCCATTTTATTTTGAATTAAATGAAACTCAGGGGTTCCAAACCCTGGTCCTTGAGGAACACCACCCTGCATGTTTTAATTGTTCCTCTGCTCCATCACACCTGATTTGAATGTAAGGGTGATTAATAGGCTTCTGCTGAACTTAAGGAAGTAATTAAACCACTGAATTGGGTGTGTTGGAGCAGAGAAACAACTAAAACATGAAGGATGGTGTTCCTCAAGGACCAGGGTTGGGAACCACTGAAAGCTTGTGTCAAGAAGGTACAATTTCTATTGGTATTCAGTAATTTTATTGTTTTGATTTTGTGTTTTGTAGAACCCTCTTGTGTGGAGAGGTTACTTTCCAAGGACTGGAAGGAGCATGTTGACCGTCTTAATGCCAGTGAACTACTGGGAGAGGTTAAAGGTAAGAGTGTGAATTTTTTTTTAAAGTTAAAGCCAACGGTCTTCACACTGCTTCCGTAAAGTCTGTATTCTTTAAGAAAATGTAAAGGTTTTGTCCTGTAATTTATACTTTACAAAGAAAGTGAAATAATAAAAAAAACTGGAAAGAAAACTACTGAATAATGAGCATCCCTTGAACTTTCATTATCCCTGCAAAGTTTCTGGGAAACTTATATTTTGATGTACCTAAACACAAGTAGAAATAGAAAACGGGGAAAAGATGGATGCACAATAAAAAAAGAAGACACTTGTCTAAAAGCTACTTTCAAGGGTAAGAATTGGTCAAACATGCTGTATTTTTCCCTCTGCATATAGAAGCTACATACTGTAGTAGCGGTGCCCTGGCCTGCCTACAGGTTATAATTGTATTTTTGATTAAAGGTTGTGTACGAGGGCAGAGATGCACAGAAGCTCCAATCTTTATGTCTGCATCAGCAAACCACATTTATGACGTTGTAAATTGTACTGAGACAAACGTTTTCTCCAACCAAGCATCCAGATGTAAAAGCAGCAGCAGTGGGAAAAGTTGCACTTTAAAATTGGTGAAATGTTTTACCAGCACTTATCAGGAACTTGCTTGTCTTTTTGTTTATTTCTTTCATGTCCGATTTCACCTGTTTGAATGGTTTTATTTAAATTATAAATATTTGTTTAGTGTTTATAACTTTATATTCAGTGTTAAAAATATTTATTATCATAAGAGATGTATGGAGTATTTTATTACCATGTTAAAAAAAGTATCCTCAGTGTAAGAAAAAAGTAGTTGATTGTTGAAAACTCGATATTTAGAGTGAGAAAGGTTTCCCACCTTGTGTTTGTACTTTTTCATTTAATTTAATTTTTTTTAATCGGTTTATTCGAGCTCCTCCGTCAGACTGTTCTGATCATCTCCTGCTGAGAAAGCAAGAATTTCCTCAATGGAAAGAAAGAACGAGCAACTACACACACACAGAGCATCCTACAGCACAGCAGCGCCGACATCCAGCTTCTTTTCAGGGAGAAATCTGACTTTAATAAAAGTCAACTGACACAAATAGAAACTACATTCCAACCCATAAATAAGTTTTGAAAAAAAGATAATTATTGAACATTTGTTAAAAAAAAAAAAAAAAACTTTTACATAAAAAAAAAAACCCAAACAAGCTACCGTGTTTTTCAGACTATATAAAAAGGCACACTTAAAATCCTTTTAATGTGCTCAAAAATTGACAGTGAGCCTTATAATCACGTGCACCTTAAGTATTAATTCTGCCTGTGGTCATTGTGAAAGTGTTGAATAAAGTTTGACTTATCTGACTTTTTTGTTTCACTTAATGAGCCTTATAATCTGGTGCACCTTATAGTCCGAAAGATACGGTAATGTGAATGTGTATCCTAATATCTGACTCGCTGCTTTCCCATGAGCCTTACAGTAGAACATCCATCCATCCATTTTCTTCCGCTTATCCGGGGTCGGGTCGCAGCCCAAGTAGGGAGGCCCAGACTTCCCTCTCCCCAGTCACTTGAGCCAACTCATTCCCAGGCCACTCGAGAAACATAGTCCCTCCAGTGTGTCCTAGATCTTCCTCTGGGTCTCCTCCCAGTGGGATGTGTCCTGAACACCTCACCAGGGAGGCGTCCAGGAGGCATCCTAACCAGATGCCTGAGCCACCTCAAATGGCTCCTCTTGACGTGAAGAAGCAGCGGATCTACCCTGAATCCCTCCCAGATGACCGAGCTTCTCATCCTATCTTTAAGAGAGAGCCCAGACACCCTGCGAAGAAAACTCATTTCGGCCGCTTGTATCCGAGATCTTGTTCTTTTGGTCACAACCCAAAGCTCATGACCATAGATGAGGGTAGGAAAGTAGATCAACGAGTAAATTGAGAGGTTTGCCTTTTGACTCAGCTCTCTCTTCACCATGACAGACCGGTACAGCGCCCGCTTCACTGCCGATGCAGCACTTATCCGCTTATCGATCTCTCGCTCCATTTTCCCCCCATTCATGAACAAGACCCCGAGATACTTAAACTCCTCCACTTGGGGCAGGACCTCCTCCCCGGCCCGGAGAGGACACTACCCTTTTCCGGCTCAAGATCATGGCCTCGGATTTGGAGGAACTGATCCTCATCCCGGCCGCATCACAGCAGAACAGCTAGATTTCAATTGGCCGTTTCTTTGTGGATGGAATGACTTCACTGTTGCACGTTTTCAAATAAAACATGAAATACAGATTCATGTGCAGTTGTGTTGGGATAGAACAGCTCAACAAATTCATGGTTTGGTTGGCTTCCTTTCTGTGTGTGTGTCATGGTCTTTGGATTGGTATGATGATTTTTGCTTTTTACGACTGCTGTTTTCTATTTTATAAATTGTCTCAAATTACCACAGATAATCCACTGGATTGAAGGAATGAAGCAGTTTGGCATTCAGGCTGGTGGAAATAGTTAGAATTTTAAGTATATTTCCTGTATATTATGGTAATTTATTCTGTATTTCTGCCAGATTATGGTGATTCTGGGGTCATGATGATGGGGCCCTTGAAGATTGTTGCCCAGGGTACAGGGAAGTGTTAATCTGGCCCTGCATTCAGCACATTATTATGACAGTCTTCGGTTCAAGCTGAGTGCAGTTTTTGAAGTAAATGGAGATATTGCCTATTTCAAAATGTGTTTTATTTATTTTTTATATATATATATATATATATATATATATATATATATATATATATATGCCATTAAACTGATAAACACATGAGCAGTTATTTCTTGTTGACTTTTATATAAAAAGTTTTCACAAACACTAAAATACAGAGTTAATGCCTCTTTAAAGCATTCTGTGACTTCAGCAGACAAGGAATATGGCCGCCCATCCTGAGCCTTGATCTGCTTTTACTGTTCTCATGTTCATCTCATTTCATCTTGAAACTTTCACCATAAAACGCAGATGAAAATTTTGAAACAAGTGTAAACCGTATCAAAGAAAACAAGTATTACAATAGTTTGAGAAGTGTCAAGCTGCAGGCACCAATCTCATTACGTTTCTTGCATCTGGTAGAAGCCACGTGCAGGCAGGACACAGAAAACTCAGGATTTAAAGTAGAAAATATATTTAATAGGGAAAAACCATAAGCTGACGTGCAGCAAACACATACTGTCAGGGTTGACATGGAGGAAGACAGAAACACGACGCCATAGACTTATATACAGACCCTAATGAACAGACAATGACAAACACCTGGGAAGGACAACAGGTGGCGGGGGCAGGAGCTGATTATAAGAGGGAGAAACACAGAGCAGGACACAAGACACAAGAATTACATAAACACACACAGATCCTCTCACTCAGGCTCTTTACATGTCATGCACACAAGTGACGTCTTGCATTTTGTTTTATATAATGTACTTCCACATAATACCAACCAGTAACTTGGAAATTTACTCTGTTTGTTGTTTTTTAATTTAAAAAGGATTATATATATATATCAATCTGGTGTTTTTCAACTTCTGCCACCGTTCCATGACATACAACAGAAAAAAGAAATGCAGCTCAATTTTATTTGTAGATGTTTTAATTAACATCTATGGACAGTACACATATTTCTTGGCAAACATTACTGTTTTCACAATTCAACATCGTATCAAACACTTATAAAACATATCATTATTACACACTTGGTATGAAGTCCAGATTGACTTCAGATTAATTTTACCATCTGTTGCAACCATAAACCCAGGTAGTCTAAATTTAGCACAGGCAGGGGGTCTGGATTTGAAGTAGAATTTACTGGAGACAACTTCTTGTCTCTAATTGTTTGCATCAAGTTTATTCCTGTAAGAAGCTTTGGACTTCAGTTTCAACAATTCAACATCATGCTTGTCCTGTATACGGCTGAACAGTGGACACAAAAATGTCATTTCAACCATAAACATAAATACTTCACACCCAAGAACATAAAGACGTCTTTGTTCACTCTTCTTCACTACAGAGTTGTTCTGATTTAAGCTAATTAAACGTTTCGTTTCTCCACGGTCTCTCTGCATGACCTAAATACACAAATACAACTGTGGCTTTGTGTCTCCTCATGCAACAACCTGAACTTGCTTGTAAACTTGCAGTTATTTTAAGGGTAAGAGAAACTGATGACATCCTCTACTTTACAGACAAATGCAAGAAGTATGGTAAAAACACGGCTTTTACCCAGGAAGAAGTGAAAGTGTGCAGTTTGTGATCTGAACTTTGAAGCAAACATGTAAAATAAAGTGACAGATCCACACCTTAGTTTATTTAGACTCTCTCTTTAAATCTCTGTCATGTTATTTGTTGCTTTTCTACTCATTAAAACTATATTCTTATGGGTAATGTTTTTTTATTATTATTTTGACATCATACTTTAGTCATGACGGCTGTTAACTCAGGATGTAAAGGTATGCTCAAGTCACAGTTTGGCACATCTGGCAACTTTATAACTTAATAATGATGATGATGATGAATAACAACACACCTATACTTATAGAATCAGTAATCAGTTTTCTATTTTGTATAGGTGGATTAAAGGTGAAGTAGGATGTAGTAGATGCCTCACTGGATCTGTTTAGTCTCACAGTCTTGCAGACATCTGTCTATACAACTTGGAAAACAATCCAAATGAAGCATTTGCTTAAAACGTAAATATGCACACCTGAACTGCACAACAGAAGAGTGAGAAATTGAACTTTGCATTCGATCGAAGCCTAAATAAATAAAAAAAACTACAGCTGATGGGCGTTGACAAACGTTGCAAATTGTCACAGTGCAGAGTCTACGACAAGCAGGCGGATGGAGAGCTCGCTGGAGCATCCACATTATCACTCTAACAGATTTCTGAGAACAGAGTGCGTCACAGAGAAATTGAAAACGTCATACAGATAAACTAATTGATGAACACGGAGCAGCCCAGGAAGCTGCTGTGATGTCCTGCACTGTCACCTGTTTCAGCAGGACCCTGGAGAATGAACTCCTTCAGGTGAAGTGAGCTCCGAGTGCCTCTGGAGGCTGTGATCCAGAGGAAACATAAGCCTGTGAAAAACCCTCACACAGCCAGTGCGACGGGCGCTGAGCTGACAGAGGAAGAATAAGTGAGAGCGTGTTATGTGGACCATGAGCTACTGTAACCAAAACTAAATTTCTTGTATGTGTGAGCATACATGGCCAGTTCTGATTCTGAGATGTGGCCTCTTCCTTAAAGTTCTGCAAGGAGGAAAGAAACCATTTACTGAGGACTCTGGATCTGCAGGAGGTGATGATGCTTTTATATCGGTGTGAAAGCTGGGTTAGGTCTTAGCACAGCTTAACTGCTGTCTCCTTGGACTCTAAAGAAAAAAGAAGCTACAGTCAAAGCAGATACATCTTTCATTCACTCTGCTGATGTCAGAGCTAACAGGGTGAAACGAGGAGCAGGGCGAACCCCTGATCCATAAAATTCTCTACCTTAGTGATACGGTGAAACTGGTGCCCTCTGTTTCAGGGGTATGAAACAGGCATGTCTTCACTGCTGAACAATGTGGCCAAACCAGGTCTTAGCAGCTGATATGGAACACAGGTGAATTGTTCTACGGAAGAACCTCTTCAGGATCTGATACCACCTGCTACTTAATGAAAAATGGTTAGCAATTACTCTGTGTCAGCACAATTTATATGGACTGGGGCGGGGCAATTCCAGCAGGTGGGAGTCAACTAGTTTTCAGTGCTGCACTATGTGCAGAGGGTTAATCCATCCATCCATCCATTATCTTTACCCGTTTATTCCATTTTGGGTCACGGGGGTCACTGGTGCCCATGTCCAGCAATCACTGTGCGAGGGGCGGGGTACACCCTGGACGGGTCGCAAGTCCATCACAGGGCCACATAGAGACAAACGAGACAAACAACCATTCACTCTCTCACTCACACCTAGGGACAATTTAGAGTTACCATCAGTCTAACATGCATGTTTTTGGTCTGTGGGAGGAAACCGGAGCACCCGGAGAAAACCCACGCATGCACGGAGAGAACATGCAAACTCCACCCAGAAAGGCCCCTGGACCGGGGTTTGAACCAGGGACCTTCTCGCTGAGAGGCAGCAGCTCTACCAGTTGCGCCACCGTGCTGCCCGAGGGTTAACCCACTGGCAAAAAAAAAGATTAAAAATAATTTTTAGGCTGCCATATTTGTTTTACTAAAGAACAATAATGAATGCTATTTTCAAAGGTTTTGAATGCACCACTCATCTCCCTCTGTTTCAACTGTCCAAGTGACTACAAAGGGTTTCTGTCCATTTTCTTTACCAGTGTTTTTGTGCAGGGGTGGTGCCTATTTCCACAAGTTGAACGACAAAACATTCATGCTCTCTCTCACACCTCATGACAAATGAGTTATCAATGACACTAACATGCATGTTTTTGATCTGGAAACTGGAGTACCTGCAGAAAACCCACACCTGCACAGGGAGAATGTTAAAAACCACCCAGAAAGTCAGCTGCTCCGAAAGTTATCAGCCAATTAAATGGTCGTTATTAGCTGTTATCATCCCCAATGGTAGCATTCAGACTGTCCCTCCTACCTCCTAATAGGTTTAAAGGTACATTATTATCGCTGATAACATGCAGCTTTATCCACGTGCAAAACCTTGTTGTTGTTTTTTTTGTTAGCTTTATTTAACCATTATCCTAAACCTACCCTTACACCTGACCCAGAGCGCTGACCCTAAACTTAACCCCATTGACCCTTGAGCCTTAATCTAGCCCTGACCCTAAACCTAACCCCCTAACAGCGATAAGAACGTACCTTTTAAACCTACGAGGAAGTACAGGAGGGACTGACTGAATGCAACCTATGGAGATGATAACTAATAATGGCCATTTATCGGGTGATATTTTAATGGCTGATAACATTTAAGCAGGGAAAGTCCACCGATGGGATGCAATCCTGGCTTTTCCTCACAGCTGAGTTGAAACGAGCAAAAAGCTTTTCTGGGTTCTCCTTGTAATTCTGAGCTAGCTTTGCATCGTTTGGTGTGTTTAGATAGCATTGTTCTCTTCTACTTTTCTGATGTGGCTGTTAGCGAAATGTAGTTGAATAAAACATGCCTGCTCTGGGAGCTGAAATATAATTTTATCAGATTATATATTAACTTAATGAAATGTCTAGATATTACAGAGCGGTGATCACCTGCAACTGATTTATTCCCCCCCTTCATCCATGTTAAATATCCGTACCAAACTGTCATTGTGCAAATATCTGTATTGTTACACCATTACTGCTACCTCAGATCAATGAAATTATTAGTTTTTGCAACTTGTGTAACTAAAAATTGTTAGTGTTGTGCTGCATCGTTACAACTTTATGACATTTTTTTGCTTTGCTAATATATTTGAACAAAAAAATCATTAGACATGAGATGTTTATTAGTAACAGTTATCAGACATAAAGAAAAATAGTAACACAATCAATTTTCTGAAACATTCTGAAACTTTTGAACCCTTTGGGAAGATGCAACATAACTGAACACGTTACAAGTTTTTTTTTCATTTAGCGATAATAAACTGACTTTATTCAGTCGTTATGTCTAGCATTTACGTTCTTCTGATATTTTTCCTGATGCTTCGTCAGAAAACTCATGAACAGATGGATGAAAAGTGCCTCATTATAATGTTCGATACATGAGCTGACACATCTGGTTGAAATAATCAGATTTGTATTCAACTACTACATTCTGTATCTTATTTTTCATGGTTTTTGTTTTCCTGAACACACATGCTGTCTGTCTGCAGAAGCCCAGTGCTGTCAACAGTAAACCTGAACTTGTATATTAAAAATAACATTTTTGCACTGCAGTTGGAAGCAAATCAGTTTGTGTGAATACGTTTTTGTTTCTGGTCCTTCTTTTATCCTTCTGCTTACAACCTAGATTTCCCATTTATCTAATAGAATAAAGAACATCTCAGGTCCTAATACTGGAAGATTGAGAAACAAAGTTTCTAGTGGGAAAAAAAACCTGGATCTCTTTGACTCCTCTGATTGCCTCTTGTGGGAGAAATTGAAGACATGAATCAAAAAGAGAAAAATCCAAACGCACAGATTAGGAAAAGAGTTGAATCATTATTTGCTCGGAAACACGATGGTTTGGCAGAAGCTCAAAGCTGAGGTGTGATGGTGTGACCAGGCGATGACTGAGTCCACGTCTCTGCTAGTTTTTGAGGGTTTCTTTATGTATTTGAGTGTTTTTAAAAGGATGTGGTTGAGGCACAATCTTGTGATATGTTGTGTGACTTCAAAAACAGTATTTTTTCCCTACAATTCCCTCAAATGCTTTATTCAGTTTGGGATTGGCAAATATCTGGGCTCTGCACCCAAACAAGACACGCTGCCAATCCATCCGGTGGCCAAGACGAAACGGTCAAGGCTCACACTGAAATCAAAAGTTTATGCAAAATGTTATGATCAGTGCGAAACGTGAATTTCTAAACAGAGCAAGGAGATTAGGAGACTTTTAAGGAGGAAAACATCCCACAGAAAGTCCTCATCAGACAGCGGATTCATGAAATTTATAGTGAGACGGTGCTACGGGACCACGTTTGCGTACCAATCCACTTGTCTAATAGAACATTTAGCTATGTTAGTTTACAAATTCAAAGACGTGCAAGTGAATAACGACCACTTGCTGCATGAAAAGTGGCCAACCACGTACAGTAAATACAATTTTGTCTGTATGTAGCAAAAACTCCCATGAATCATTTGGCAGATTTTAATAAAACTTTCAGAAAGTAAGATGGATGACACAGCTAATCAGTCTCAGCAAACACAGCATGGCTTTAACAGTCAGTTTTACAGATAATGAGCTAAATTTGATGTGGTAGTATGTAAGTGTCATCCCCAACGCATGATTTTTTTCATACAAGGCAGCAAGTTTTATGCATTTCTTCAAAAAAAAGCTACTTTTTATATCAATGTAAGTTTGAATAAAATCAAAAAGAGCATTTAACTAAAGTTAGATTTATTTTAACATAATAAAAACTGGATCTGTTAATATACCTAAATGTGTACTGTACTTGCTGTCGTATGAGTCGCATCTATTATGCGTTACCACTGACGCGTCGCGTTTTGTTACGCGTCACCGCTGACCACCCAGAAACGTGGGCCGGTGTTGTACCAAAAATCAACTGGCTGCCAAATGGCGGTTACTGGAGCGTGCAAGGGAGGACTTTAACAAGAATTTAACAAGATTAACACAAACACAACTATTTGTTTGCTCATCATTACATTAAAGGTGTGTCTCAGTTAAACTTTTCCTTAATAAATGCACTTTAATGGTCAAATCAGCTGCATTTCACCTGGGCGGCACAGCAAAATGCAGCTGATTTGACGTTTGCTCCAGGAGTTCTGGAGCTAGACAAAGGTGGCTTTGTATGGCAAGCCAAGTGTCTTATTAATAGCCACTTTTATCCATTAATGAGACACTTGGCTTGCCATATTACTTGAGGGCCCTCTAGTGGCTGCAGATCTTAATGTTTAATATTTTGCATGTCAGAATGAATGAAATTGTCAGATCTCAGCCAAAAATTGGGTTATAAATATGGGGGGAAATATATTAAGATATTATATATATTACGTATATTAGTCGCTTTGGTGTACAGGACTTGCATATTTATGCAAAAATGCTTATACACCGGCAAATACGGTAAATGTGAAAAAGGAAAAAATAACAATTACAGATTATTATTGAGCATAGTAGTAGGGATTATTGAGCATGCATCAGGATAACACAGAGTTCTGCTTCAGCGCTAATGATCCGTGTCATCCAAACAGAGGGAGAAAACAGTCAACAGCTTTCTGTTTGGCTGCTGACCTCAGCAGGTGTCACTCATAATCCTGATGGATAACAAACGGAAACGTCTCACATGATTATTGGTGCCAAAAATGTTGAAGGAACGCGAGGGATTCTGTTTGGTATGCGCAAGTGGTAATCCTGAAAGATGAATCATGGAACTGTAATCGCAGTTGTTAGGATTACACAATAGGCCTCAATTATTTGCAAGAAATGTGGGGGGAAATAACACAACATCTCTCTCTGTGTCTGTGTGTTAAAATATGACAGGATTGTAGAGTATCCGTTAGTGTTCCAAGTTTAAATTGGCCAAAGAATCTTTGGGAGGAGTGAAAAAAGAGGAAATAATGACAGTGGAGAGTGGTGATAACAGCAAAGGGAGGAGATGTAAATGACAAAAAAAGAAGAAGAAAAACAGACAAGTTTAAGGAGATAAGAATGAGACAAAAAGCAGAGAACGTGTCCATCCATCCATTATCTTTAACCGCTTCTTCCTTTTCGGGTCGTGGGGGTCTCTGGTGCCCATGTCCAGCCATCACTTTGTGAGAGGTGGGGGGCACTCTGGACGGGTCAAACGTCCATCACAGGGACACAGAGACAAACAAACATTCACTCTCTCACTCGCACCTAGAGACAATTTAGAGTTACCAATCAGTGTAACATGCATGTTTTTGGTCTGTGGGAGGAAAAAACTCATGCATGCATGGAGAGAACTTGCAAACTTCACCCAGAAAGGCCTCTGGACCGGGATTTGAACTGACGATCTTCTCACTGAGATAAGGCAGCTATACCAACTGATCCACCATGCCACCGGCAGATAATGCAAGCAGAGTAAAAAGGAAAAGGAAGTCCTAAGATAAAAGTAGAAAAAACAAGAGAAACTAAAAGACAGGAAGGAAAAAAATAACAGTGGAGGACATAAATCTGGGAATGAGTTGTAAGAAAAAAGAGGGATGAATCAAAAGTGGAAGCTAGAAACAGAGATGTGAAGGAAGGAGAATAACTGAACTGGAGAATCTGAACTTGGAAGTAACTGATATGGAGTTTGAGGGGTGAAAATCAGAAAGAGGGGAAAAAAGCTTGAAGCAAAAGAGACAACAAGGGGAGAATGTTTCTTTTGATACCAGGGTGCTAAGGGGTACCTTTTGTGTGTGTGTGGTGGTTGTCGTGGTGTGGGGTAGTCAGAGGTACAATAGGGGCCTGACAGGACTACAATGGACACTCTGTTAGTATGCAGGTAGTGTTGGGGCCACCCTGCAATCTCCCTACATGGCCCCAAGGCAACCCCTGACACACACACACACATGCACGCACAGGCACGCACTCACAAGTTCAAGTACTCCTAAACATGATAAATTTCAGTACATGTGCACGAGTCCATGTGTTATGTGACACATGCACAGTCAAGCGTAACGCCCTCTGAGTATTCCAGCCTTTTCGCCATGTATACATCTGCTGTGCTCCGGTTGTTGCCTGTTCTTTGTCGCCACAGTGGAACGGCAAAGAAGGAGCTTGAAGGAGGAAAACAAAAGGCTCTAAACTGTCTGTGACTTGATTCTCATTGTTCATTTTAAAGAGCTGTTCAAAAGGTTTGGATAGTTCATTCACATGTTCGCTATGTTACGATATTTCTTATTTAGACTGGTCCTATGGTTTTGATCTGCTCGGAGGCGGGATTATAATGAAATTATGACCCGGTTCTGACTGGGTTTAACTGGGCCAGCAGCTCTCAAGAGAGTCTCTCTGGGATTTCAATATCAGTCAAATAGTTTAATCTGCTTGCCACATCACGTAGAAAGGCTTTGAAGCATCGTCTCATATTTTCCTAACACGTCAGTCCACATAAGATCACACTTAGCCACGCCCCCTAATACACGGATAGGTTGAGCTCCCCTTCTGCGAAAGGCGGAGTCTAGGACCCCATAAATTAGTAATGACACGGGACTTCGAGGCTCTTCTTGTGGGTCTGTGAACACGTCACGGACTGTAGAGTCCAGCACTGTGAATTGTAATCTTTTCCTGCCTTTTCTAATATAATTGGTAAAACTTAATTGACGTTTCCTTGATTTATTGATTAGTATAGTTGCCACTTCTGAGGGAGGTTCGCGCCGGGGGTAAAGATGTGGGCTGGAGGGGGTTTCCGGATCCGGTGGTCCGCAGCCAGCACGCGTCTTTAACAACTACTATTCCTTTAAGAATTGCATTTTGCTTGTCATTTACATACTGGACTTTTACACTTTAGGAGCCATTTTGGTCAAACATTGTAAGTGAATTGTAGCCATCTTTCATTCTTCCATCCATTATCTTTCACTTGTTCTGAAGTTGGGTTGTGGGGGCAGCAGCTTGAACAGGGAGGCCCAGACATCTCTTTCCACAGCCACCTCTTCTGGGAGGACCCCAAGGCGTTCCCAGGTCAACCGAGAGACGTAGTCTCTCCAGTGTGTCCTGGGTCTTCCCCAGGGTCTCATCCCAGTCGGACATGCCTGAAGCACCTCCCTAGGGAGGCGCCATGGGAGCATCCTTACCAGATTCCCAAACCACCTCATTTGGCTCCTCTCGATGTGGAGGAGCAGCAATTCTACTCCATGTCTTTCACGGATGATGGTAAACGGAGAACTTTGCCTTACAGCTCAGCTCCACATTTCACCACATTTTGGTCAGACCTTGTAAGTGACTTGTAGCAGTCTTTGTGAAGATAAACCATTCATCATTAAACAGGGGCAGAGACCTCCGTGTTCATCTGTCCATCTCTTACAATGCTGTCATTGCTAGAATCACTCAGCCCTCTGTGAACAGCCAGCGGCCAACAGGGCACTAATGATCAGTCGTTAGGCTGATGGTCCTCTAAGGCATGTCCGCTTCTTTATGTTCATTTTCACAAACAATATAATGCATATAACACTGCCTAGTTGAAATGAGGGCCATGGGTTATAGGGGTGATCATTGCCACTCCCAGACTCCCTCTGCGGTGCCCCAAAAATCCAGGTGAGCTCTTTGTATGACTAAATTCAGGTTCCTCTTAATCTGCACACCCCTGTATCTGGATTTTTCTTTTATGCAGAAATTGTTTGTGTACTGGATGTGCAACAGAACAGTTATCAGTTACTGCACATAGTCTTCTACAGAGAAGTATTCAATCAGATAAGAATGGCCAGAACCAAGCAGACCGCCCGTAAATCCACCGGAGGTAAATCTCCCAGGAAGCAGCTCGTAACCAAGGCTGCCCAGAAGAGTGCTCCGGCCACCGATGGAGTGAAGAAGCCTCACCGCTACAGGCCTGGTTCCATCGCTCTGAGGAAGTGCCGCTGCTACAAAAAGTCCACCGAGCTGCTGATCTGGAAGCTGCCCTTCCAGCGTCTGGTTTGCGAGATAGCTCAGGCCTTCAAAACCGACCTGCACTTCCATAACTTGGCCGTCATGGCTCTGCAGGAGGCCAGTGAAGTTTATCTGGTGGATCGGTTCAAGGACACCAAACTGTGCGCAATCCACGCCAAGAGGGTCACCATCATGCCCAAAGGAATCCAGCTGGCCCGCAGGATCCACAGGGAGAGGGCTTAGACTGGGAAGTGGTGGTGCAGAGGTTAGAGAAAACGGGGCCTGTGATTGGAAAGTCGCCGGTTCAACTCCCCGTTCCGACAACGTCAAAATGCGGTTGGAAAAGGTGAAACACTCACACCTACCTCCGCCCTCCCTTGCCCCACCATGGGCCCTTGAGCAAGGCCTTTAACCCCCCACCATCTGCTCTCAATTAGGTCTCTCTTGAAAATGAGTCCTTGTGACTCAGTGAGACTACCTGTATAAACAAAAGTTAAATTAAATTAAAATTTCTTCAGCAGGGGTTGCCGCAGACAGCAAACACTGTAAATGTATCTTTTGTTTTATGCCAGATTCTCTTCCTGATTTAACCTGGGCTTGAACCTGCAGCTTTTAGGTTACAAGACTGAGCACCAACCTCTGCCCCTTTTAATCTGTTACATTTATGTTGTGAACTTTGACCAGTTGATGGAAAGTGTTCTTCCATACAGACTATATCTTGGATTTGGTTAATATTTGATGGTAAAGTGAGGTTTTTAATTTGTCTCTGTTCATCTTTCCCTCCCAGTAAATGTTCCAACTCATGTGCATTGATCAGAAAATTGACTCCAGCAAGTAATTTTACAATATGTCAGAAAAACCTGGTGCAAAACTTTAAATATTTTCCTTCATTTCATTCTTTAATGGTTGCCCCAACATACTGCCATCTCTGTGTATCTTTAGCATTCTGGACCAATCCAATTTTGAAAAACGTATTCCTGTTCATTTATGTCATGGCCATTTGATGCGACACTCCTTATATGTCCTGGCTTGTGGCACCCCTTGGCTAAGTAAAAGTACATATCCAATATTTGTGAAAAATAGAGAAAGTTAAGTAAAGGTTATTTTTAAATGGAGCTTGATTGACTCAGAACAATAATAAGTCAAATTTATTTAACATAAACATGCATTCTGTTTATTTTGTTTCATTTCTTTTGGAGGATTGTTCAACTGACGGGAAAATATTGGCATTGTTTTTGTCTTTTGTTGTTGCGACAGTGTAATTGTTTTCCCAGAAAGGCATGGAATAAGGAATCTAACTGGCGTTGGCCACAAACCTCCCAAGAATGTCTAAATCATAACCTGACAAAAGCTTTTAACAGCTGCTTATTTTCACAGGTTAACTCAAAGTAATTTTATTGTTCTTGTGAGCAGACAGTAGGTTACAACATGTAGAGACAAGACGGTGGATAATAAGTAGTATGTAACAACAAGTCAGGAGATTCATGAGAATTGAGGAAAGAGAGTTGTTAAAAAAAACGTCTTGCGCTAGTCTAACAGCATGTTTTATATTTATGGAGGAATTTGTTGGAGGTGTGCTTTGATTCAGAGATTTTCTACAAATAAGAAACTTTTTTTAAAAAAGAGAAAATGCTTCAATCTATGAAGCTCGTCCTATTGCTTTCTTTAAAGAGTAACAGAAAATCTAAATATAACTATAAATCTTTTAGCTACTTGTGTTTGTCTTTAAAATAAAAAAAATACTTTTTTTTTCTGTTAGAAATCATTAAAAAAATGTTTGATCCTCTGATTACTTCAACCTAAAAGTCTTTCTAATTTCCTTTCCAGGTACTCCAGAGGCTCTTGAGGAAAAAGAGCACCAGCTGTCGACCCTGATCAGTCAGCTGATCGGTCTGAGGGAGCAGCTTCTCTCTGCCCAGGATGAGCAGAAAAAGATGGCCGCCTCACAGCTGGAAAAGCAGAGGCAGCAGATGGAGCTGGCCAGACAGCAGCAGGAGCAGGTAGGAAGAGCCTGACCATGGGTTTTAGTGGGGACACTAAACATCCATCCATTATCTTTACCCGCTTCTTCTTTTTTGGGTCACGGGGGTCACTGGTGCCCATATCCAGCAGTCACTGTGCGAGAGGTGGGGGACACCCTGGACTGGTCCATCACAGGGACAACTATTTGCTCTCTCACTCACACCTAGGGACAGTTTAGAGTTACCAATCAGCCTAACGTATGTTTTTGGTCTGTGGGAGGAAACTGGAGTACCAGGAGAGAACATGCAAACTCCATCCAGAAAGGTCCCTGGACCAGGATTTGAGCCGGCGACCTTCTTGCTGAGAGTCACAGCTCTACCAACTGTGCCACCGTTGTTTAATTTCATCAGTACACTGAAAATAGTCACATGACCATTTGTATTGTAGGGTTGGAGGATTAGAGTACAGCCCCTACAAAAGGTTGTATTTTGGACTGGAAATCCACAGAAAACAGCTGATAAAGACCAAGCAGATTTAGAAACTTTTTGTTTAATGCATCTTTTTCAAGCTTATGCATTTAAACCATGTGCTTGATATTATGTTAAATTTTGAGAAGATAAAGCTAGGCCTTTTTTTTAAATTGCTAAATTTCTAATCATCGCCTGACAGATTTATTTTTACTTTGTCTGCATTCACCATTACACTTGTAACAAAACGTCTACTTTCCTTCAATCAGTGGAGTTTTTTTGGACGAATGTGGCCTAAACGTTTAAGAACAAATGTTTTGATGCACATGTGAATCTTCTTGTCTGACTGAACCAGCGTAATGTTGGAGAGGGAGGGGGACACCTGAGGCTGAGAGGTGTTTAGGTGCGCTGCTCTTTGTTTTTGCTGTTTGTCGACATGTCACGATGGGCTGGCATACGACAGGCTCTGTTTGGACAAGTCCACACCTCCCATCAAAACACATACCACTTTTCACAGCTTTACAAAGAAACAGGCAAGATGGGGAGAGTGAAAAGAAAAGACAGATTCCAATATCAGACATTTTGCTGTTGAGACTTGATAGGATAATGCCCTCCAGACAAACCCAGAAAAATTTGCCTTTAATGAAATATGACATGTGTGCAAATGGGGCGCCGCCTTCAATTCAGCAGCCTGTAATTACATTTCGGAATAAATATACTAAACAACTCCTTAAGAGAGAGCGAGAGAGAAGGACAGAAATGAAGAACGGTGGCTAAACTTTTTTTTAGTTTTTGGTGCAAAATGGTTCAGATTGAATAAATGACGTGATGCCCCATTAAGGATTTTCACTGGCTGGTCCTCTTCTTCCCTCTCTGCATGAGACTTTAACGTGATTTGAACTTTATAGAGAAATTGCATTTCACACTGCATTTACACAAGTGCAGTGCGAATGATTATTGCATAAGAACTTACTGTAAAAACAGCTGAAATTAGCTTTAAAAAACATGTTAAAATGTAGCTGAAAGGGAAGAACAAGAGGAAAGTAGAAAGCACACGTTTGCTGAAATAAGTTAAAATAAGCAAAAACAAGCACAAAAAACTTGGAATTTAGTGGGGGGGGGAGCTGAAATGAGCAAAAAATTGCTGAAACGTTGCTAAAAAGGCAGAAAGAAGCTTAAACTGCCAGAAGGAAGTGGAAAGATCTGAAATGAGCTAAAATGTGGAATTAGCTGAAAATGTTAAAATTAGCATAAAACAGCTAAATACTAGCTGAAATAAGTTAAACTAACATAAATAAGCTGAAAGGAGCACAACAAGTTGAAATTAGCACAAAAACGTTAATTAGACTGAAAGTAGCAAACATTACCACAAAACACTTAAATTTATCAGAAAACAACTGCAATAGCTAAAGGATACTAAAGAGATAGCTGGAAGAGTATAAAAAGTTTAAATTACAAGAAGAAATCAGAACATGTTTGCCCAATTAGGCTTAAATAAGCAGAAATGAGAACAATGACATTTAAATTGTCTGAAAAAAGCTAAAATTAGGAAAAAAAAAAAAAAAAAACGGCTGAAAAGTAGCTAAAAATGCAGAAGGACCCTTAAATTACCAGAAGGAAATGGAGTGCAGATTTTTGCTGAATTAAGTTGAAAAAAAGTTAAAATGAGTGTAAAAAATGTGGAACCAACCGAAAAAGCTAAATTATGCATAAAACAGCTAAATAGTAGCTGAAATAAAAGAAAAAGTTGAAACTTTCATAAATAAGCTGAAATTAGCAGAAAGAAGTTAAAGTACAAAAAGGTTGTTCTTTGCAAAAAGAATCTGAAAAGATCACAAAACGTATGAAAAACAGCTAAAATTAGCTGAAAGTAGCTGGAAAAAGTTTCAATTTGCACAAAGAAGCTCAAAGAAGCTGAACCAGAACAAAATGTGAAAGGAGCAGTAAAAGGTTGTAAACACATCTAAAGACTGAAGGATGTAAAATGAGCTCAATTCATTTTCTATGAGAAAAAAAAAAATGGCAGAAAACACTAAACATTTCTAAAAGTTAAAGTTGCACCAATACCAAAAGTCATAGTACCCTTCACATTTTGATATATGATTTATTGAAATAGCACAAAAATTGTGGAACAAGAAAGATGCCGAATAACGTACGGGAAAATAATGGATCACAATAGTGTGAATGCTTCATAAACATTCACACTATTATCGTACTCTGTTGAAAACAGCAGCTGGAGCAAGAAAAGAAGAGCGTCGCTAGTTCATGTGTGTGAACGGAGCTCAGAGGAAAGTCGTAGTAAACGTCCATTTCCAGGTACAAAATGTGTCCTTTAGCACTCCTAACTGCAATTTGCACGTCTCATTCATCTCATTCTGCTGAATCTCCTTGGAGATGATAATCTGAGGTCAAACAGATGTGTAGTTCACTGACACTTCTTTTTTTTTATCTAATTTGAGTCAAATCAACAGTTTTCAACCTCATCGTGAACTTGATCAGTAATTTCAGGGTGAAACTGTTTTTTTAATTATTAATTTTTTCAATTTGACTTATTCAGCTTTTATCAGTATGTTATCTTAATAGTTATTTATTTCTCACTCAAATGTAAGATAAATTGATTTTACACTTTTTTTTACAAATGTATACAAAAACCTATTTCTGTCAACGCAGCGAAAATCAAACAATTGATCCTTTTTTGTAACGATGAAAACATATTGCTCTAACAATGCCTGTTTCACGTCACATTCATGTTTGTACAAAATAATTCTTGTATTAAAACAAAAATTCCATGTCAACACAATACAATTTTTAAGTTGTGTTAATGTGACAACAAAATATTTGATATAGTATTCCATTTTTAACAATATTTTCCCATAATTACTACAGACATACATAAATAATTCACCTTAAAACGAGGCAGTTTTGTATTTAAAATGTTGTTCGGCTACTGTTCGGCTGCTGTTCAGCATTTTTTTTGTACTACTAGTTAGTGTATTTAGTTCATGTTTTTCATAGTTCATATCTTAGATCTTATTACTGTTTTTCTTTTACATTTTATACTTTTGTTGGATGTAACTGGGACCCCGTGTACACACTTTTGTTCCACCTCATGTACCACATGTGGTTGAATGACGATAAAGAACCTTGAATCTTGAGACCATTCTGTTTTGTTTGTTTGTTTGTTTGTTTATGACAGCAATAGACCTGTATGTTTTAGATCAGTCTCCAGTTTAGTCAAAAAGTACCACGATACTTGCCCGCCAGGTGAAATTTCGACTTCATTGTGTTTGTATGTTTGTGCAGATTGCTCGACAACAGCAGCAGCTCCTGCAGCAACAGCACAAGATCAACATTCTCCAGCAACAGATCCAGGTTAGTCTGCAGACACACCTTCCAAACATCACAAACATCTCTGCTTCTTTTTGTTTTTTTTACCTCCCGCCCACTGCATACTTCCAGCTGCTCATTACTTCAGATTCTTCCTCCTTTCCTTCCCCTCAGTTGAATTTGTTTTTAGTATCTGTCCTGGATGATCGTATTGATGATTTGCCTCCACCTCTATGGTCAATGTGTGATTGGAGAATGGCAACACCACAAGGGGTCATGACCTTTAATTAGGTTGCCATGAATAGTAGCCTGCAGACACACAATCATACACAATGGTGATAAAGTATCCACCATGATTTTGGATGGATTCACTGTTGCAATGATTAACCAGAAGTCAGTATCCCAGAATCCTTCAGGCCTCCCCTTGCACAGTTGTCTGTACAGCAGTCCCTCAATTATAGTGGGGGTTGCGTTCCACACATCCCCATGATAGGTGGAAGACCGTGAAGTAGGAACGTTATATTTATTTTAGCATTTTTATATATTTAAGGCTTTGTAAACCCTTCCCACACTCTTGCAATGTTCTAAACTCTTAAACCTACATAATTTTAACATACATGTATGTACTGCACAGCAGCTACCACACAACTTTATATGGGTTCTCACCAGCCTTGGTCTGGTTCTGGTCCGGTTCCGTATGACTCTCTGCAGCCACTGAGCGCCAAAGTCACTATGAATAAGGACCAAACTTTTTAGTCAGGTTTGGATCAGATCAAAACTTTCCCTCCTTTTCGGCAGAAAGCAGCGGCTGGAAGCACTGTTGGCTTCTGGGTAATGTAGTTCTTTGGACTGGAAATACAGTATAAGCTTATTGAAAGAAAGCAACAAAATGGCAGCGCCTGCTCCAAGATTTTTTTGTTAACTTTTTATTCTGACCGTCCCAATCACCAGAGTAATATTAAAGTTGACAATCGTTGAAAAACTGCAAAAGAGCGAGTCCGTGAACGTCGTACCACAAAGTAGCGAGGTACTACTGTACATCAACACGAGTTACCCTCTTTGTCCTAAAATGTACTACATTCACTGTCTTTAAACGTTGTTTTCCCTCCACACCTGTTTGTGAACAGCTGTTACTTTTTGTTATTTCTATATTTGCACTTTTTCTGCAAATAAAACAAATCTCCTTATTACATCCTGTACATTTACAAGAAATGTCTCCTTTTATTTTTTTACATTTTCCCCCATTTTTTCTGTCATTCTATCTCTCAGGCATCTGTCTCGTTGAGCCACGTTTAGATTTATTATCACTGTATATACACACAGATCCACCAAGACATTACCACCAGCTGTGAAGCAAATGCTGGCAAATTTGCACGCTGTGGCTCGTAGCCACGTGGGAATTTTGCCTGTATGTGCTTGATCAGTTTATTTTATTTTTTATTTTGTTTTAAGTGGTTAGACTACTGCTAAATTGAATCGGCTTCGAAGAGGATCTGAAAACACTTGGTGCTGTGATCAGTCAAGCCTCGTATCCAGTTTACCCCCCATCGTTCCAGAGCTTTGGATCTCCCTATGTGCTCTGGAGGTGTGATGGAGTTAATGAGGCTTGTTTTGTCCCTCCCTCTTCCCTTAGTTTTTTTTTTTTTTTTTCTGCTAGACCTCACTCTTAGCTCTTAATAAAGCTCAGATCGGACTTCATTAGGATTCTTAGCCCCGGGGGAGAAAGAGAGACCATAAAACCCGACTCCTGCTTGGATCCTCTTCCATGCTGTGAAGCAATGGATACTGTGTCGAAACGGTTTGGAGGATGAAGGGATGTGTGGAAAACAAAGCTCTTGAGCGCGTCTTCTTTTCATGCACAACTTTGAAAAAGTCTGCTGTAAATACAGATTAAAACCAATTCAGAGTAACTCGAATCCAAAACATTTGAAACTAGAGAACTTGCATTTCCTGCGAAAATGCAGTGTGAATGCTTATTGCTGAAGAACGTGCTGAGAAACAGCTGAAATTAGCTAAAAACATGCTGAAATGGAGCTGAAATTGAAGAACAAGCCTAAGTTAGCAAAAGAAAGCAGAAAGAACATGTATTTGCTGATTTACTGTAGATTTAAATAAACAGATATGAGCAGAATCATTAGGAAATTAGCCAAAAAAGCTGAAATTAGCAATAAATAAATAAATAGCTGAAAAGTAGCTGAAAAGGCAGAAAAAAGCTTAAACTACCAGGAGGAAGTGGAAGGAACTTAAATTGGCTTTAAAACAGTGAATAGTAGTTGAGAAAGCTAAATTTAGTCCAAAAGGGCTAAAAAGTGGCTGAAAAAGCTGAAACTAGCTGAAAGGAGCTGTAATTGGCATGAATAAGTTAATTAGGCTGAAAGTAGCAGAAATCACCAAAAATAACGTGATTTTATCTGAAAACAGCTGAAATTAGCTGAAAAATACTAAAATGCTTTTTAAAAAGTAGCTGAAAATGTAGAATAAGCTTAAGTTTGCAGAAATAACAGATGTTTACGCATTTAGACTGAACAAAGCAGAAACGAGCACTAAAAATTTATCTGAAAAAAAAAGCTGAAATTGGCAAAAAACAGCTGAAAAATAGCTAAAACTTTCTAAAAGAAACTTAAATTAACCAGAAGGAAGTGGCGAGAGCACATTTTTTTCTGAAAAGTTGAAATGAGTACAAAAAATATGGAATTAGCAAAAAATAAAATTTGCATAAAACAGCTCAAAAGTAGCTGAAATAGCAGAAAAAATGAAACTTGCAGAAATAAGCTGAAAAGAGCATAACAAGCTAAAATCAGCAGAAAGAAGTTAAAAGAAGCACAAAAAAGTTGTAGTTCGCATAAAGACTTTGAAAGGAGCACAAAACAGTTGAAAGAAACAGCTGAAATTAGCTGAAAGTAGCTGAAAAAAGTTTAAAGTTGCACAAGGAAGCTGAAAGAAGCTGAACCAGAACAAAACATGAACGGAGCAGTAAAAGGTTGAAAACAGGTCTAAAGATTTGAAGGATGTAACATGAGCTCAATTCAGTCTCTATTAGACAAAAAGTGGCAGAAAAGGCTAAATATTAAAAAAAAACTAAAGTTTAACCAAAACCAAAATTCATAGAAGGATTGTCCTGAAAGTTTTGATTTTATGATTTGTTGAATTGTGGAACAAGAAAGATGCCGAAAAATGTACGGAATAAAAATGTATCACAATAGTGTGAATGCTTCATAAACATCCACACTATTAACGTCGTTTTCTGCTAAGAAAGGGTGCAATGTAAAATAAAGTAGCAACAAGAACATTTGTTTTCACTATAAAGATGCTAAAAAATCTTAGCTCATTGTGGAGTTTGCAGCAACTTTTCGTCATTTAAGTACTTTCCAGAACAATAGCAAGTCTTGGCAAACAGACCCAAGTTAGCAAAAAGCATATGGTGCATCTACTGTACAGAGGTTTAGAATTATTATGGCTAAGCTCCAGGGTTTAGTCACTTGGGTACGGGCTGTTTACGCTGTGTCGGATGTGTGTTGGCTTTAAACACACAGGCAGCGCTGCAACAGTCTGTTTCTACTTATCAGTTCCAGACTCGAGCTCGTTTCAGGCCAATACTCTGAGGAGCTGACCAAATGCTACTGTTTCAGCTGACAAGAATGGGCCTCAGTTCGGCAAACCACTTTTTTTTTTTTTTTTTCTGAAAGTGCCAGTTGTTGTTCACATCTTCATGTGAAAAAACATTGTCCAGATGGAAGAAATAGGAAATCCACGGGAAAGTTTTTTTTGCCTAAAAACGTGAAGAGCTGCAGTTTTTTCTGTGTTTCTGGCTTAATGGTTGCATCACTGCAGCAAATAAAGTCACCGAGCTATAGCCGATAGCATTTTTTCAAAATTACATGTTAAAGTTTATAGATCAGCGCTAATATGTGAAAACTTTATGAATGCAGACTATAAAAACCTAGCTGGAGCCATTTTTTTGTGTCACTTTTTCCTGCTTCAGTCACTGGATGGTGTCAATGTGTTTGTCAGCTCATATGGGTGGGGGGAGGCGTGTTAGTTCAAAGTGACCCAGGTTTCCTGTCATGTGGTTTTAAGTGGTGCGGAGCGCCAGCAGGGGATGTCCAGGGGTTAAAGAAATGCTTCCGAGGCCTCATTCTGATAGATATTGTTACAAACACGCACACCGCTCACATGAAAGAGACAACACGCACCACAAAACCATCACGGTGGTTCATCTCTTCACATAGATACGGGGTTGTTGGTTGGTTTTTTTTTTAGATGGATACAGTCCCACACTCTCAGATGCATGTTCCTACACTTAACACAGTCGACAGTAACAGATAATCACACACATGTGGACAGTACATGCATTCTCCTCGCGCACACACACACACAAGTGGAAAAACTTTGATACAGACCCGCTCACACGAACGCAGCGGTGGCGGTCCTTTTGTGCGCCGTGCGCACAGCGGCCCAGCCCATGGTGGCTGACAGGCATGTGTCTTTGTTAAGTCGGTTCTTATAATGGCTCGCATATGTGGCCCATTTCCTTCAGGCCCACAAAGACGCAGGCCCTAACCGCACCGCCCGGGCTCTAGCTAACGGGCTAATTAATGACTGCAAAGCCGCACTCCTCCTCCTCCCTCTCTCTTTCTCTCTGTTCTTCATTTATAACTCCTCCATCTCCACCTTCACCCGCCCTCCTCCTCCTTTTGCTGTTTCGTTTATTAATTGTTGCTTTTCATTGTTTTGTGCCGCTTCGAAAGATTTTAAACATTCACCACGTTTGAAAGTTTTTGCGTTCGAGCGCACATCCAGCAGTGTAAAAGAGCTAAACGAGTTGTTAATTTATTGAGCCTGATAGCTTATTTTCCTCTCTCGTTCAGCTGTTTTTTACAGCCTGATTCGGAGCCAAGAGCTTTTCTCCTGTCAGAGTACCAGACAGACTCCAGCTCAACGCTCCACGCACAAATGTGCACGACGACTGAGCAGCCAAGAGGCTGTTAGACGGATAGGCAGCTCCTACGTTGGCACTACAGCTTCAGACAAAATAAGTAGTAATGGAAAGCCCATAATATCGATTGAGCTCAATGCTGATACACTGCAGCTGCACGATGGATGGCTGCTGACTTAAAACAGAGGAGGTCTGAGGTGAAAAACAAAATCTCACTCTTCTTGTATTTTTTGATCTGGTGCATTAAACTAAATAATAATGTGTGGATACATTTTTCATTTAGAAGGCCCTTACCAGCAGAAGGCTTTCGGCTGTTGTTTCTTTCATCAGTGTCACCAGAAGCATTTGACATAAACTATAATTTTACCTTGCAGAACAAGTTTCTGGCCCACCTTGATATGCTTTAGTGTTTTTTTTTTTTACAAGTTAGTTTGGCTCTGCAAAAACAAGTCAAAACACCAAAGCCGCACAAAGTCATTTCCAAACCAACTCATAAAGGCAGGGGTAGACTTTGTTTGCAGGATACAATTACAGATATTGTAAAAAAAAAGGTTTATTTATTTATTTTTAAGGGAGAAAGCAGCACAGTGGCACCTGAAGTGTACTGCTGCCCTCACACAACACTGGATCTGACATTACAGCAGATTTAAGATGGGATTATAGGATTGCTTATTTCTCACCTAAAATTTAAGAATAATAGATTTTAGTATTCTGAAAGTGTTTGCAAATTTATGTTGCAAGTACAACAAAACAAAACCTGCTTTGAAAACAGTCAGATCACACATGTATGCTAAACTAGAGAAATCACATTTCATCCATAAATGCAGTGTGAATGCGTATTGCTGAAGAAATTTGTGGAAAACAGCTGAAATTAGCTACACACATGCTGAAATGTAGCTGAAATTGAAAAACAAGCCAAAGTCATCAGAAGAAAGCATAAATAACACATTTTTGCTGAATTTGATTTCATTAAGCAGAAATGAGCACAAAAAAATTAAGAAATTGGCAAAAAAAAAAAAAAGCTGAAAGTAGCAAAAATAGCTGAACAGTAGCTGAAAAGTTAAAAAGAAGCTTAAACTACCAGAATGAAGTGGATTGAGTTGAAATGAGGGAAGGAAAAAAGTGGAATTAGCTGAAAAAGCAAAAATTAGCCTAAAACAGCTAAATATTAGCTGAAACTATCAGAAAATAGCTGGAAGGTGAATAATAAATTGAAATTTGCAGAAAGAAGTAAGAAGATGGAAAAAAAATGTGGTTCACAGAAAGAATCTGAAAGGAGCACAGAACAGCTGAATAAAAACAGCTGAAAGTAGCTGGAAAAAAGTTTAAATTTGCAGAAGGAAGCTGAAAGAAGCTGAAGCAGAACAAAATGTGAAAGGAGCAGTAAAAGGTTGCAAACAGATCTAAAGATTTGAAGGATGTAAAATGAGCTCAATTCATTTTCTATGAGGAAAAAAAGGCAGAAAACGCTAAATATGTCAAAAAGCTAAAAGTTGCACCAATACCTAAAGGATTGTCCTGAACGAGCTGAATGTTTTGATTTATGATTTGTTGAAATAGCACAAAAAATTGTGGAACAAGAAAGATGCCGAAAAAATGTACGCAAGAAAAATGGATCACAAAAGTGTGAATGCTTCATAAAAAAATTCACATGAAATCACATACACTTCTTTAAGGAAATAAACAAAAGCAAATACAACTATTAAAGGACACTGCACTTTGTGATTTTGAGTTAAAGTAACATTTGTGGTGTTTTGTTGTTGGCTTGAACACCAAGGAGGACTAAACATCTTGCTGCGTCTCACCCTCTGTGATGGAAGCTGTCATTAAACAGAAGCTTGTTAACACAAGCCAACAGCATGCAGCTGCAGCACACCTTTTACAGCTGATATGTCCAGAAAACAATTTGGCTTTAAGGTAATGACTGCTGTCAAAATCAGTACAGTGTGAGAAATGAACATGCAGGCAACACAACGTCAAGATGAGCAGCTCCATTATCAGCCTGAAATGAGATATCTCAATGTGTTTTGAACAGTTAATAACTGAACTTATTTGTGGTGGATGGATCTTTGTGGATCAGTTTAAAGAAATGTTGATTAGTTCTGATAGACCAATGAGCTAACAGCTGGTCTGAGAGGAGCCAAGGCTAAAGTGCGTTTCTACCATTTTAAACAGCTGGTTCAGGTGAATGTTTTTTATTTACAAGCCTTTACATTGCCACCATGCTAATAATGAAGATTCACAAAGTTTTGCAGCACAACTGTGGTTAGCTGTTGCGTTTACTATGCAGCCTTGGACACTTCCTGCAGTTATATCTCAATATTAACCACGTAATACAAAACTGCTACAGTAGTTATCGTACTTGACGCCGTTCACGTCGCACCGCTGTATAAGTTGCATCAGTCCAAATATGTCTAAAAAAGTGGAAAAATACATAAATACGTCACTTCGTCATATAAGTCGCATTTATTATGCGTCACCGCTGACAACCTGGAAATGTGGGCAGGTGTTGTGCAAAAAATCATTTGGCTGCCATATAAAGGCCGCGGGAGCGTGCATGGTAGGACTTTAACAAGAATTTTAAAAGACTAACACTAAAAAACAATTACTTGTTTGCTCGACATTATAGTAAAGGTGTGTCTCAGTTGAACTTTTCCTTAATAAATGCACTTTAATGGTCAACTCAGCTGCGTTTCGCCGGGGCGATGCAGCGAAATGCAGCTGATTTGACGTTTGCTCCAGGAGTTCCAGAGAGAGATGAAGGTGGCTCTGTATGGCAAGCCAAGTGTCTTATTAATAGCCACTTTTACCTTTTAATGAGACACTTGGCTTGCCGTATTAGTCTACGGCCCTCTAGTGGCTGAAAGTGGTAGTGATCAATATTTTCCATGTCAGAATGAATGAAATTGTCAGATCTCAGCCAAAAATTAGTTTATAAATATGGGGAAAAAACATAAATACATCGCTTCGCTGTATAAATTGCAGGCATGCTAACTCATGCAAATAACTGTGACTTGTATAGAAAAAATTGTGGTATGTGAAGGTTTATAAAATAGCATTTCCATGAACTGACATAAAGTTTGTTTTATTTTAGGAGTCATTAGCTCATCAGTCCAGTCAGTTCAAACTTTTTCTCCAGTCTGAGGTTGTTCAAAGAGCTATCTACAACAGTTATAATATTTATTGTTAATTCAGGTTATTAACTTATTATTAGTATTGTAGTTATTGTTGTATGCGTGTGTGTACCCCTTTGTTGTTGTTTTTGGGAATTATTTTTGTAAAGAGAAACCTGCTTAGGCTACCATAATCTGGAAAATGTATGTGATATATCCTTGGAATGTTATTTACTATTGAAAATGTTAATAAAAATTAAAGTGGGGAAAAAAAATCAGGTTATTAACAATGAATTTCTTACATATACAGTAGATATTTTAAGCACAGTTCCCCTTGCTTAAAGCTCTAATAAATGGGCATCACACAGTGCTAAATAATTTTGTTCCCGTCTGTTTTTAAAACTTGTAATAGATGCACAAATTTTACTCTAATATTGAAGGAAAATACAAACATGACTTACGGAATATAAAGCTCAAGTTACAAATTAGCACGCCTAGCAGTAGCAGGAAAAATAATAAAATATTCTAAAATGTTTTACATCGGATTGTCTTTAGATTTATGGGCTTCATGATGAAGCTGTGAGTCCTTCATCCTCTGGTTTTCATAAAATCATAAAATACATTTTTTTTTTTAACTGGGAATTACTCTGAGAATAAAATTTGCTTCAGTTATTTGTAGTTACACATCTTAGTGTGAAGCGATGGATGAGATAAAGTTTTCCACTGGTACAAACGCACGTGTGTGCATACCTGCCAGACAACACCAATACCCCTCCCCCATCCCACCCCCTCCCATAATGCCGCTGCCCTCACACAACAGGACCATTAATCCTGAGTGTGTCTCTGCGTGTGTACACATGCTCCTTGTTGCCTAGGTGTGTATGCCAATGTGTCTGGTGGGCAGTTAGTTAGAGGAAGGGGACTCTTGTGTTTTCTTAAGGAGGCTGCACTCCCCCCACCCCCACTATTCCCACCCCTTCCATTCATCGGACACCCCCACCCCTCCCATTGGTAAAAGGAGATCTTTGTGTGTTTGCACTGGAGAAGCAGCCCCAGTCAGTCCCAGTGTTCCCAGAGGTATACAATGAATGGGAGCATTTTGTCCTACTATAAGATCCCCCCCCCATACACACACACACACACACACCACCAACTTCTCTCTTTCTTGTCTTCTTGTTCTTTTTAGTGTGTGCGTGTTTGAGAAATGTGTGTTCCTCCACATCACAAGACTTTGAAGCTCCCGTTAGATGGAAAGACCTCTGATGACCATCAGTCTGTTTTCTGTGGGTTTGAGTTCATCCCAAAGTTTATCGGGGTTTTCAAAAACAACGTCCGAAGAGCTGATCAGCTGTTGATCACGTGAAGACTCACAAACAAATCTAACTTTTAACTATCTTTATTGTTGCTGTGCTCAGAGAAGGGAACGCTCCAACGCAACCAAAATCTAACTTTATTGCATCACTGGGAGGAAGACATAAACATATGTCAACTTTCTATTTATCATAGTAAAGAAAATATAATTAAAAAAAACATTTTACATATAGATGTGTGTGTAAATATTACATCCTAGTTGTTTTATATTGTTTATCAGTTATTAAACTCATAGCCAGTTCATTTTCTGAACCCCTTCCTGTTGATTAAATAATAATTTAAATTTCTAAACACAAACAAGTCAATCAGTATCCTGCTTATCTTTCTTTTATCGGCGTTTAGTCGCTCCTTTTTTCTAACAGATGAGGTCAGGCAGGAATCCCTGTGGACTATGATGTTTGCAGATGACGTGATCTGTGGTGAGAACGGGGAACAGGTGGAAGAGAATTTGGAGAGGTGAAGGTATGCGCTTGAAAGAAGAGGAATGAAAGTCAGCCGTAGTAAGACAGAGTCCATGTGTGTGAACGAGTGGGAGGAGGTGCAACAGTGAGGCTACAAGGAGCAGAGGTCACAAAGGTGCAGGACTTCAAGGACTTGGGGTCCACTATCCAGGAAAATGGGGAGTGTGGTAAAGAGGTGAAGAAGAGAGTCCAGGCAGGATGGAGTATATGGAGAAAAGTTTCAGGAGTGATTTGTGACAAAAGGTGTCAGCAAAGGTCAAAGGTGAGACCAGCTATGTTGCATGGTCTGGAGACAGAGACATGGACAAAAAGACAGGAGACAGAACTGGAAGTGGAAGAAATGAAGATTTTGAGGTTCTCCTTAGGAGTGACAAGGATGGATAAGATTAGGAATGAGATCATCAGAGGTACAGCACAGGTTGAACAACTGGGAGATAAAGTTAGAGAGACCAGACTGAGATGGTTTGGACATGTCCAGAGGAGGGACAGTGGGTATACTGGTAGAAGGATGTTAGGAATGCAGCTGTCAGGAAAAATACAACGAGGAGGTATATGGATGCAGTTAGAGAAGACATGAAGCTAGTTGGAGTGAGGATATGGATGCAGTTAGAGAGGACATGGAGGTAGTTGGAGTGAGGGCAGAGTGAGATGGAGGACGATGGCTCGCTGTGGAGACCCCTGAAGAGGGAAAAGCTGAAAGAAGAAGAAATTGTTCTCTTTTAACTGCCCTATACTGACCCCCTCCCACACTAACGCTGCAGAGGATCGTCATCCTATTTAACCAACTCAGCAACATGACCCCACCTCACAGAAGCAGAAGCACATTGGAATCCAGCAGCACCTTGATTGCAGAGCTTTGACAGCTCATGATGAACTGTCAGCAGGTCAATGGGAGGGGGTGAGAGGTGAGGCAGTGTCAGCTTGGCTAATGCACTGGTACTAAAGGAGATGGATGGAGGTGGGTGGCACTGGACAGAGGACAGAAATGGAAAGAGAAGAAGGGAAAAGTCTACAAGAGTAGAAAGTAGAAGTAGGTCACGGCAAGATTTTGGTGAGAAACATTTATATATTTTAAAACACTTTCCAAAAGTAGAGATTCAACAATATTTAGGTGGTTTTGTGTCAGAAACGGTGATGTAGCGGTCTAGTTTGTGCATACGTACCATCATTTTGTGCCCGAGAAATCCAACTCACATTCAGGTGTTTCAGAGTTTTTCCTTGTATTTCTTTTAATCTTGGTCTTGTCACCATCAAACTCCAATCATCATAAGATCATAGGCATTGCATAGTCCCCTCACATTAAAAAAATGTTCATTTGGACCCTCCCACGTTTACCATGAAATATTAGTTCACCCAGTGCTGTTTCTATTACTTAGAGAACAAATCCATCCCATTTTATTAACAGGAGAACACTCAAACCACTAAAAGTCCATGGTAAATGGACTGTACTCGTATAGCGCCTTTCTATCTAATCAAGATACTCAAAGCGCTTTACACTACAATCTGTGTCCTCATTTACCCATTCATACAGCACTCTACAAAGCTAATTGAACAAATCATTCTAAAGAGACTAATCAGTGCATCATCATACACTGATGGGACACACATGAGGGGTTCAGTGTCTTGCCCAGGCACACTTGGGCATGTGACTGCTGGTGGAATTGAAACCCCAACTCTTACATTGGAGGACGACTGCTCTAACAACTCAGCCACAGCTGCCCAGTCCACTCCAGGTTTTCCTGGTTACCTAAAACAGATCACCACACTGCATGCGGTGTTTCCCCGACGTCACTTACCTTGGCAAGGCGCTCATCTCTGAGTTTTTGGGGTTTTTTTGTGGACGGGGCAGGGGGAGGAGGGGGGGACATCTATGTGTTGCAGGCTAGCTTAGCACGTTGTTAGTGCCAGCAGTTGATTGGGGTGGGGGGGCTAGGATGCCTGCGAGAAGTAGAGTGCTATGTCTGTAGCATCTTAGCTAGCGTGTCTGTATCGTGCACCGCTAGCTTAGCACTACATTAGTGCCGGCAGCTGACATTGGGGTTGGGGTGGGTGTTTGGATGCGTGAGAGGAGCGTGCTCAATTCACAGGAGAGCTGTTGATAGTTATTGAATCAAGTGTTTACTAACTTAGATGTTTAACAACCTGGTAAAATACACCAGAATGCAGAAAATGACATATACTTTATTCAAAATTTTCTTGGGGTGGAACCCCAGACCCCCCCCCCCCCCCTCATTGTGTCCCCCCCAACGTTACAAATGTTTCTGACGTCAATGCATAGAAACCAAATGTCTCACCTTCTCTTGTTCCTGTTCTCTTGTTCAGCAACAGGTTATGGGAGCTGCTTAACTTTCAGACAAAAACTTTGCAAAAGCGATGGAGGAAATAACGAAAGCTCGAAAAACAACAAGAGAGAAATAAAAGAAGGGAGCAAGAAGGGGGAAGACATAATTTTACAAGTCAGACACAAATGAGTGAAAAGAAAAGAGATAGAGATAAGATGGAAGGGGATGTACAGCCTGGTGGTTTTTCTCTGAGACGCCCTCAGGGTCATCTTTGATATGTTGTCTTCAGTTTTAGGTCTTTCAAGCCGACATGAAAGGCAGCTTTTAACCTCTCTGTTGTTTCAACAGCTTTTTAACACTTGCCCCTCTTGTTTAGTTTATTTGAATATTTAATCATCTGTTTAAAAAGCTTGATTATGTTTTTACACTTTTAATTTAAATTTTTTTTAATACATTTTACATCATTAAGTTTGTTTGATGCAGTTCATCCTCTCTTTATTTTTTTTAGGTTATTTCTCATAATTTCATTGTTTCTAGATGTTTTTTTTAATTAACCATTTTTTTCTCAAATAATATTTTCTGCAACATTTTACAGTTTTCTTCCTTTTAATTTACTTTATTGTGAATATCTTGAAACACTGGAGTTTTAGTAAAGTGTAGATGTTGCTGCAGTAGAGCAATATGTATTGTGATTTTAAATTTTAGACAAATGAACCTCTTAAACTAGATATTGTCAAAAAAATATTAAATGTTAAAGGTTTTATTTAGCATTATTGTGTCAGCAGCTTGATGCTGTTGCAGTCACTTTCAGATGACTTACACAGAGAATTTTTACATATTGAAGTAAAATATAAAGTAATAAATCAGTGATTTTTGTGTTTACTTATTAAAACAATGTTTGTTCAGTTTATTAGAAATTTTTAGCATTTATTTATTTAAAATGTGGAAAAATATCCAACTTGATATTGTTAATATCTCACAGATTTGAGGGATAAAAATTGTGCTTCTAAATGTGTTAAGTTATAAAATATTTCTAAAAAAACAGTAATTAAATATGGTAAATAAGTAAAGCTTTGTATGCACTGCTCTTGATCATTAAAAAAACTGGTGTTTTCTATTACATTTGTACCTCTCATTTACCCATAAACTGAGTTTTGAGTGACAAAAACGGATATTTAAAAAAATTCTACTTTTAGTGACTTTGTCATGAGATATAGAGGATTTTAAAAATCTATGACATAGCAGCCCATTGGACATATGCCCCTATCACTTTGCGCCAACAAAACTCAAACCGGTACAAAGTTATTTTTACTTATTATTTGGGTATTTCCCTTTATTGCGATCTTGACACTGAGAATTTGACTGTGCTAAAATGACAAAGAAAAAAAATAAGGAAAAATATTTATCCAAGCCAAGATTGTTTTTTCGCCCTCTGTATTTTAAGACATCATCAACATGGATGTTCTCGCCCCCTAGTGGTGCAACATGGACATTTCAGCATTTTGGTTAGAATCATTTGATTTTTTTTTTCATAGATAAAAAAATACAAACAGTATTTGTTTTTAGGATGGTGTAGCGGCAGGGCAGCCGACTCGAGACCCCAAGGTCCTGGGTTCAATCCCTTGTCATGCATATCTCGTGGTGTCTCTGAGCAGGACACCCAATCCCGAATTGCTCCCCGGGTACTTACATAGCTGCCCACTGCTCCACCTGGGTGTATCCCAGGTGCGATTATTTAAATGCAGAGAGCCAATTGTGTCTTTGTATGGGAACATACAATGATAACACATAGCACTTTACTTTACTTAATAACACATAGAGTAGAATATTTACATTTTACGTAAAGTGCTTGAAAAGCAAACTGATTCAATCATTTGTTACCTTCGCCACGGAAGCTATGTTTTTGTAGCGTTGTTTTGTCTGTCTGTCTGTCTGTCTGTCTGTCTGTCTGTGCACAAGATTACTGAAACAGTTTTGAATGGATTTTTACGAAATTTTCAGGAAATTTCCTTCAACCTTAATTTATACAGGCTAGTCTCATTGAGTCACGGGGACTCAATGTTGAAATGTTGAGAAACGAATTATTAAATTTTGGTGGTGGTCTGGATAAACGTCTGGATCCAGGATTTTTTTTTAAAGATTCTTGTCTGTCTGTGCACAAGATGTTACTGTGACTCTAGAGTCTTGGTGGAGGTGTACGCTCTACGAGGGCTTCAAGTCATTTACGTTTTCATGGTATTTTTTTTTCATCGAGATTCTTTAACGTTTCCCCGTTTTCCTTTTATCTCCTCTTGCTGTCTGCTTTCCTCTCAGGTCCAGGGTCACATGCCACCTCTGATGATCCCGGTGTTTCCACACGACCAGCGGTCTCTAGCCGCCGCCGCTGCCGCACAGCAAGGCTTCCTCTTCCCACCCAGCATGTCATACAAGCCAGGTACGCTCACGAGCTCCGTCACAACAAACATTGTGATCCCAGTGGATGTTAACGAAGTGTGTCAGGTAAGGAATGTTCTGGAAATGAGCGGAGAGATTTACACACGTCCTTCATTTACTTTAGGATCGATTCATTGGACACACTGCGGACTGGAATGTGTCTTTCATGATGCTAGTTGCACATCTGCAACGTGGAGTTTCACACATTCTCAGTCACATAAAAGCACACAGATGCTCTTAAGTATCTTCTTGTGCTTTGCACCAGCTCAAAACTGTCAACGTGCTGATGATTCAGATGGACTAATCACTTGTCTTCTAAAAAAAGCGTTCTAAAGAAGGCACGCATGTTACATGTTTTAACAATTCACAAGCATTTTTCTCAAAGAGCTTCTCAACAAAACCTTTGAGGCCACACCTACAGACAGACACGCACAATACCTGGTCCTGTTTTCTCTGCACCACCTGCTTTCTGTGCGTCTCCCCGTCCTTCGCACATTCCTCGCTTCCATACATTCCTCCAGGTGCTCACCTGACATGAGGCAGCCCCAACCCCTGAAGCCAAGCAGAACAATCCATGTTTAGCCACGAGCATAGCCCCCTGCAAGGCTGCAACGAGAACGAGACATAAAGAAAAGCGTTTAAAAGCCATTATTGCACACCCCCTTTGACTTTGGACAGTTTCTCAACAAAGACTAAAACATGAAAACCCTTTTAAGGACAAACAGTGGGGATTATTTGTTCTGCTTGTGAGTGCATCCCATTGAGTGAGCTCTGCTCAGTCTGGGCTCAAGCACTTGTTCGTGCCAATGGTGGGATTTATTAACCTCTGAATAAAACGTTCGTGACCCTTCGTGTTTCTTATGTATAAAAACATGAGTTGAACAGGGAAGGAGACAAAGAGTGAGACAGGGAGAAAGAGACAGAGCGGTGGGCTGAAGGTGAAGAGCAGGTTGGTTCTTGTGTTGAACTCTGACCCCACCTCGCTGTATAATACGTGTTGTTTTGGTTGTTCACCAGGTGAGAATTACCCAATGCAGTTCATTCCCTCAACAATGGCAGCTGCCGCGGCGTCTGGCCTCAACCCTCTACAGCTACAGGTAAGAAGACCGCACCTTGACATTTCATCCAACTAAGTCTTCACCTCATGCAAAATGTTGAAAGGTTTCAATTGATTTCTTTTATTTTTTTCACTCAGAATGAATCCCCCATTCATAAAGATTAAAAAAATAAGAATAAAAAGGATTTGACAATAAAGTGATGACAAGTAGGAGCATGGAAGGTGGTGAGTGTGTTTATGTGTGAGAGATGTTTCACTTCAACTCAAATGGCCTCTTCAAACCATAAAACCTCTAAAAATACATTTTTTTTCTTTTATTTAAATGAATTTGTCAAAAATATTTCCCTGTGTAAAAACAATATATGCTTTAAATATATATATATATAATGGCGTGACTTCTAAACGAACCCACTCGAGATGTTTTGTACAACACTAGTCATTCATTGTACGGAAGAGAATTTGTATTTTTCAAAGTGAGCCAGTCTCTCAAGGATCTGTTCAAAAAGATATTGTTTCTTCGTACCATTGTATTTCCAAACGATTCAAAGGTCTACCCTGTTTTGAAGAAGAGCACTGATTATTTAAAACAAAGAATAAAAGATAAAGAGCAACCTACATTTAAAGGCTTAATACTTTCGTGACAGTTTTGAACTAAGATCAAATTAAGTTGAGAAACGACAGAACTGCAGTTATTGTGGTTCAGCATGAAACATGCCATCATGAGCAATCTTACACAAAATCACCAGATCTTGCAGGATCTGTTAGCACGATGAGTATGTATGGAGGTAGATTTTCAGCTGCTATCACACAAAAATTTGACCCAAAACCCTAAAAACTGACTCAATTATAACCTTTTTCGTTTTCTAAGATCATTGGGCTGGGGCGGCATTTTAAATTTGATTCACCTCAAACGTTAAACAGTTGCAGATGTGCATCCACTGATTACTTCCTGAAAGTTTTATGAAAATTCATCCACTGGATCATAAGATATTTTGACAACAGACAAACAGGGTTTACCATTATAAAAATGTTTGGCAATTTTTTAACCGACTAAGTTATAGCACCCGCTACGGCCATTTAATGGGCTAACAACATTTGAAGCAGCTGGTTATAGTGTTGTTGCTTTTGGAAAGTGGGTTGTGGTGGTCATCTTTAATTAGTTTGACATTAACAGTTAATCAGTTGTAGATATAATTGTAGTAAATACTTTCTGAGATTAAAATTTGCACAATGGTTCAAAAGATATTTTGCTAACAGACAAATGTGCATGCATCCTTTAAGATTATAAAAAAGGTTTCTTATAACTTCAGCCCAAGATGAAGTGAGAAACATAATTAAAAAAAAGGTTAACATTTCTTTCTATGTCTGCAGACTCAGAATGCACATGCACGTTTTAATATATTTCTAGTGTATGAAACATTTTCTGTAGCGTGTCCCTAAAAGGCCAAAACTACCATTAACCTAAGTGTCTGACTTCATGTGGAAAGATGCAGCTGTAATTAAAAAAAGAGAAACTCAAGAGCTTTAATGAGGAGTCACAGTCAACATGACAACACGGTTAAACGCTACGTCAGTATGAATATTCCAGTATCAACAAAATGCAGTACAAAAAATGAATGGTGCACTTATAGTCACCCTACAAAAACTGTGCTTGCAGTCTGATTTTACGGTTTATAAAGATGATCTATGTTCTAAGTCCACAGTTCTCAAACTGTGCAACAAGTACCACTGGTGGGACTCAGCCTATGTATCTTTCTGGTCATGGGTGGAAATCCTGGGGAAATCTGGACTGGAGTTTTGGAAAAACAAAGACTGAACCCTCCAATAAATCAAATCATGAAACTATCATTTTAAGCACCATGAAGAAAACCAATAAAATCTACAATTTCTATGCAAGGATTCAAGGTTCTTTATGTGGTACATGTGGTGGAATGAAATTGTGTACACAGGGTCCCAGTTACATTCAACAAAAGTATTAAAATGTAAAAGAAAAACAGTAATAAGATCTAAAATTTGAGCTAAGAACAACGTTAATAAAAATACACTAAGCACTAGTAGAATAAAAACAATACACCAAGATTGTATATAGGCAACTGATCCATTGATTTCACAAAAGTCCATCATTTAAAAAAAAAATTATACGTATTTCTGTTCCTTTCCCTTCCCGTCCGTCTATGTGGGAACATGTTTGGCCACATGGTGTAACGTTAATGACATAAAGTTTGTTTTCCTGTGGAGATACAAATAGAAGATACTGATGTGTGCGTGGTGGTTTTCTATAAATCTCAGTGCTCAAGCTTGCATCTCTTTCTGTGTGCACCGACCAGTCCAAAAAAAGCCAGCTTGTTGCTGTTGGCATCCTCTCTGGTGAGCTTAATGTTGTCGTCAACAGTTGATGAGTCTGGTGACACTTTTACTTTAGTAGCTTGTGTTTTATACCGAGGCATCATCCACATACAGTATCTGTTCTCTGGAAAGAGTTCAAGGCTCTCTTTTTCTCTTGCTCCAGATAGAGACTGGCAACAATCAGTGATAGTAAAGTTACCATGGCATACCTATGCTCCTGTCTGTAAAAACTGTCATTTTTTTTAACAAGTGGTGGAAAATTATAAGTCCAGCAATGCAATGGTCTGGTCTGGGTTGAAAGTATCTCGCTGAAATTGTTTGCTGACGGTTTCCACTGCTTCTCAAGTGATGTGATGTCAAATGAAACAGGCATGGATGGATACATTTGCCATGTCCTGGATTTGCAGTGTCTTGAACAGCAATGTTGGGGCAACACGTTCAGCAGGCAGTCCATGGAACCATCACATCTTAAACCAGACACTTCAACTAGAGTTAAGCGGGATTTTTGTATCTCAATGGTTCCCCCTGCATATATGTCAGGTTATTTAAAAGGAAAATTAACTTATCTTTCTTTATTCTTGAGGACATTTTGCTTCTCAGACAAGAGAGTCTATCTCCAGTGCCATCTTCCACGTAGAAGAGTGATTTGCAAGAGTTCAGCATGCACAAATGGAGAAACTCAACTGCAGTTTTGAAGCTTGACATTTTTACATTTTTCTGTTTAAATTAAAAAAAAAATGGTTGAGAGAGCAAAACATCTTCAAACAAAATAAGTCCATTAGCAATTGTAACAACTCCAATGTTCCCCTTCATTCAGTCAAATAAGTGAAAGCGTTCAGAGTAGGGAATCAAACCTAAGCAATGGGCACATGTCAGTCAAGATCCAGTCTTCTTTGTTTAACCCAGGATTTAAGATGTGATTAATTTTAAAACTATTACATTCATTTAGGGAAGCATCTCAGATATCTTCATCCATGAATGGCCCAACTGAGGATATTTATTTGTTGATGTGTGTTAACCATCCAGGTTTGTTGAAGGGTGTCCAAATACTTCTTAGAAGAGTCTTCAATTAATCCAAAATGTTGCTGCCAGAGTCTTAACTGGAGTTAGTGGGAGAGATCATATCTCTCCAGTTTTAGCTTCTCTCCATTGGCTCCCTGTCAAATCCAGAATTGAATTCAAAATCTTACTTCTAACCTACAAAGCTCTCAACAACCTAGCTCCATCTTATATTTGGGATCTTATTGTTCCATGTTTTCCTAACAGAGCACTTTGCTCTCAGACTGCAGGTTTACTTGTGGTTCCTAGAGTTTCCAAAAGCAGAATGAGAGGAAGATGTTTCAATTATCAGGCTCCTCTCTTTTGGAGCCAACTTCCAGTTTCTGTCCATGAGGCTGACACATTGTCCAGTTTTAAGACTGGGATTAAGACTTTCCTTTTTGATAAATCCTATAGTTAGGGTTGGTTTGTTAGCTTTCTTAAGCTTAGAATACTAGAGGACAAGTTGACCTCATTTCCTTAAATGAATTGTTAAAATTGAACAATTTTCATTTGATACTATGTCATTCTTAACATGCCATTCTTGACCTGCCATTGTGTATCTGTTCCTATAACCCAGACGTCCGCTTGTCCTGAGCCTGGTTCTGCTAAAGGTTCAAGTTTTTCCTTTCCACTGTCGCCTTCTTGCTCAAGATGAGAGTTCTGCGATGGAGTTAAACTCAAAGCAGTCTGCTCCTCAGATAGATAATGTTAGTTATTATTTTTATATATAAATGTTTCTGTTCAGTGTCCTGAGACGACTTCTGTTGTGACTTCACGCTATATAAATAAACTGAATTGAACTGAATTACAGTTATGATAAAGAAGTAGGTTTGGTTTTTACAAAGTAGATTAGAGTTCAAGTGGATTGGTCAGTTTGCTTGTTTATGGCAGAGAATCTTTTTGAAACTATTGTTTTTTAATGATAATATTGGGAGAGCTCAGTATTTTGAGAAGTTGTTCCTGAGAATCACTGTTTTAAAGCTATTCTGCTTTGCATTATGTTATACTTGCAAAAAAAAAAAAAAAAGGGTTGTAATAAATACAAATGGAAGCTGGAGTGGGCCCAGAATGCACAAAATGACACAATCCTGCTTCTCCCTCACTTCAGCCGTATCAGGCAAAAGCAGTTATGATGAATGACAGAGGAATTCCACCCCAACAGCACAACACCTGGCCTGGGCAATTCATCAAATAGTTTAATGCTGCTCAACACCTGCGGTTTGCGAATAACACTTCTCTGTAATGGTTATCATGGAGAATGTTTGCAAAAAAGTGAAAAAATCCACTCCCTGTCCCTCTTTCTGCTGTATATGAGCAGTGACAAAAGCCCTCCAAAAGCTTTTTCACTCAGCGTTTCATCACGTCAGCCATTATCAGAGCCAAGCTTTTAGATGTCACAAGAATCCTTATCTCAGTTTATTCAATTTGTATTGTGTTTCTTGCTTACTGAAGGCCTCATTAGCTGCTATTGACTTAGCTGAGCAGCGTGCCTCGCCGAGGGGCTTGGAGCCTCCCGTCTCCACTCCTGGCTTTGAAATGATCAAAAGAGCCGTACGGTGAGCGAGAGGTAAGAGGGCGGGTGATGTCACAGACGCCGTCGTTCACATTTAAGCACAGCCTGATGCACGCACGGAGAACAAGAGCCAACGAGGATGAATAAATGAATGAAAGGGGAAGCTTTTAGTCGAGGAAGTCGGAAACAGAGAGCACCGAGACGTTTCGAGTAACAGAAAGGGCAATTATTGAGGAAGATTTTTTTTTGTTTGTTTGTGAGATGGAGTTGGTGGCTTCCAACATATGTTTATACATTGTTTATACAACAATGCCTTTGCCAATCGCATTCATGAGAAGATTCGCCTTAAGATTTGTGCTTGTTCATCTTCTTCATAACTCCCAGAGGAAACTTTTATACTTTGGAGGAGAAACTCTGCAAATACAGCAGAATGTGGAAGAAATGGACACAATGACGAACACCTGCATAGTGTGGGATTATTAACTATTATTTGTCAATGGGATAAGTTGCACCCGTTTTTTTTTTTTTTTTTTTTTAGCTCCTTGTTAATAATAGAAATTATTTTAGATTTTCTCTTGACAAATATTTGGCTTTCTTGGCTGCTGGATCTCAGCGTTGGGTTACTAATAATCATTAGCCTTCCCTCGCTGATTTCCATGATAGGTCAAAGTTCATGCTCAATAATCCAGGTAAAAAAATCCAACAAAGTTAAGTCAGATCCTCTGGATGGTTTCTTTATATTGAAACGTTTTGTCTTTCATCCAAAAGACTTCATCAGTCTGAGGAGCCACAACAAACCCAGTCCCATAAGTAGCACATTCACATAGTGGGCCAACCGGTTTGCTTGTGATAAGATGTTTTCTGGGGCCCGCCCTCTTCACCGTCGACTCCTCTGAGGCAGCCATGGGCAAAGTGGTTCAAAACTAAGTGGTTTAGAAAGAAAGACGGAACGTTTCAACACAAAGGTTCAAAGGACCTGACTTAACTTTGTTGGATTTTTGCCTAGCTTATTGAGCATGAGCTTTGATGTTTTGAACCACTTTGGCCATGGCTGCCTCAGAGGAGTCGATGGGGGAGAGGGCGGGCCCCAGAAACCATCTTTTCACCATCAAACTGGTTGTCTCACTATGTGAGTGTGCTATCGATGAGACTGAGTTTGTTGTGGCTCCTTGGACTGATTTTCAATTCAACCTTTATTTATACAGGTTAGTCTCATTGAGCCTCGAGGACTCATTTACAAGAGACCTGTGACCTGACCTGTTATATATCGTCCACCAGGTCCTTATTCTCAGTTTTTGTCTGACTTATTATCGAATACTGATAAAGTCATAAAAGTGGGTGATTTCAATATTCATGTAGATGTTAATAACTTAAACATAGCCTTTAATAATTCAATAGTCAGTTGGTTTTACCCAAAATGTCCACACATCTACTCATTGTCATCATCACACTCTTGATATGGTTCCGACATAGAGATTAAGTTCTTAAGTCAACTTTATAAAGCACATTTAAAACAGAAGCTGTTACCAAAGTGCTTAGTAACACATCCTCAAAATCCTGTTCTGTCTAACCATTATTTAATAACCTCCAAGTTTACATTAACTGGCCACAGTCACTGAGAGTACATTTCATTTTAGTAGGTGTTTATCAGAGAATGATGTAACTAAACGTAAAGAATCTCTTCTGTTGTTGTTTTCCTCTGTTATGAAGTCTTTTGGATGAAAGATGAAGCATTTCAACACAAAGAAGCCGTGCAGAGGACCTGGCTTAAATGTGTTGGGTTTTCATGATAGAGTTTACCAACATCATTTTATGAGGAGAAATGAGCTGCTGTGATCACATCTTGAAAGTAACATCATGAGTTGTCTCCAGATGTGTAAGAGCTGGGAGTATGTGTTGTGAATGATGTTTGGCTACTATACATCATCAAAGAGTAGCTCATTACCTGTAAGTTTGACTGATGAAAGGTTATAAAAATGTACATTTTACCTGGTGTAGACTGCTGTTTCAACAACCTCTATTGGAAGAAATAAGAGTTTAATTCTGATTAACTGATGAGCTAACAGCTAGTCAGAGCAAGACCAAATTGGATTGCTGCCAATTTAAAACTGCAGTTGCAATTATCACATCATGCTTCAAGTAAACCTTTACACCATCGTCAGTTTTGAATTAGTATACAATTACTAAAATAGATTTTATTTTATTTGCAAGCTAATCTCACTTCCAGTTAAGTCCGGGACATCTCGTCATATTCCTGCCAAATTAACAGTGTAATGCATTTAGGCGTGGTCCCATTTTGATTAGTCATCAGTTTGTCAATCTGATCAAAATGTCAATGACTTTTTCTCCAATCTGAGGCAAAAAAAAGCTAAATGTAAACAGTTAAAATTATATAAATGTATTTGTATCCTCTTCACATAGCGTCAGTTCAAAAGAGCTGAACTGTCTTTTTAATTTCTGCCTTCACAGTGTTTCTCATTTTCTGTTTGGGCTCTGCCTTCATGATTTTGTCTGTGATAAAAACAGCACTTAAAGCTCAAATCCTTCCAGAAAGTTTGTTTCTAACAATGCTTAACCAATACTTTTTCATTGATTTCACTTGTCTTATGCTTTTTTTTCTTCAGTTTTTAATTTCTTGAGAGTTGAAAGGTGTACAACCTCCCATATTAAGAAATGACTTAGTTTTATTCCTGAATGCATTGGTTGGAAAACTGACTCGAGGACGGTGCTGCTGCTGATTTGTTTACTTGATTCCCACTTGTGTGAAGACATGGTGCAAGGCCAAATGCACGGTTGCCGTCATTAAAAATGTATCAAACAGTAATATTTTAAAGTACTGACTGTGCTGTATAAGATGAGGAAAACATAATATACTGTTTACATTAGCATAGATTAACAAGCTTTGCAAAGGCCATGAGTAAAGCAATTATTTTTCTTTGCTGTAGTTTTAGAATATTCAGGGAGTCCGTTGGAATTAAAATGAAAGTGAAAAGTGAAAGTGCTATGTGTCGTCATCATTATATCTTACCATACAATGACAAAATGTGTGCTCTGCATTTAACCCATCACATGTGAAATGTACCCAGGTGGAGCAGTGGGCAGCTCTGTAAGTGCCCGGGGAGCATTTAGGGATTTAAATGTCTTGCTCAAGGATACCACGACATGTGGGCATGGCTGGGAGTTGAACCACTACACCACAGCCATACGAAAAATAAAACATAACATAATGAACTTATGCATGTCTTATTGCTCATGAGAGCTGGGCTGTAATGTAAATCTCTGTGTGGGTCCATCTGTGGTTTTTGTTATTTGTTAGCAAAACATCTCAAAAAGCACTCGTTGGATTTTAATGACGCTCTTAGAAAGCAATCGTTGGCTGTACTGTACACCTACAACTTTCAATAAGCTTCACAATGGACACTACAGCTAAATAGCAACATCAAACACAAAAATGGCTCTAATTCTCCCAGTGGCGATTCTAGAATCTGCACTTTAGGGGGTCTCAGCCCTCTGTGTTGACGATGGCTGTTGGCTTGAACAACGTGGTGGCCATTGACGGCAGAAGCATTTGTAATGTGGGGGGAAACACTGGTGGGGGAGTCTAGGATTTCTCCCAAAGAAAATTTTGAATAAAGTAGATGCCATTTCCTGCGTTCTGGCGCATTTTAACAAGCTGTTAAACAGCTACACTTAGCTACATAAGTAAACACTTCATTCAATATTTTAGAGAGCTCAGCACAACAAGAAGTATCCTGACCAACAGCTCTCCTTGTGCTCCGCTTCTCTCACACATCCTAACACGTGCACCCCAGTTGACAACTGCCGGCACTAACTTAGCGCTAAGCTAGCACTAGCTAAGATGCTACAGACGTAACGCTCCACTTTACATTACACAACGTAATAAACGCACTGTACAAAATCAGTTTAGTGTTAACTATTCATAGCAAACAAGGAACAGTCTGCATTTCCACATGAGACAGGCCTCCTCGCTCTCTGTTTTTAAATCCCATCTTAAAACCCATCTTTTATCCCAGGTTTTTGACACCATGTGAAATACTGAATTCATTATTGTTACTTATTTATTCGATTCTCCTTTAATTGTTTTAATTTTGTTTTTGGAATTGCATAGCTGTTTGTCTTTTTAATCTTCAAATAAATAAAATAAAATATATACATATATATATATATATATATATATATATATACAGTATATATATATATATATAATTCATTTTGTGCTTTTTAACTTGTCTCCTGTATGTTTTTTTTAAAGTGCTTTATAAATAAAATTGGATTGGAAGACTAAATTTATGCAACCAGAAGTTGTGACATATCTACATACAAAACAGAGCACAACTAGCTTTAAGCATTAACCTTTAATTTAAACATTAAGAATGTTGTTATGACAAAAAATGGTATATTTACTTGCAGTTACCTTCGTACAGACAAACCTGTAGTACTTCCTGTTTATCAATTGTTTTCAGCTGCTCATGAGGTCGGTCAGGGGTCAATGGACGCATCCTTTTTTCAGACTCTGTTTAGTTTGTGAAATGAAATAAACCGTAATCCTCTAAATGCTCAGGGTAACATGTGCACTGAATTAGATGTTCCCCGTGACAATGTTTAATCATTTTTCACGAAATGCCTCTGACCACAAATCGTTCATAATGCAAAACCTGACAATGTTGTCGGAGGAAGGGGGGGTGCAGGGTGCATCTCCTGCAGGTAAGAGGCGTTTCACTTCGGGACGAATTGAGGTCGCCGATTGGTCAGTTGCTGATGATTGACTGGGTTGATTGACAGGTGGCGTTGAGGATCTGACTTGTGCAAAAATAAATAAATTAATGAAATTATAGATTTTACTGACCCATTTAAGAGTGTCATCATTTATTCCATATTTATTCCAAATTTATTCAATATTTTTGGTGAATTTAAAGTTTGATAACTGGGTTTCCTTACAAAATTGTAATGATGGTTTCTTAAATTTTCAGAGGTGCTGAGTTAAAAATTAGGGGTGCTTGAACACCCCCCCCTCCCCCCAAATTGAGGCTAAAATCACTGCTCATTCAGCTATTGAGCTTAAAATTGGTGTGTAAAAAGTTAAGGATCATCCCCAACACAATTTTATGTGCAAGATTCTTGTTTCAAACTTTGCCGTGCAAGGTGATGGATGGTACGCACCGCATTCAGAGATGCTGCTTTTGTGTTTATCCAGCAGTAACAGCTTTTATACAGATACGTTTATCTCTTTATTCAGATCTATCGTCTGAACAAGCGCCTGGTAACTCTGAGCTGGCAGTTTCTCATCATGCCTTTTCTCTCAAAAATCTCATATTTAAACATCACAGACGCACGAATGCACCAACATTTAACAAAAGCAAAACACGCACAGCTCTGCCTCTTTTTCTTATTCTCCATTAGTTGTTGTATGTTTCTCATTTTCTTCCTCCTGGTTTTCCTCTACTGTGATCTCTGACCCCGTCTACTGCTTCCCCCCCCCGACTGCCTCAAGCAAGACTTTACGTTACAGCCATTCATTTCCAAAAAGAATCTCGTTCACGTTCATCCGTTTAAAAACAGCCCTTTTCAGTTAAAAAGCCGAAAGAGACATATGATGTAAACAGATAAAAACTCCATCAAGTACAGCAAAGTCTTCCGTTAATATATATACTTCAAGTCGTCTAATCCCTTTAATGCCACATTTGTGTTCAGAGGAGACAAGCAGATGCTGCAGCCAGATGTTGTGGCTGCTTGGCAACAATGGTCATTACCTGTCAGATTCTGCTTCGAAAGAATAGGCGTGAACCTCATACCCACAGAAAGTTGCACATCTTCATTAGAACAAAACAAACTTCTCAGAGCACACGTTTCCATATTGCCATTTTAGTTTTATTGACAAAAATACAAAACTAAATCGAGTTTAAAACCGTGCTCGACCCGTCTCGACTTGCAGCCACTTGGACTGCACGAACGTGCTGTTTCCGTGAGAACCTTATCTGGCCAATTGTTTCTACAGCCTGGAAGTAGACCCCTCCAAAAACAGTGGATTTCTGTCGGAGAAAGGCCTCCTTTGTGCTCGGCTAATGCGAGGGAAATACAGTTGCTTAGCAGACATTCTTGTTGAAATCATATGACATCCCTTGCTGTCTTTGCCATCAGGCTGTAGCTGCTTTGTGTCTGAGTCCAAAAGGTGAGGAACACTTTTTGTCCTCCACAATAAGGAGATGCATTTTCTTCGCAAACGAAAGATAAGTAGCTTTTTTTTTAATCATGTGGTGAGAGCATTGTTTGATGTTGACGTACAAAAAAAAAGAACAGCTGTTGCATAAAAGTGTTGGAATTAGCGTACTGATTGTTTCAGTCTTAGCCCTTTTATGAGGATTTCTCTTGGATGCAGTTAACCCTCTCGGTGCTGTATTCAGCCTCTGCCCTCTCTGTGGATCAGCTCGCTGACAGTTTATACAACCCCCCCACCCACAAAAAAACCTTCCTGAAAAAACAGCAAAACCTCATTTGCTTTGTGTTTTTCTAAGATCAATAGCAGCTTGACCCGAAAGGGGCTTGGTAAAGGGATTCTCCTCTCACTCCTAATAAGACACAGGACATGTAGCAGAGCAGACACACACCAGCTCCTTTTTGTTTTCTTTATGATCACAATATCGCAAGCCCAATACCTGCGGATAGTCAGACCGGGGTCAAAAAGACACATTTTGGTTAAATTAGCACTAACATTCAAAGGCTAGTCAAATACTTCAGACAGTTGAGGTGCAAGTTAAGACCTTTTGTCAATTTGTAATTTGGGAAATTGCTACATTGTCTTCCCTTGGGAGTTGATTGCACAGCGAGAGCTTTAGTTTAGGTTGTTTACGCTGCACATTAGCCAGTCAACAATCAATCTCTGAATGTCTTGGAGAAAACCAAAAAATACAGATAAAAGCTTTTGTCGTCAGTTTGTTGTTCATTCAACACTTCTGTCTTTTTACTTCTGACAGAACCGCCACCACAAGCACAATAGGAAAAGTGCGCTTGCAGAAAAACACCCTGCGTGTGTGTTTGTGCAGACCTAACTGTGTGTCAGGCTGAGCCCCTCACTCGCTTTACAGCTGTAAGAATATCAGACATCACCAGAAGAGACGCTGCGGTCGCCGTGATTGACGCGAGAGGCCTCACCAGCAGCCGTTCGAGGCACATTCTAACAGGGATCTCATATCGCCAGGGGTTGGCCAGAGTGCTCCTGGTACCTTCCAAGGAAAATAAGCAGCGTGACATCAGGGCTTTGTTTCAGCAGTGAGGCCCTTCTGTTTGTGTTTAATATCGCTCTGAGAAAAGTGGAAAGAGAGCCAGCCAATTTCTCTGGCATCGACTGCTGAGCTTGGCGCTTTGACGGTGAAGTGACGGTGGTCTCCCAATCGTTGGCTCCCCGTCTTTCTCCGTGGGTTTCTTTACCGTTGGATCTCTGGTCCCAGGAGGTCTTGGAGTTTTGACTACAGGGCAATCAGATCTCACAACACTCAGAACCATTTCAGGTCACAGGGCCACACAGTCAAAACACAGAGAAAGAAAGCGTGATGGAGATCAAGGATGTGAAACAAAAAAATACAATTAAAAATAACTTGTGGAACAAAACTAAAAGACAGAAGAGGAGTGAGTGTCAGAGGGGGGTCAGACGAGAGCAGGATGAGTTTGCGATAGATATTTAGAGGGAAGGGGGACTATAAATGAGGTGAGAAGAAGAGAATCTGCAGCAGGCCAACCACGTTGGGGTGATTTTTTTGAGAACAGGGTCTTTGATAGCCCTCAGACTCCAATGCTTTCAGACAGGGGTTGACAGTGGTTTCAGGCGGTGGTTGGTCTGGCCAGCCAGCTTTGATTTAGAAGACCCCAAACTGTGGGCCGAGCGTTCGACTCTTTGATTTTTAAGTACTCTGGATGAAAAACCAGTTCCATTATTTTGGGGTCAATTTGGTGCTTGTTTCCAAACCGAAAGCTTGTGCTTTCCAAGTCTTTTCTCTTAATTTTCTATTATTTATGTTCTAATTTCAAGTTTGTTTATGTTAAATTACAGGCCTAGTCATCAAAATATGACCATACCATAAATTATGGTTAGTTTTTCTTCTGATTTAATGTTAGTGAAGAAACGTAACTGTCTTTTTCTAACTAATCATTTGTGACCAGATTGTTCTTCACTATTTTAAAACTCGTACCGCACAGTTTCTCGTACAGTCTTTGTGTCTAACATTACAGCTCTGCTGAGAAAGTTATTAATTAAAGCAATATTTTTCACCCACTGCCATTAAAGAAACATAATTGCATGTGTCTGTGTATAATAATTTGTCTGTTTGTTAGCAAAATACCTCAAGGACCACTATGAATTTCAATAAAACTATGAAAAAGTAATGATTGGTTGTACATCTTCAACTGATTAACTGGTTTTAAGATGGCTATCACAACTAATCAACCTCATCAAACACAAAAAATAGTTATGGGTGTAATATATATATATATTTTTTTGCTATAGAACCCCACACTGTGTCTGTGACGTGGTTGAAGTTATTCATATTTCATGCCAACACACTGTCATTGTTTTAAAACATTCAGTACATTTAATTCTTTGTAAATTTTATGATGTCCCAGAGCCATTTTGTTGCCAATGATTGTATTTTATTTGACATTGTAGATGAAATGATGATTTGTTTCATATTCTGATACATTTATCTGAATCAATGAGCATTTTTTTTAAATGTGTTCGCATAAACGACTCAATTTTTTTATTTTATTGTGCATGTTGCATATGGGGTGACATGGTGGATCAGCTGGTTGAGCTGTTGCCTCTCAGTGAGAAAGTCGCCAGTTCAAATCCCAGCCTGGGACCTTTCTGGGTGGAGTTTGCATGTTCTCTCCGTGCGTGCGTGGGTTTCCTCCCACAGACCAAGAACATGCATGTTAGCCTGATTGGTAACTAAATTGTCTCTACGTGTGAATGAGAGAGTGAATGGCTGTTTGTCTCATTTGTCCCTGTGATGGACTGGAGACCTGTCCAGGTGTCCCCCGCCTCTCGCACAATGATAGCTGGATATGGACACCAGTGACCCCCGCGACCTGAAAAGGAAGAAGATAATGGATGGATGATGCATGTGTTGCAGTCAAAAGTGTGAGAATCAGTCTTGAGTCGTATTTGATCTCAAATAGTCTGCCTAATAAAAACTTAAAACGATTTCAAGTTTGTTCATGAGGCTTAGGTGGTAGTTACGCATGCACACAAACACTCTTTCATATACATTTTAAATGTTTGGTATAGACACACGCAAGATGTTAGAAAAAATAAAAATAACAACTCCAGGATCATGTGTTTGTGTGTGGAAGGAAAAAGAATGGATGAAAGAAGAAAGCCACTAGCTGCTGTGGAACGATGTTAATAGCCTGTTGGTTTTGCTCTTTTTTCCTCTTTTGCAGCAGCTGTATGCTGCACAGCTGGCAAGCATGCAGATCTCCCCAGGAGCCAAGATGGCAACCCTACCACAGGCTCCTAACTCCTCCGCTCCTCTCTCCCCGTCCAACCTAAAGAGCGAGAAACGAGCAACCAGCCCAGTCACTCAGATTAAGGTAAGAGCACGGCTGCAGGTAGCCAAACGACTGAATGGCAAAAAATTAATTCAACAGCTCAAACTGCAGCTCAGGGAACACGAAGTACAGAATACAGCATAACGAGAAATTATATTTTCCGCAATCGTGGCGTTTAAGAATTTTCTCACTCAAGGCTAAAGCGATATTCACAAAATCTTGTTCTTGTGTGGATGAGGCCTTAGATGTTCAAGCTAAAAGAAGTAGAACGGTAAATAAACGTAAAAGTAGCAGAACAGTTGGTAAAAGATGCAAACGAAGGTAAAGCAAGTTTTCTGAAGCTGACTTGAAATGTTTTTGAAGGAATAAAAAGTTTTCATTGTATTTCTATGGTGAAAATTGTAAAAAAAAAAAATAAACCTATATTTTGAAAAGTAGAAAAGTTACAAAAGTTACAGATCAAAGCACCAGACTCCTGAATGAGTTGAACATTTCATTACACAAATTGTAAAAGTAGCACAAACTCTGCAGACGTAGTTAGATTGCCAAAAAATAAAAAAAAACCTGTAAAACAACAAAACAAAACTGAAAACAATAGTTCAACTGCTGAATCAGCGTTTTCACAGCACCGTCTGCAGTTTGTCCATGCTCTCTGTAAGAACTATATTTTTATTCATGTGTGCACAGTAACAGACACAATCGCAGGGCAAAGGAAAGAATGAAACAGAAAAACACTCAAAGTTAGTGCACGTCTAACTGAGGAGCTGGAAATTTGGAAGATGTTGAAACAGCGATCAGAACACAACTTCATTCTCTTCACCGTCTATTAGTAACGGCTGATTTAAAAGTCTCTCTGTGACACACACGCTGGCGCTGGCTGCTGCTTGGCAGAAGCCCAGACCTCTTCACTGGAGAGAGCGTATGCCTCATCTTTATTTAACGAGCCAGTAACGGGAACCATGTGTGTGTGGGGCACAGCTGCACCCGGCGTCACAATAGACCGGCGTCAGAGCTCACCGCACTCCAACAGTAGTACTGTACTGCACCCCCAAGTGCCCATCCTTCTGCTACACCCCCACCAAACACACACACCACCTCCATCCCCACGACGATTGGCGTCAGAAGCATTTGCAATGTGGGGGGGACACGTTGGTGAGGGTGTCTGGGGGTCCTCCCTCAGAAAATTTTGAAGAAAATAGATGCCACTTTCTGCATTCTGGTGTATTTTAACGGGTTAACATCTAGTTTTCCCTAAACACTTGCTTCAATAACTATTTTAAAGAGTACGGCACTTGATCATTGTGATTTGTTCACAAAGAAATAGAAACTGTGCTGGATGAACTACTAATATTTCATGGAAAACGTAAGGGGTCCAAATACACGTCCCCTTCACATAATTTTGACGCCTATGTCCACAACAAAACTTGTCCTAAACTTCTTCTCTTTCTTAGCACTTTTTTAGCTGGTGCTCAGCTCTAAGGTCCAGGATCTGCAGAAGGTCCCCCCCCCCCCCCCCGGTGTTAGTTTTGCAGCGTGACACGGTGGCTCAGTTGATAGAGCTGCTGCCTCTCAGCGAGAAGGTCCTTGGACTGAATCCTGGCCAGGGTAGCCGTTCTGGGTGGAGTTTGCATGCTCTCTCCGTGCATACGTAGGTTTTCTCCGGGTACTCCGGTTTCCCCACACAGACCAAATGTTAGGCTGATTGGTAACTCTAAATTGTCCCTAGGTGTGAGTGAGAGAGTGAATGGTTGTTTGTCTCGTTTGTCTCTGTGTCCCTGTGATGGACTGGAGATGTCCAGGGTGTCCCCTGCCTCTCACTTACTGACTGCTGGACATGGACACCAGTGACCTCCGTGACTCCAAAACAAAGATGCGGGTAAAGATGATGGATGAATAGTTTTGTATTTATCATGAGGATTTGCATTAATACTCAAATTTACCTAAACATTTAAGAGTCACTCGGACAAATATGCTACTGTTTACACAAGAATATACATTTTTAACAGTTTTTGTTTTAATTTCTTTGGTTGGTGCAGAGTTTCACTGATTGGGTCAACTGTTGGACAAACATTGACAATAAAAATCAACTTAGATTTAATTACTTAAAAAAAAAACTTAGTGACGTTGAACTTTTAACATTATGACCACCTTGTGCTCACTTTAATTTAAGTAAATATCAATAAATTAAATTAGCAATGAGTATATCAGTTAAATTTCCACTGTATTTTTTTATTGTAGATAAAGGTAGACAAATGCTTTGTCAGCAGAGAGCTGTTATTTTTTATTATTATTACTTACTGCTATGAAAGCTGGGCAATTGGGTATGGCAGATGATATGCATTTATTCAAGCAACATTACCTTAATTTACCACACATGCTTCAATAGTTGTGGTTAGAACCTCACTGTGGGGTTGTAAAACACCAACTGGTGGGTGTTGACAGACTCTATAAAAACCTAATTAACATTATTTTAAAAAGTGTGCCAATAGCAAATTTAATCTGCTGTTTCAAAGAAATAAAACTTGTTCTCATAAACAGATAGAAAATAATATAAAGCTTGATGTGATTATTGTTTATATACTTCCTCCAGCGATAGTCAGGGTCACATATCTTTATGTTTATGTTGTAGATCAGAAACTAAAAGGTTTGGGAATTATGAGTCTAGATCAGTGGTTGCAAAAGTTGGGGTCAGAACAGCACTGTGGTTCATGAAACACCAACTGGGTGGTCTTGACATGGTTTTCAGAAATCAAATAGAAATTTACTGCCTTTTTTTTTTTTTTGCCAATTGTTACAGTAGTTATAACTGGGCAAAATCAGTAAAATATTGTTGATGCTGCTTGTGTCACTTTTTATTTGTTTAGCGAGCTTATTAGAGTTATTACAGTAGATTTAATAGACTTTAACCAGTGACTACTGGGGTTGCAAGTTTCTCCAAGTGTCATTTTTCTGGTTCATAAGCTGAAATGTTTGATAACCACTGATGAAAGATTTTTCATTATCATTAGGGTTTTAAAAATAATAAAAGTCACGATTAAGGTTTATAACTGTACTTGTAAATTACAATACAGTTTGTAAACCCTATTTTTTATACAGATGGATCTTTCATACAGTATGCCAAGTGTTTGAAAGTCTTTCCGATATATTGTTGGTTCTTATGTCACCATCACTACGATACAATTGGGAATGGTGGAGCAGAGACTGAAGAAGGTGGGCCTGTGATCGGACAGTCGCTGGTTCAACTCCCCGGACTGGCAACATCACAATGTGGGTGGGAAAGGTGAAACACCAACGCCTGCCTCCACCATCATTTGCCCCACCCTGGGCCCTTGAGCAATGTTCTTAACCCCCACCATCTGCTCCCCCGGGCACCCTAGATGCAGCTCTCTGCTCCACGCAGAGGGCTGTGGTAGCTCGGTGTATGTGGTTGTGTCAGGAATGGTATCTGGTGTAAAAACAATTGCTAAGACTTTGTACGAGTTAGTTCGTGTGGAGACCCCTGAAGAATGGAGCCAAAAAAAAAAAACGAAAAAAAAAAACATTATACAGTTAATAAAAATAAAATATTTTCCCAATCAGAAATATTTGTTGACCTACATACCTCATTTTAAGAGCTTTTAAGAAGTCGGAAGGGTTTCTAAGTATAATTTATTTCGACATCCCATTTAGCTTTGGAAATCCCTGAATAAATATGCTGACATTTAATTCAAGCAGTTAAGGCTTTATAACTTAATTTATAAAATGTAAACAGCTAAGATAAGACAACTCCATCCCGTAAGTCACTCATGAACATCAACCGGAACCCCAGGGTCTCGTACCAGTTGTACATGTCCAGAGCATCTTCCCAAGGAGGCGTCTTTACCAGAGGCCTGAACCACCTCCACTGGCTCCTCTCAGTGTGGAGGAGCAGTGGTTCTACTCCAATACTCTCCCAGATAACTGAATTATCCAAGTCTGAAGGTACTAGAACATTTCTAAATATGTGTTTCAATCACCAAAATTTCAGTTACAACAAGTGCAAAAAAAAACAACACTATAATTTTGTTAAGTAAAAAAAATGAAATGAGGAAGTACTAGAGGTTTATTTGTATTTAGACGTATATTTTTCTGGCATATGAAAAATGAAATTTCATTAAATGGCAAAAAAAAAATCATGTTAAGCTACGATAGACAATCCTTCGGGCTAAACTACAAACTATGACTTGACCTGAGCTGCAGGTTGGTTGTACATGGTCCTATACTGTGATAGCGCCAAAATGGTTGGTTAGCTCATTCGGATGCAAAATCCTCAAGTTTAAGCCAAATGATGTAGTCTTCATTTATTCCTTCTCCGCTTGCTTTAATACAGGCATCTATTTAATTTCTTTTAAAACATTTTGATATCTGCAACATGTCTCCTTTTTAGACAAGATTCAACCCAATTTTAATTTAGTTGAGAGAGAGAAGAGTTTATATTTCATTTAATCCAGACAATGCTTACTTGAGAACCTTGGAAATGTTACTTATTACCATATGTTTTGGACTATAATTCACATCTTATTGCATAAATTAGCAAGTCCTGCGACTTATAGTCCAAAGTGACTTATTTATGTTCTTTTCCCCAATATTTATAACCCAATTTTTGATTGAGATCTGACGATTTCATTCATTCTGACGTGGAAAATATTGAACACTACCATTTTCAGCCACTAGAGGGCCCTCGACCAATATGGCAAGCCAAGTGTCTCATTCATAGGTAAAAGTGGCTATTAATGATACACTTAGCTTGCCATACCAAGCCACCTTTGTCTCGCTCAGGAACTCCTGGAGCTTCATTTTGCCACGCCACCCCGGCGAAATGCAGTTTATTTGACCATTAAAGTCGATTCATTAAGGAAAAGTTAAACAGAGACACACCTTTGCTATAATTCCGAGCAAACAAATAATTGTTTTTAAGTGTTAATCTTGTTAAATTCTTGTTAGCGTCCTCCCGTGCACACTCCCGCAGCTGCCATTTGGCAGCCAATCGATTTATGGCACGTACCGGCCCGTGTTTCCGGGTGGTCAGCGGTGACGCGTAACAAACGTGACGAGTCAGCGGTGACGCATAATAAGTTCAATTTATAAGGTGACGCAACATATTTTTGTTTTTTTCCACTTTATTCGACATTTTTGGACTGATGCGACTTATATGGCGATGCGACTTTTAAGGCGGAAAGTACGGTACTCACAAGCTAATATAAAAGAAACAAACAAACTTGCTTGCTTCCACCCACCTTTAATTGCTTTAGTAGGATCAGTTAAACTGTGGCAGGAAGACAAAGCAGAAAAACATCCATGCAAGCTGAGCAGGTTCTGTCTGGCTGGTCGACTGTGAAGCACCTGCACCACCGTATCATGTCCTGAAATCAAAACAAAATAACCTCCAAAACAAGACTGCAGATTTGCATGAAAGCAATGAGCTCTGTTTAGATCAGTTAACTGGTGCGTCTCAGATTCCACACTTTTCTGTCACTTTTCCAAGCTTCTCTTTTGTTTACATTTGTCTTAAAGTCTTATGACATATTTGATTATTTCCAGAATTTACATGGTAGTTTATTTTATGACACTTTAATAAACAAATACACAAAAACACATTTATGCATTAAACTGTTTCTGTCTAACAGGAAGAAGTATCCACACAGCCATTGAACCTCTCAGCCAGACCTAAGACAGCTGAGCCTCTTCGCTCCCCGACGTCTCCGACGCAGAGTCTGTTCTCTGGAAGCAAGACCAGCCCTCCCAGCATGGGCAAGGGGCGTATCCCCAGCCCCAGCCCCAACATGGGAAGAAACACATCTCTAGGTAGGTGAAATGATTCACTGATTTACTGTTCACCAGTATAGTAGCTCTATCAAGAAATCAATGTGTTAGCCATACCCACCTTTGTGGTGTCCACATGAGTAGTTTGTTCTTGTCACTGCTAACTGAAGCCTGAGCTAATATTGTAAATGCAAGATCAGCAACATCAGTTTACAGCAGCATTGACTCCACAAGTCTAACAGGGGCCATGATGGGATAGAGGTAGAGCAGCCGACTTGGTACCAGAAAGTCGTGGTTCGACTCCCCGCCATTCCCGCATGTCATGGTGTCCCTGAGCAAGACACCCAATCCCCAATTTCCCATCGGGCACCTACATAGCTGCCCATCGCCCCACCTGGGTGCATCCCACACGTGAAGGGTTAAACGCAGAGAACTAATGTCAGCATTGTATGGGAACATACAATGATGACAACACATAGCACTTTACTTTCTTTGCTTAGATCCCTCTCACGCTGGATAATGATCCCCCCACACTCTCTGTAACCTACATAACATTTTATAGCGTGGCTGAATTGCTGTACATTTGGAAAATTGTCGTGAGTGTGAAGCGAATCGTGAGAAGGCTTTCCTCTTAGTAATGGAGGGATTTTTATCTGCTAACTTTTGTGTCCCTGAGATGCTATCCTGTGCCCTCAATATGCCAAATGCTTCAGCAACATATTCTCATGCACCACACCATGGGCCCTGCCCTGACTTGACTTTCTCAGACCATGGCAAGGTGCAGCTAACTACTATTGCTTGAGCATTACTCGTTAAATGTGTTCCCAACTTCTCTCATTGTTGGGAACTGAAGTCAGTGGGTCCTACTTTATGGGAACTGCCATATTGTTTTTGGAACCAGAGTCTGTACACTGGGATGTGTGCCTACTCCCCATCACACAATCATGGTGTTACATGACCGTTTTTTTGGGCATGCTAACTAATACAACATACTAACTAATTACAATATTATATTAGGAAAATGACTGAAGTGTGATTTTATTTTATTGGCAATGTCTTGGCTTGTTTGTGTGGAGGTCAGGACTTAAAATTTGAACTGGGATCATCATGAGGTGATGCTGAACCTCATCAGGCTTCAACAGCCAGGATCTTGTACAGTGTCCATCTGTAATAAATGTGCACTGCACTAGGCTGTTTCCATGACCATGTCATGATCAAGGTCATGTAGGCTTGAGGCCAGCATGGTCCTACTTCAGACAATGACCAAGCACAGATGCTACTTCAGAAATTCTCTAGCACTGCTGCCACCGTACTCTACCACACTTCACCCACCTGCTGCTGCCATGGTGATAAACCATGTGAACCTATTGCACTTTATCAAACGATGGAGAGCCCACTGCATTCAAATGGTACTAAAGACTTCACCAAGAACCTGGCGATCATCCGCATTCTGGCTAATTATTTACATCATAGCGAGGTTGTCATCCAGTAAGAAGGGCGTCTTCATCATAACATCAGGACTGACTTTACTGATATTTTTATGAGAAACATTTGCCTGAGTTCGGTTTCTGAAGGTCCAAAAGGAAAAGTCTCAAGGGAGAACTGGCGCTTGTTCCCAAACAAACACTCCACTTTTCCCCACCACTGCATTCCTCACATCAGGACTGTAACGTCCACCCATGACTAATGCGTCCCCACTTCTGCATAAAATTGTGTCCTCCTCTTTTAGCGGAAAAACAAAAAAAACACATCATGCACCCAAACACCTACACCCCCCCCCCCCCCCCCCCCCCCCGCCACCCACAGACAAACAGCAGTGTCACATGAAAGCCTGCAGACACCTCAACCCCACAAGGATATCTGAGTGTTTGTGTTTTACAGGAGTCCTAAGCCCTGTATTTAGACCCAATGAAAACCCCAGCAGCGGAAGCAGTGAAACCCAGCACACGTTATTTGGTTTTTAAGAGCTTCCTCACATTATTGTCTGCCCGCGTTAGACCTTTTATGCTCCTACCTCTGCTATCTGTTATTAAGGCCAATCTAAAGCCTCTCATTATATACCCCCTAGAAAACAATTTCACCAGCTCCTCTGGAGTGGCTTTGAGGACGCGACGCTTGTCTTCTCTAAGTTATTTTTTGCCCATTTTAATGGCCACCCAAGCGTACAGTGCTTCCTACTTGTCTGCTAATTAAACGAGGAGGGCAACGGAAACTTTGCATCCTTTTATTTCTTTCTCCTTTTTAATTCTTCAAATGTGCACCGGGCTTCAAAAGTGTGAAGCAAAACATGTAAACAAGGGGGAGGAGGTCCTGTTGTGTTTCGACACAAGTGAACTGGAAAACAACATGTGGGCATGATATGAGACTGGAAAACCTGTTTTATTACAATTCTGTTTAATGGGGCATTTGTATGCAGCGATTTAAAACAGTTAGTGTTCAGCACTTTGTTCACTTACTAACTGGGCTTTTAAAAGCAGAGCAGTTTGCGCAACAACAGCTGACTCATAATGTATCTAGTTTGCTAAAACTACTTGAAATACATAAAAAAGCAAAACCCAATAAAGAGGACAATACACATTTTTTGTTTGAAAGAATTGCAAGTGGATAACAATTTACTTTAAATCCTTAAATATTTTCATCCTTCAGTGCTAAAAAGCATGCGCTAATGTTTTTGCCAGTTCATGCTGTAAATGTGTCTCTTAAAAAGTAAAATAACTCACGAGCCACTGCACAGATTTAATTCAAACACTCAGAAAATAATCACTGGACGTGCATCAACAACTGAATGACCTTTAGAGTCAAACTGGTTCAAGATGGCTGTCACATCCAGCCGATTATATCAAATGCAAACATGGCTATAATTCTATCAGTTATGCAGGTATTGTACTGGGGGAGTGGTGGCGCAGAGGTTAGAGGAAAGTGGGCCTGTGATCGGAAGGTTGCCGGTTCAACTCCCTGGACCGACAACATCAAAATGTGGGTGGGAAAGGTGAAACACCCTCATTTGCCCACTCTGAGCCCTTGAGCAAGGCTCTTAACCCCCATCATCTGCTCCCTTGGGCACCCTAGATAGCAGCTCTCTGCTCCACACAAAGGGCTGTGGTAGCTCGGTGGTCTATGGTCGCATCAGGAAGGACATCTGGCGTAAAACAATTTGTGCAAGTTGGTTTGACCCTTGAAGAATGCAGCATCTGAAAATATATATATATTATATAATTTAAAATACAGGTATTTTACTAAAATGTGTTGTCATTGTATGGAGAGTCATCCCTATTTTTTATTCAAACTCTCAGAAAGTAACTTTTGGATGCAAATCTAGAAGGGATTATCTTTTGGAGCTGCTGAGATAGACTTCATCCCTTCAGGATCATTATCAGTAAAAACATAAAAAAAAAAAAAAACAATAAATGTCTCTGGTAAACCATTTAAGATCTGCGCTATAAGCCCTTTCTACTAATTTGTCCTCTGCAGACATCTTGGCCAACCTTAACTCCACGGCATTGTTTGGGGACCAAGACGCGGTGATGAAAGCCATCCAAGAGGCCAGAAGCATGAGGGAGCAGTTCCACCGGGAGCAGCTCCACCATCAGCAGCAGCCGGGACACCAGAGTCTGGAGGCCAAACTGACGGCACTCAGCAGCATGAGCCTCAACAACAGCAACAAGGTAAGAAGCCGTTCGTGCATAGATGATTAAGAAGATTTTCACACTTAAAATCTGAATCAGATTGTGTCAGTGCAATCTTATAAAGCAATTATCTTACACAAAATCATATTGTCTTTATGTAAAGTGGCTTTTTTTTTTTTAAAGGCACTAAACCAGAACAATAAATATTATAATTTTACTTTGCAGCATTACTCGTAAAGATCTACAAAATAAAACATGATGGAGGGATGCAGGCTGTTTAACCCCAGCTTTTCACGAGTACACTTCTCTGAGATGATTAGGGTAGTTTACTTGACAAGTTCTTTAGCCACAAACAGCTTTGTTAAAAATGATGTTGGTTTGCTTGTAGCTATAATGTTGCCGTCAGACGCTCCGCACTGGAGCAGTTTGTTAGCAGTGTTGTCTTGCAGCCAGAAGGTCGCGTATTTGACACTTTTTTTGGTGGAAATAGGATCTTTCCCATGTACATGCTTTTTATTTTCACGGCACTCTGTCTTTGTCCCATAGATCAAAAATATGTACTGTACATTAAGTGGCATTTTTTAACTGATTTTAGATGAGAGTATGCATGGTTGTTTCTTGTAATGTGGAACAATGATAAACTGGAGGCCTGTCCAGGGCATACTATGAGCTTCCTGAGATGATGACTAGGAAGCAGGGGCGATTCTAGAATCTGCCCTTGAGGGGCGCTTAGCCCCCAGTGCTGACAACGGCTCTTGTCTTGAACAACATGGTTGTCATTAGCATCAGAAGCATTCTTAATGTGGGGGGACACACTGGTTTGTGTGTGTGTGTGTGTGTGTGTGTGGGGGGGGGGGGGTCCTCCCCCAGAAAATAAAAAAAAAAGTAGATGTCATTTTCTGCATTCTGGTGTATTTTAACAGGTTGTTAAACCTCTGCGTTTACCTACATAAGTACTTGATTCAGTAACTATTGTAGAGAGCTCGGCACAACAAGAAGTAGCGCTAAGCTAGCGTTGTGCAATACAGACGCGCTAGCTAAGATGCTACAGATGTAGCGCTCCACTTTACATTACATGGCCTAATAAACGCTTTGTACAAAATCATTTTAGTGTTAACTGATCATAACAAAGACTAAACTATGCAACTAGAAGTTGCAACGTATACACACAAAATAAAGCACAACTAGCTTTAAGCATTAACCTTTAATTTAACGATTAAGCATACAATGTAATTATGACAGAAAATGGAGGATTTACCTGCAGTTACCTTCGTACAGGTGGACATGTGGTACTTCCTGTTTATCACTGTTGTATTGAGCTGCTCATGAGGTCGGCCGCAGGATTTTTATCATCTTTTACATTTTTCCAGACTCAGTTTAGGTTTTGGAAATGGAATTAACTTTATTCCACCCTCTAAAGCAGGGCTGTTCAATTAAACTGCTCGGGGGGGGGGCACAGTTATTGAACGCCAGCAGCTCAGGGGCCGGACATCCCGCAATCAAAGACATTATGTAAATAAACTAATTATTACAATGATCTGTCACCTTTTAAAATTGTTTATTTTTTGCATTGAATAATAAATGCAATAAACAGAACCCAAACTAGAACCGCCAAAAAAAAAAAATCTTTATTTTTCAGGGGTGCGGAGTTAAAATTTAGGGGTGCTTGAGCACCCCCAAAAAGACGCTAAAATCGTCACTGCCAGGAATTATAGAAAATGGATGGATGAAGCAATAGTAGGACAAATGGTTGGGAAATGGTGTGTTTCTGAAAAGAAAAGGTGAGCTGGACTCACTCTTGCGACCCTGAATGCAGCACCCTTGTAAGCCGGTGTGTCCACCTGAGGTGTTTGTTTCCAATGAAAACTAACTGAAGGTTAAAATAACATTCCAACTTATATGAAATTGTGTTGCAAGTTTACTAATAAGTACTGATCCTCTAATCCTTTATCAAACTGTACACTCAAACAAACAGCGACACGTATCCTCGTTCTGCCGTCACATTTTTCTCCACCGTTCCTTTGGCCGAGTGGCCACGGTTTCTCTTCGCATAGCGACGGAGAAGTCGGACGAATATTTATGGGAGCCCTCGATGTGTTTTGCCGTGAGGTTCAGTTCTTAAAAACTTCTCTTTTCGGCTCTCATCTCCGCGGCCACCCAGAAGCCAACAGCTTTGAAGAGGGAGCAGCTGGGCCAATGACAAGTGATGGTTTTGGCGTGTTACTGTGTGTTTGTGCGCTTGCCTCGACTATGCTCTGCCTTTTTTTTTTTTTTTTTTTACATCAGGGATGATGTTATCATTAGTTGGTGTGTGTTTGTGAGTGTGTTCATTTAATGAAGTTCAACTTTTTTGGTCTGAGAGGGCGCTTAAATTTAGTCAAAATGTGTCCTTTTTCATGCACTCTGCCCCCTTGAGCTGACAAAGATCCTTTGTACCATCCGGGGAAATCCAAATTCCAAAACATCTTCAGTGAATCTGATGAGCTAATCGTAGAGTTTAGGGATCAGATATTTGTTTTTATTTTTTTTTTTTAAAGGAAATCTGATCAAGCTGTCCCTCCTGAGCAACTCATCCCATGTTGCTTGCAAAGATAAGAAAAATGGGGAAACTCATAAATATTTTAGGGGTGGAGACTTTGAACCCCCACAAGTAGGTCATGAATGGTGCACTCCAAGGATAAGCTGTTTTGAATCTTCTAGACTTGTTTGCCTTGCATCTTTAGGAAGAAAACATCCAAAGTCTGGCAAAATATAAAGCAGCTGAACATTTTTCCTTTGGTCCCAAGTGATTTTTTTTTTTTATATTAGTCATTATATTGGTAAACACTGACAAACTTATACATTTAAATCATATCATAGTTTATGCTAACTTATTCATAAAAGTTTAGTGTGTCGGCTGCAGGTCCAGTTAAAGAAATTTCTGATGATGTTTGAAATTTTTGTTTTTTCGCCTAAAGTCCAACAGAAAATGGCACATTAAAGTGTCTTACAGTAAGATCAAATGCCGTTGATCAAAAACAAAGTGTTAACGTTTTTGTTGATTTAAAAATGGCCTTCGACACTATTAACCGCATCATTCTCCTTGAAAAACTGAATAAATATTGCATTAGAGGATTAGCACTACAGTGGGTATCCAGTTATTTGAATAATAGGAGACAGTTTGTACAGGTAAACGATGTAAGGTCTGAATTTTGTGTTAACTGATGTGGAGTTCCGCAGGGCTCTGTATTGGGACAAAAGTTTTTTTTTGTTTTTTTTTAATGTGAATGACCTGGTTGATGTGTCAGGGTTTTGAAGTGTGTTTTACTTGCAGATGATGCTACTTTTTTTTTTTTGTTTGGTTGAAGATATTGAACAAATGTTAGAGATTATATGGGCAGAATTTGTAAAAATACAAACTTGGTTCCAACTTAATAAGTTATCATTAAATTTGGAAAAAGCAAACTACATGATATTTAGTAATAGAAAGAAAATTATCCAAGTTTAAAACTGACAGTATTGAAATTCACAGAGTTAATGAATTAAAATTTTTGGGTGTTGTTATTGATGATAAGCCGACATGGAAATCGCATGTAAATTACTCAAGAATAAAAATAGCTAAATCAATTGCATTACTGTATAAAGTAAAAGAGTTTTTGAATGACAAAGCTTTTAATATATTGTATAATGTAACGATTGTTCCATATTTAATCTATTGTATTGAAGTTTGGGGAAAAGCATGCAAAATAATTACAAACCCTATTTTCATTTTACAAAAAATAGCTTTAAGAATTATTTCTAGGAAGTGCTATGGTCACCCATCAAATATATTATTTCATCATTTGAAATTATAAAAAAAAATCATGATTTGATTGAATATAGTATTTTGCAAGTCATGTATAAAGCTCATAAAAAATATTATATATCCCCAAATATTCAATTAAAATTTGTTAAAAAAAAAAGAGTCATTATAACCTTAAGGGAATGAAAATGTTTGTAAAACCTCCATTTAGAACTGGTGTGAAGGAGCTGTGTTGTAATTCCCCAATACAATTGTGGAATTGTCTTGATATCACCATAAAATTTTCTAAAACATTTGATGTGTTTAAAAAGATGATTAAGTTAAAATCGTTGGGAAAGTATGGCGACAAGCGAAGGATTCCTGATATTTTTGTTTTCACTTTGGAGATTGTTCAATCCTAAGTTGTTGTTTGTTTGTCGTTTTTTATTATTGTTTTTTTTTTTTAAATAAGGGGCAGATATAAGAATTTTCTTCTTCCTTCTGCACCCTTTTCATTCAATGTTTTTTTTAATAGATTTGTTTTGTTTCTTTTAATCAAATAAATAAATAAATAAAGATCCCAGTTTCCAAACGTTCCACTTTCCAGCTTCAAACCGACGTGATGCAGGAGCTCGGTTTATAGCTGCGTATAATAAAAAGCTCATTTGGAAAGTCTCGACGTAATTGTTTCCGGTTCAAGGATGACAGCGGTTCTTGGTGTTTGTTGCCCGTTTGTTTTTCGTTACCTAACAACAGCCGTTCAAAGACATTTTCTACAATGCCTCTTTTTTTTTTTTTTTTTTTTTGCATTGAAATGAAAAGATTTTTGAGGATTGTGTGTGTTTTTTTTTTTCCCATTTTCTTTTTTTCTTCATTTTGTAAAGTACTCAGAGGCTTCGCTCTGTCTTAAACAATTCATGGATGGAACTTGCTGGAGTCTGGGAGTGTGACTCACACGTTCCACCTCGGCAGGCAAACGAGAGCAGCACTTTCTCTTTACCTTGGATTGTGCGCCGTTTTCCTGTTCGTCCACTGAATTTCCCTCTCGGTTTCTTCCCTTTTTGATATTTCAAGTCTCCACCCAGTTCTTTTTGTTTTATGGCATTGTACTGAGGCAGCACATTCAGCTTCTTCAAGTCTGTAAATTATATCTCAGCGCGCTGCGTTGTTAAATGTTGAGCTATTTATGACTCGAGCTGATTTGACTTAAAGGGAGTCGCTGTGACGTCTCTCTGTGTGTGTGTGTTGCTGTTTATTTTGCTGTATGTGTATTTTTATCCCACAGCATTCATTTCAAGCATTGACTGCATAGACATTTCCCTATGAGTTGAAAATGATCCCAGCTACCTTTGTGTATGGGTGTGTGCGTTAGTGTGTGTGTCCTGGCTTTGCGCTGGCCTTGGCCATGTTAATGTCATTATAGCTGGTGTACAGACGAGAGGCCTGGCCAGTTAGTGGCATTGTTGAGTATCACCTTACGCTTATGCTGCTTCCAGCTGGCCTGTGGCTGCCAAAACTTACTGAAATAGTCGCTGTGTGTGTCTAAGTGGGTGTGTGCATGAGAGCGTTTGTGAGTAAAAGGCTGCACACACTTCATTTCAACAGTCACAAAACACTCAATAATCCCGCTGAAGGAAAAAAAGCAGGTTTTTGAAATCCCGGCTCATTACTCAGCTCAGATATTAAGTGATGACAAACTAGGATCATTTAAATGTCACTTTGCAGTACGACAGCAGAGAAGCATTCTGGGAGATCAGAATGTGGTCTTTCTGCAGAATTCACTGGATCAGCTGCTTTTGAAGCGTTGCTTCTTCCTGCTTCTATAGGAAACATTAAATTGCCGATCATTTAGGAAGGACTAGAAATATTTTTTTAATCAGTGAAATATCTGTTTTCTCTGTTAAGATCATAATCCTATACACCATCAAGGCACAATGAAATAATTCAAGGCAGTGTATACAAAGTACTAGTTTTTATTTACGTTGTCATGTGCAGCCATGTAGAAGAGGATACTACTACTACTATTACTTTTACTAGTACTACTACTATTGCAACTTCTACTACTACTATTTCTACTACTACTATTACTACTACTATTACTACTACTACTACTACTACTATTACTACTACTACTATTTCTACTACTACTATTACTACTACTATTACTACTACTACTACTACTACTATTACTACTACTACTCTTACTGTTACTACTAGTACTACCACTATGACTACTTCTACTACTACTATTTCTACTACTACTATTACTACTACTATTACTACTACTACTACTACTACTACTACTATTACTACTACTACTATTACTGTTACTACTAGTACTACCACTATTACTACTTCTACTACTACTATTTCTACTACTACTATTACTACTAATACTATTACTGCTATTACTGCTATTACTATTACTACTGCTACTACTATTACTGCTATTACTGTTACTACTACTACTACTACTACTACTACTATATCTACTACTACTATTACTACTAATACTATTACTACTATTACTGTTATTACTGCTATTACTACCACTACCACTACTACTACTACTACTACTATTTCTAGCACTACTATTACTACTAGTACTACTACTATTACTACTAATATTATTACTACTACTTCTACTACTATTTCTACTACTAATAATACTATCACTACTATTACTGCTATTACTACTACTATTTCTTCTACTACTATTACTATTACTACTATTACTACTACTACTACTACTACTACTACTATGAAAAAGAAGAAGGTGGAGAAGAAAAGGAAAAAGATGAAGAAGAAGAGGCAAAGGAAGAAGAAGAAGAGGGAGAGGAAGTAGAAAAGCAATGTGTATTTTATTTTTAAGTTAAATTTTGTTTTTTGTAAACATGTTAAATAGTACTTGTTCAAAAATGATAAATTCAATTCAGTTTATTTATATAGCCCCAAAAGAAGTCGCCTCAGGGCACTGAACAGAAACATTCACATACATTCAAAAAGCCAATTTGTAAAATTGATCTATCTAAGGAAAGAGCAGATTGTGTTGAATCTTCACTTCATCAGTCTCCCACCCTGAGCAAGCACAAAGGAGACAGTGGAAAGGAAAAACTCCCTTTTAACAGGAAGAAACCTCCAGTAGAACCAGGCTCAGGACGAGCGGCAATCTGCTTCAACCGGCTGGGGTTTGAGAGGACAGGACGTAAAAACAAATGAACAGAAGGGTCCAGGTGCATTTTATATTGGAGGAAAGACAAAAAAATCATGTTACAATATAAATAATTACAAATACAAACAGTTAGAGTAGATCAAGTAAAGACGGCAGCAGAGCGAGGACGTGTGGTCAGTTTGTCCTCCAGCAGTCTAAGCCCATAGCAGCAGAACTAAGATAATATTGTTGTAGACATTTGTTCAATGCAAGATATCTAATGTACAAATACATCATGTACATATTTACTGCAAAGGTTAAAACAAAGCAAAAAATCATCTTAAAAAATAGATTCAATATACGGTTTCTTTAACCAATTTATTTGCTAAAATGTTCATGTAATGTTAAATGTTGGATTTTTAAAAGTAGCTGTTAACACAAGTACATTTTTAGGGTCTTAAGTGCAAAACTATTGTAAACTTTGTTACTGTAGGACATTAATTCTGCAGTTTTAAAAGAGCGTTTAAGAACTCGTTAGTTAGGCTTTTGTTAAAGGTTGTGATCAGTTAATATTTTAAGATAGCTCTTTGAATGACCTTAGTTTGGAGAAACAGTTTAAGCTTGATCAGAGCTAACAGGTAGTCTAAGCTGGAATAATACAAACACGGATTACTGCCATCTCAGCATTACAACAATCTCAAAAACATTATAGCAGTTCATTGTTATTTTTATAAAATTTTACAATGCTATAATATCACTATGTGGTAATGCTAACGAGCTAGCTGTTGCAACCATAATTTGTGCTGGCTAAATAAACAGAATTATGTGTAACTGTTTAAAAAAAATGATGGTTTTGACAGGTAAGATATTACCTGCTCAGAATTTTCTACAGAACCCCACTTCAAAAAATTTCAAATACTTATTTTAATATATCTTTTCTAAAGCTGTTTGGTAGTGAAGCAGATTTATTTAGTATGAAAGGGAGTGAATGGCAAATTGTGTTTTTTTGAAGGAAATGAAAAGAAACGTTCAGATGGTTTGAAGGCCTGATTAAAGGTTAGCATAAGTGTTTGAAGACAGAATCATATACATTATAATGATGTATACTACAAAGAGTCTGGCACCTGCAAATTAATTGTTAAGTATCTACTTGTCTACTTGTTTGGAAACAGAGCCTTGAAGGACTGTGGAAGTTAAAGGCCACAAATAGGAGAAATGGTTAACAAAAAAAAGGGGGGGTGGGTAAAAAATTAGATAAATGGAGTGACTGACAGCTCTGTCAGCACACAGCAAAGTTTAGCAAAGAGAAGAGAGAATGGCAGAGAAAATGGGGAGGGTGCTGAGGACTTTGATTGGTCCGGGAGAAGACGGTAAACGGTTGTGGGTCAGCTGGAGAGAGAGTGGGAGGAGGTGGAGTTGTAACTGTGGTAATGAGTTCAGTACAAAATGAATAATAGAAACACACACACATGTACATTTAGAGCAAAGTTTGGAGTGTTACCTCGGCAACAGTGGAAAGATGCAGAGGCCAAAATAAGTGGAGATCACGAGGGAAAAACAAATCTGATGACTTCAATTTAGAAATATACTTTTAGAAGCACATGCAGCAGCCCGTAAACTCAGTGATGAACCACATGGGTCTGCAACCTGTGGTTCTTTGGTTCTTCTGCGGCAGTTCTTTGGTCCCTCTAGAGCAGCTCTTTGGTACCTCTTTGGCGGCTCTTTGGTACCTCTGCAGCAGCTCTTTGGTCATTCTGTGGCAGTT
>NC_056507.1:6193020-6193254 GCF_014905685.2 Nematolebias whitei
GGTCCCTCTAGAGCAGCTCTTTGGTACCTCTGCTGCAGCTCTTTGGTCCTTTTGCAGCAGTTCTTTGGACCCTCTAGAGCAGCTCTTTGATAACTCTGTGGTGGCTCTTTGGTCCCTCTGCAGTGGCTCTTTGGTCCCTCTAGAGCAGATCTTTGGTAACTCTGTGGCTGCTCTTTGGTCCCTCTGCGGTGGCTCTTTGGTCCCTCTAGAGCAGCTTTTTGGTCCTTCTAGAGC
>NC_056507.1:6193264-6204786 GCF_014905685.2 Nematolebias whitei
TGGCTCTTTGGTCCCTCTAGAGCAGCTTTTTGGTCCTTCTAGAGCAGGTCTTTGGTAACTCTGTGGCGGCTCTTTGGTCCCTCTGTGGCGGCACTTTAAAGCTATGACCAAAACTAACAGAAAACTGAATTTTATAGGTTGTTATACAAGCAACAAATAAGTACTCGTTTTAGCTCTTTTCACTTCTTTTGCAAATAATCACTTTAACTTTTTGTTTAATTTCTATACTTAATTTTTCCCCCACAATTAAAAAAGTTACATAGGCCTGCAGTTCATAATTCTATTTTATTTAAAAACTATTTTCCCACCTATTTACAAGAATATGGTCTTTCCATTTGTCTTAAATTGTAAAAAATATCAATAAATGCTAAAAATCATTACCATATTTTTTGGACTATAAGGTGCACTTCAAATCCTTTAGTTTTTGTCAAAAAATCCAGTGCGCATTATGTATTAATTCTAATTGCGCTTACTGACTTCGAACCAATTTTATGTGGTACAGCTGAACAGCGTTGAGAGAGTTATTGTGAATGAGTTGGATAAAGTTTAACTTATCTGAAAGTTGTTGTTGTTTTTCATTTAATGTGCCTCATAATCTGGTGCGCCTTATAGTCCAAAAAATATGGTCGGTATTTTTAGCTTTATAATGTCACACATACTGACCACAAAAGTTTCCTCCAACAAACCTAAAGTGGCCCATGGGCCACCACTTGATAATAGTTGCAGCAGGTTGTTTCGGCTCTGGACACGTTTAATTTAGTGGACAAAGGTGTAAAAATGGCTCTTTTGATCATAAAGGTTGCAGAGTAGACACTTGAGCTAGAACCTTCAGCTGCACAGAGTGATATTTTATGGGGTGCTAGTTTGGACTGACGTGCATTTTCTGATGATTGTCTTTCTTCTTTTCTTTTTTTGTGCAAGATTCTTATGGAGTTTACTAGAAAAAAATAGAGGAGGAATAAAAAAATTATACTTCTCCAAAAGGCAGCTGTCCAGTTAGAAACCAGCAGGCACGCTGGCCAAACCTATTTCAATCTTGACTAAACAAAGGAAAGACGGCTCCTTACTTCATTTGCCGCAAGGACTTTTAAGAAGACCAAAAGTAGACCAACCACAGGAAATATGTGAAATATTGACCCAGGTCTGCTGTTAATCTGCAGCTTGGATCATTCCACCTCTATTGATGGTGTCTTTTTGTACTTTTTCCAAAACCCCAACTCTCCTCTGCTGTACTTTTCCACTGGTTTCCTCCCAGTCATCAGGAACATCTCAGTGTGCTTAGCATGTTGTGAAATGATGTGATGAAGGACATGAGAGGTCCACTTGTCAGCATCAGAACGCCAAATTTAATCTGGAACTGCTATCTGGAGACCATCAGTAAGACTAAAAGGGAGGTTTCTGTGGACTTAAGTGCTTATTTTTCTCTAAAATAGTTTTCCATCCCCCCTCTTCTTTTCTCTTGTATTTCACTCTATCTCTCTCCATCCTTCCCTCCTGCTCTTTTTTCTTTAGCCCTTTGTTTGGTCGGTTGTTTCCTGCGGTGAGCATGGCACTGCCCAGGCACATGTTCTGTGGTGGGCCTGATTACAGCCCTGCTGTAGTGCTGACATTGGCCCGCACCAGCTCCTCATCTTTAAACACACACACACACACACACTCGTGCTGGGCCCGTAAGTTCCACCAACTCTGCCAGCGGCTACCACGGCGTGACTTCACCCAGCAACTATTCTTTGCGTCAAACAAAATGCGTCTGTCACCAGAAAAAAAGAAAGAAAGAAAGAACGGGAGCTGAGAGGGAGAAGGGAGGGAAGGGAAGCAGGGAAAACTAGAATAGAACAGAAGAGTGTGGATGTGCGGTAGCTGTGCAAGCGGTTGATGTTTTTAGATGTATTTGGAAGTTGAGTGAACTAATTTTAGCTGGAAGGCCCACAAACAGGCTTCTTTAGATTTTTTTTTCTAGAGGTGGGATGGTAGGACCAATGGCAGAATCAGAAAATCACTAAAGACACCCAGAATCAGCACAGGCTTAAAGAGGAAACAGTTTCTTTTTGTTCAAATGTTTTGTCTTTCATCCAAAAAATGTCATCAGAGGGGAGAGGGCGGACTACAGAAACCACCTGAGCACCATCAAGCTGGTTGGCCTACTATGAGAAGGTGTTATTTATAAGACTGAGTTTGTTGCCGCTCCTTGGACTGATGAAGTCCCTTGGATAAAAGACGAAACGTTTCAACAAAAAGAAACCGTCCAGAGGACCTGACTCAACTTTGTTAGATTTTTCTACCTGGATTATTGAGCATGAATCAGGATTTATTGTTTCTTCGATATTGACTGACTTTTTAGACAATCTTGAGATATTTTGTACGTTATACATAAACATAAAAGCATTTTTTGTTATTTTCAGTGCTGTAGGACTTACTTTTTTTTTCTTATAAAAATCCACCCAGAATGTGCACATTCAAACTTTCATAGTGAGATCAAAATATTCTCTTTAAAATAGGAGGTCAAGGATCTGTTGAAGTTGTCGTATCTCCAATAGAACACACTGTATAAATATGTAAAATGACGCGTGTGCTGATCCAGCCATCCATCCATCCATTATCTTTACCCGCTTATTCCATTTTGGGTCACGGGGGTCACTGGTGCCCATGTCCAGCAATCACTGTGCGAGGGGCGGGGTACACCCTGGACGGGTCACAAGTCCATCACAGGGACACATAGAGACAAACAAGACAAACAACCATTCACTCTCTCACTCACACCTAGGGACAATTTAGAGTTACCAATCAGCCTAACATGCATGTTTTTGGTCTGTGGGAGGAAACCGGAGTACCCGGAGAAAACCCACGCATGCACGGAGAGAACATGCAAACTCCACCCAGAAAGGCCCCTGGACCGGGGTTTGAACCAAGGACCTGCTCGCTGAGAGGCAGCAGCTCTACCAGTTGCGCCACCGTGCTGCCCGCGTGTGCTGATCACTTCTGTTAATTATAGTTCAAAATGTTCTCAGTCTGACTGTAGTTTGACTACAATGACTGTCAGACTGTTCTCTAAAATCTCAGCCACAGTCTGAGGCTGAGATTTTAGTCTGTTTTTATGTCTGCCTGTCTTAATAAGTCCTGTCAGGAGGTGATAATCACAGGTGTGTATGTGGTTTCCATGGTAACTGTAATGAAACACTAGTAATACATTTAACATTTCTTTTGAACTTGGTTTTCTTTGCACTCTTATCCAGCTTATCAATCAAAACGTCTGAATATTGTCAACTTAGATTATTAGAAAATTAGTATAAAATTACTATTATTTTTACTGTAGAAGATACTTGATTGTTTGAATTTCAGCCAGTAGCTGCATTTGCACCATTCAAAATGTTTCTTTGGATTTTTTTGTTGTTGTTGTTGTTTAACTACTTTTACTGTCCCTACCATCTGAGTCCACAATGGCCCTCTTTAAAGAGGGACTTATTATTTGCTATTGGACGTCACTTTTCTGTAAATTATTCAAAAGGTTGTCAATGTTAAGGTTGTGAAACTTTATAAATTTGCTGTTATTTTGTAGGAGAGGCTGCACTATGAGACACTGAGTCAGCACCTCGGGAAGCTCGGGGAGGATGCCGGGAAGATGGTCCATCGAGTCATTGACCTGACAAGACCAGAGGATCTAGATGGTGAGCTGCGCCTACCCCCATTATGTGTATATATATATATATATATATATATATATATATAACCTGTGTTGTCACTTCCACCACTTTTACCACTGTTCAAAAAGGTCTCACTTGTAAATGAGTCTTCGAGGCTCAGTGTGATTTGTCTGTTTAAATAAAGGTTGAATTAATGAATATACATATATATATATATAAATACATACAGTGTTTTTTTTTTTCTTTTCACAAATGTATTTATAAAGACAAGAAAGAAGAATTCAATTCAGTTTATTTATATAGCACCAGATCATAACAAAGTTGTCTCAGGGCACTTTACAGGAAAATTCACATACATAGAAAAGCCAATTAGTAAAGTTCTCTATCTAAGGAATCCAGCAGACAAGTTGAATCTTGGCTTTGTTGCAGTCTCCCATCCTGAGCAAGCACAGTGGCAACAGTGGAAAGGAAAAACTCCCTTTTAAAAGGAAGAAACCTCCAGCAGAACCAGGCTCAGGACAAGCGGCCATCCGCTTTCACCGACTGGGTTTGAGAGGAGAGGAAGGAGAGACAAACGAACACAGAATGACAGGTCCAGATGTAGGTGCAGGTGTACCTGAAAGCCAAAAACACATCAAGGATAGAAAAAATAATTACAGATACAAAACAGGGTGAGCAGAGTAAGTAAAGACAGGAGCATAGTGAAGAAATGTGGTCAGTTTGTCCTCCAGCAGTCCAAGCCTAAATCAGTATAACTAAGGGACAACTCAGGAAACCCAAGCCGACCCTAACTATAGGATTTATCAAAAAGGAAAGTCGTAATCCCAGTCTTAAAACTGGACAATGTGTCAGCCTCACGGACAGAAACTGGAAGTTGGTTCCACAAGAGAGGAGCCTGATAACTGAAAGATCTTCCTCCCATTCTACTTTTGGAAACTCTAGGAACTGCAAGTAAACCTGCAGTCTGAGAGTGAAGTGCTCTGTTAGGAAAATATGGAACAATAAGACCTGTAATATATGATGGAGCTAGGTTGTTGAGGGCTTTGTAGGTTAGAAGTAAGATTTTGAATTCAATTCTAGATTTGACAGGGAGCCAGTGGAGAGAAACTAAAACTGGAGAGATATGATCTCTCCCACTAACTCCAGTTAAGACTCTGGCAGCAGCATTTTGGATTAACTAAAGATGTTTTAAAGAAGTATTTGGACACCCAGATAACAGAAGGATACTGAATGGACAAAGGGCCCATTATAAGGCAGAGTCATGCAGCAGGTTATTGGAGATATGATTTAGTAGAAAGACTGTCTGGATTCTTGGTTTTATCAGGACAGACAAGAAGTAGGAAGTATTACATGCAGCATAAAACCCTGTCACTGGATGTAGTCTAAGCATACTCTAACCCACCTGTTTCTCATAAAACTCCACTAAAATCTCCACTGTTTACAGGAGATGAGAGGTTGAGGAGTGCTCATCGTGATTTAGTTTAGAGTCAGGGGATAAACACAGGAGCCTTTGGACTCAGACTGCATCAGGCAGAAGCAAACGGACTACGGCGTGTAGTGTTTGTCAGAATATGGAGAGCATCCCAGATTGACCCGTCAAAACTTCTGTCATGTATTCCAAACAAAGAAGGCAACAATAAACCTTCATATCAAAAGCAAACGCAATCTTGCTGTTTGACTATTAAAGTTGAAACAGGTGACATGTATTACTTTAAGGAATGCTCAACCTTATTTTGTTTAACATTTTAAGCTAAAATTAGAATTTGATAGACATTTAATAATTTTTTTTTTTTTTTGCATCGTTCTTTATCATTCAGGGAGTAACGTTACAGAGGCGCGAGTGTTTAGGGAGGCCAGAGGAAGGAGCAACAGTGAGCCCCACATCAAGAGACCCATGAACGCCTTCATGGTTTGGGCTAAAGACGAGAGAAGGAAGATTCTGCAGACCTTCCCCGACATGCACAACTCCAACATCAGCAAGATCCTGGGTGAGACTTACAGATTGTCATTTTAAACTGCACTCATGCTTGTTTGTCCAGAAGATTGTTCAGTTTTTCTGAGGTGCCCTTGGAAGTGGGGGGAGACTGTAGAGTGTGTTCCAACTACAGGGGGATCAGGCTCTTAAGTCTCCCTGGTAAGGTCTATTCAGGGGTTCTGGAGAGGAGCGTCCATCGGATAGTGGAACCTCGGATTCAGGAAGAGCAGTGCGGTTTTCATCCTGGTCGTGGAACACTGGACCAACTCTACACCCTCAGCAGTGTCCTGGAGGGTGCGTGGGAGTTTGCCCAACCAGTCATGTGCTTTGTGGACTTGGAGAAGGCGTTCAACCGCGTCCCTCGGGGAACCCTGTGGGGGGTACTCTGGGAGTATGGGGTACCAGGCCCTTTGATACGGGCTGTTTCCTGTATGACCGGTGTCAGAGCCTGGTCCGCATTGCCGGCAGTAAGTCTGGCTCGTTCCTGGTGAGAGTTGGGCTCTGCCAATGTTGCCCCTTGTCACCGATTCTGTTCATAACTTTCATGGACAGAATTTCTAGGTGCAGCAAAGGTGTTGAGGGGATCCGTTTTGGTGGCCTTAGGATCACTTCTCTGCTGTTTGCAGATGATGTGGTCTTATTGGTTTCATCAGGTCATGATCTACAGTTTTCACTGGAGTGGTTCGCAGCCGGGATGAGGATCAGTTCCTCCAAATCCAAGGCCATGGTCTTGAGCCAGAAAAGGGTAGAGTGCCCTCTCTGGGTTGGGGAGGAGGTCCTGCCCCAAGTGAAGCAGTGTAAGAATCTTGGGGTCTTGTTCACAAATTAGGGAAAAATGGAGCGAGCGATCGATAGGCGGATTGGTGCAGCGTCGGCAGTGAAGTGGGCGCTGTACCGGTCTGACGTGGTGAAGAGAGAGCTGAGTCAAAAGGCGAAGCTCTCAATTTACTGGTTGATATACGTTCCTACTCTCATCTATGGTCATGAGCTTTGGGTTGTGACCGAAAGAACGAGATCAGGCGGACGAAATGAGTTTTCTCCGAAGGGTGTCTGGACTCTCCCTTAGAGACAGGATGAGAAGCTCGATCATCCGGGAGGGACTCAGAGTAGAGCCGCTGCTTCTCCACATTGAGAGGAGCCAGTTGAGGTGGCTCGGGCATCTGGTTAGGATGCCTCCTGGACGCCTCCCTGGCGAGGTGTTCCGGGCACGTCCCACCGGGAGGAGGCCCAGAGGATGACCCAGGACACGCTGGAGGGACTATGCTTCTCGGCTGGCCTGGGAATGCCTCGGGATTCTCCTGGAGGAGCTGGACCAAGTGGCTGGGGAGAGGGAAGTCTGGGCCTCCCTACTGAAGCTGCTACCCCGGCGACCCGACCCCGAATATGCAGAAGAAAATGGATGGATAGCCCTTGTCAAAAGAGACATTCAGATCTGGTCTCAAACTCTTACAGTTTAAATATTAACTTTATTCCTATATAAAATGGAATAAAAAACATGATCAAACTGAAATGCTGTGCACGTCACAGACATAGTTGCGTTAGTGTCACTTGTTCCTCTGTCAGTTTTTAGAGAAATGGCTTTTATTTTAGGGTGAGCTCATTAGGCCACCTTCCTACTATAGTTCACAGGGTTTCTTACCAACAAGCTGCAGATTATGAGAAGGACTAATGTGTTTTTGCAGCCAGGAACACTGCACACACAGAGGTCCAGTGTATCACCTGGTGTGATGGACGCCTTCAGTTAAAATCCTCACGGACTCTAACCTCCTCTAAACAGATATCCATTCACACGGCACTAAGCAAAACTTTGTTCTTGAAACGTTCCTAAGACCCCTGATGGCTGAAGGAGAGTTAGTGGCCAGCTGAATGTAAATGAACAAATTGCTCTTTCTTAGGCGGGTCTGTGTTGTTGATGTGGGTTTTCGGATAAAGAGGCGCTTTATGTCCAGCAACATCTTTCCTGAATTTATAGGAATAATCTGATGCATGCTCAGTAATCCAGGTAGAAAAATCTAACAAAGTTAAATCAGGTCCCCTGGACGAATTAAAAAAAAAACCTTTTCGTCTTTAATACAAAAGACTTCATGAGTCTGAGGAGCTGCAGTAACATCTGTCTTAAAAATAGCCCCTTATCATAGTGGATCAACCAGTTTGTTGTTGACATCCAGAACTAGCTGTTCACATGAGAAAGGAGGACCATCAGCCTAACGATCGATGGTTAATCCAGAGGACCTGACTTAACTTTGTTAGATTATAGGAATAATGTTTTGGCTTTAAAAACTTACAGATATGATGTGACAAATTATTAATTTGTTTAACAAAATGTTCAAAGTTAAAAATGACTTTTGGGATCTTGTGGACTCAGATCAATGAAAATAACAGTCTCTGTCCATCTGATAGATTTGAGGCCATCAGGGTCAGATCAGGGTCAGATCAGGTTCACTACAGTAGGAACTGAGCAGATAATTCTTCTGAATCTTTATTATGTTTGTGGGACAAGGCTGAAACAAAAAAAAAAAAGAAGTTGTGTACATGTTTATAACTTTACATACACAGTCTCTCCAACATTAAAACACAGCTGGATGTTGGGGAGAAGGTGGGTGGTAGGCTTAAAAAACCCGAAACAAGTCCGCTGTGTTTCCTGTGTCACAAAAGTAGAAGAAAAGTTTGTGATGAAGCTTAATAAACAGAGGAACAAGGCAGAGTGCGTGTAATCCCAGATGTGCTGCGTTCTTGCAGTAATGGCCTTGTTCACATGTTCGGATGGTCAGAAGTACACAATGCATCATTCCTCCTGCTGAGACAGAGCAAAATGTAATGCGCTCCTGATTTTAAACAAATTCCAATACTCTGAGGTGTCTTGTCACATGCAGACGTTCGAGAAACCGCAAGTGGTGCCAAATTAATGACTCATCTGTTTTTGTGTTTAAATTTGTGTTCCCACCAATGCTCATGATGGTCTCTAAAGATACCATTAGCTTAAAAATGTACCTTCTGGTGCACCAACACAAATAAAAAAACTTCTCAACCATGTGCTCCAGGTTCTCGCTGGAAAGCCATGACCAATCAGGAGAAACAGCCGTACTACGAGGAGCAGGCCCGCCTAAGCAAGATCCACTTGGAGAAATATCCCAACTACAAGTACAAGCCACGGCCCAAGAGAACCTGCATCATCGACGGCAAGAAGCTGCGCATCGGGGAGTACAAGCAGCTGATGCGCTCACGACGCCAGGAGATGAGGCAGTTTTTTGTGGGGTGAGTGTAGCTGCCCACAGAGACAATGGCTCTGACTATCACGGCGAGATGACTAGAAATGTGGTTATTTAAAGGAATAGTTCAGAGATTTTGAAGAAAAACTTGGTGGGATGGTATGAGCAGTCAATATCTTACCTGCAGCAGATGGCTCTTAAAATCTAATTTTGCAAACAGGTTTAGCAACATTTGAACAAAAATGTCTATACAAGTAACATCATGATTTTTTTATTAAAAAAAAAAAATGGACTGAAATAAAAAAAAGGAAATGTATCTAAACTAAAAAGGCAGTATAAATGTATTTTTAAAATGATTTATTTGCTAATTCTGTTTGCTGTCAAAGGTCTGTACAGTATTAAAAGGAGTTGGACCTTTACTGCAAAAATACCAATATTACAGTAAATACTTTCTTAACAATAAACTCTGCTCAGTTTTAAATAGATAGTGCATTGTTTTTGTCTTGAAATACCTCAAATCTCCAAATTGTCATTGGTGCTGACTTCCTGGTAGGCTACAGGTTTTTTTTAACCAACCGTCTTACCGGCACGGTTCAGACAAAAAAAAAAAAAAAAACACTACATACGTATGTTACCGGTACGTATGGTAGCATTATGCTGTGGCTCAATGTCGGTCACATGGTAACTGTTAATTTAACTGATGGCAGTGTATGGGTCTATAAAATAGTATTTGAAAAACACTGAAAATTTAGAGATGTTTTAAGTTGGCGACAACAAATTATTAATCGGTTAGTCCATCAGAACTCTCTATTTTTTAATTGAGTTTGTGTTGATTTATTTTTTAAAAAAGCAATATGGTAAAATTTGAAGGTGAATTTGATTAGGATTAGTTAAATTAACTCCACTGTGTAATGTTTCAAGAAATTTTGCACTTTATATCTGAAGGCAAAATACATTTAATTGTATGTATCTCAAACCATCAATAAATAACCACTCGATGCTTCTTTCTAATCATAATTAAATGCATTTATAAAACCGATTGACTCAATTGTTCAAAGCAAGTGAGCACTTCATTTGAGGACTTTTTCGTTTATGTGTGCGTTTGCGGAATGACCACAGGGAGTTATGGCCCTTTACGAAAGGTTTGGACCCTCTCGTGGCTCCATCTGCAAAACCTTTAATAGCTCGCCAAAGAACATTATATATTTTTGAGCGTAGTCAGTGCAAAAAGGAAAAACAGTGGCATTGTCTTAATAGAAACCAGTCAGAAGTGTTTAAAGCCATCACTGGGGTCTGTGTTTGAGATGGATTTAACAGAGGCCGCAGCTTGAATAGGAGCGCTTTTTAATCGCTTGTCATTTATTAAATTAGGACAATGCCGGGTGCTTGTGGGCAGTGAAACTGCAGACAGACAGACAGAGTGGAATATGAAACATAAGCAGATGTTTAAGAGGGGGAATGGGAGAAAAGGGCAGACGTCACAGGCTGAACACCACATTTACTGTGTGTGGTCAAGTAAAAACACAAAAAGAGCTCAGATTCTCCTGGCCTGGACTTTTAGTTAAAGCTACACAACCAGATTCTGGCACATTTCACCCAACTGAGCCAGCGCTTTTTTCTTTAGCATTTAATGTGAAAATAAGTCTGACAGAAAATACAGTGTAAGGAGACGGCGAAGGAAAAAAAATATTGGGTGGGAATTGTGAGCAATTTTTTCTACTTGATGTGGTTTATTGGAGGAGCTGGAGGGCCTGTTTGAATGATGTGCGTTCACCATCATTCCATCTATATCATAAGAGGCTAATGAGCCGATGCTACGCTGAGCTGGCAGGTAGAGCTCCATGTTTGGACACGCTTTGGGTGAAAAGCGCAGCATTTAAACGGTGTGGCTTCACAATTATTGTTTTGTGTTTAAAAGTTAATGAGCGCATTTTCAGATGAACCATAACTGTTGAGCTTTTATGAAAAACATTTTACATTGAAAGTGATGATTTAAGCAACTTTATATAGTTGATTTTAATGAATAAATATCACATTCACCGTTAGCAATAGTTGTCTGCTAACTGCGAAAGCATGAGTGTGGTAAGTACTCGAAAAGTATGGACTCATTTGTATTGTGAGCTTGTTACCAAACTGTTTTTAGTGTAAAATATTTTATCATAAAACATGCTGTAAGTGTAAAAAAAAAAAAGAGATAGGCCTTAATATACCAAAGTTTTTATAAAATTTGCATAAATAGTTCAAGTTCCATTTATTGTCATTCACGTTACGTGTGGTATATGAGGTGGAACGAAATTGTGTCTCAAGGTCCCAGTTACACCCAAAAATAGCAAAAATATAAATTGTAAAAATAAACAGTATACAAAGATCTAAGATGCACACTAAGATATACACTAAACAAACACTAAACGATACGCAAAAAGATCTAAGATATACGCTAAACACTAACTCTGCCCACTCTGGGCCCTTGAGCAAGGCTCTTAACCCCCACCGTCTGCTCCTCCGGGTGTCCTAGATAGCAGCTCTCTGCTCCACACAGAGGGCTGTGGTTTGTGGTTGCGTCAGGAAGGGCATCTGGCATAAAAATAACTGCCAAGTCTTTGTGCGACTTAGTTCACTGTGGCGACCCCTGAAGCAGGGAGCAGCCAAAAGAAGAAGAAAAGAAAAATCAAATAAAATCATATATACTGTGTGTAT
>NC_056507.1:6205186-6207021 GCF_014905685.2 Nematolebias whitei
ATGTATATATATATATATATATGTATATATATATATATGTATATATATATGTATATATGTATATATATATATGTATATATGTATATATATATATGTATATATGTATATATATATATATATATGTATATATGTATATTCTTTGTCTGTCTTGCCTGTCTTGATGACCATGTGATCATTAAACTGTGATTCTGAGTTGTATTGGGTAATAATTTAAAAGGAATAGTCAACAGTATCAAATACTAACAACAAAGTCCATGCTCAATATATCAAATACTGTTTTGAGTGAATTTCTGGCAGAAATTATTTCTAAGAATATACTTTATCCGTGTTTTGATTAATCAGTAAAGTGGACTTCCTCCCCATCTACTGGCAAGAAACTGGTATTTTGGGGTTTTTGTTAGTTTTGTGTGGAGGGAAAGTTTATATGTGGTAAATTGTATCCAGCGCAGGATAGATAGGGCTCCCATTTGCAGAATATTGATGTTTTTTTTCCAACGCTCTACATCACAATATTTTTTTCTCTAATTTTTGCTCATACTTTGTTTTTTGTTTTAATTTTCAGCTTTTTCCCCCTGAACTTAATCCCATACTTACTTTCTTTTTTCTGTTCCTGTTTCTCAGCCCTCAGCCACAGATTTCTTTGGGCAACAGCCCAGGAGGAGGCGGAGTTTACCCAGGTGCAATAACCATGGCAACAGTCACACCACCCCCACACCTGACCTCAGACTGCTCAAGCAACTCAGTCAGCCCCGAACCCAACATCCCCATCATTCAGAGCACGTACAGGGTGAAGTCTGAGCCCGGTGGGGGCGGAGCCAGCAATGGAGGCAGAGTCGGAGCTTTGGACCTGCCCAGCGACCCCAACGGAGACGACGACATGGACATGTACGAGGACTTTGACGATGAGCCCAAATCAGACTATAGCAGCGATCACGAGACACAGGAGGCCGTCAGTGCCAACTGAGCAGGGTGCCAGGCGTGAAAGGAGAAGAACAATTCTCAGAATAAACAGACAAACCTTTGAAGTTTATTACAGAGAGCTTCAGGTGGACTTTCAGGACTCGTGGCTTTGTTTACTGAGCATGCTCGGACAAGAGACGAAGTCTATAGAGATGCTTAAAAAGTTGTTGAACTGTATATTGGCAGAAGTCCAGTTGACGAAGAGGCCTGATGGGGAACGCAACCTCTACAATCATTTAGAAACCCAGCTGACCTTTACGTTTCCTCCTTTTGACAATCTTTCAAAAGAGCGATAAGACTTTAACGAGGAAAGAACGAGAGAACAAACGAGCGGCGAACACATAAACATTGTGGTTTGTAAAGAACGTGCATGAGATTTTAAGCATTACAAACTACTCTTCGACAGCTATTTGGTCTTAAATGTTTAAGGAGCGTGTTGTTTTCATTATTATGTATTTACTGTTTGACTTTCTTCTTTTTGATTTCTGTTTTGTAGTTTTCTCTAACAGCCTGTTCAAATCTGGACTGTTGGAACTTGAAATTGGGAAAGTTTTTAATTTAAATCCTAGCTCTTGTAATCTTATAGTCTTACTTTTATTCTGGAAACACAGTGCTACAATCTTTTTCTCTTACAAACTGCTTACATTACATTACTTTTAGATCATATATATATAATATATATATATATATATAGATAGATAGATAGATAGATATATCCCAGCTCAGGTATGATGTGCCAGCTTGTGAATGTGTTTTTATTTGTTTTAATACAAAAGAGTGGTAGGACGTTACAGACTGTCAATGGAAAAAAGGGAATAAAATCCCTTTTTATTATTATTATTATTATTATTATTATTATTATTATTATTATTATT